>NC_058371.1:42025312-42333333 GCF_018350175.1 Felis catus | reverse complement strand
AATCCATTACCTCCCAGTCCAGAGTACACAGTACAACTGTAATTTAGGAAAACGAGAGAGAGGGAGAGAGAGAGAGAAAGAGAGAGAGAATACAATCTACTATGATTGCATTTTAGTTTCCCAGTAATCAATATTTACTGTGCTTCCTTTTAATTTGACATACCCTTGTATCCTTCTTTGCCTTCCATTAGATGACTTCATAGTTTACCCTTCCATGGCAGACAGACTCAAGAGTGATACAAACTTATGCCTTCTCCAACAAGTTATTTAATTGGTTTTTCAGGAGCAGTACCAGGCTGAACTCGCTTTGTTCCTTGGGTACCATTATCAACTAATTAATTAAGTTACTAATACAATAATCCAGTTAATAAATCCTTTTGGAGCCTCTGATTTCCACCAAACAATGTATTAGTGGTGTGGGGAATACAAAAGGGAAGAAACTATCCCCGTTCTCAAGGAACTAACCCAATTACTAGAAGATAAAAGATATGATCACAAGTGAAATAAGACAACTTTCATAAAGTGACACACAGAATGTCATAGGTTCAGAGGAGCAAACCTGTTTCTTAGACTATGGAGATCAGGAAAACCTTGCTTGATACAGGATGTGGCATGTCACCTGGACCTGGAATTAGGAATACACTTCCAATAGTTAGATATGAAGAAGAATCCTATGAACAAGGAAAAGGTGGTACTGAATACGGAATCAGTTCTGGACTTGCTGGAATAAAAGCATGCACAGAGATGCCACTGAGAGGCATGGGGTAGGCTAGAGTATTGGCAAAGAAGGCCACAACAATGCAACACAAGGACTTACCACCCATAGCATCCTGAGTGTGTGGGAATAGTGACCTTGGTTTTATTTGCAGCATCTTTCTTTTCCCATCAGCTGCATTTGTACAGGGCTAGAAAAATGAACTAACAGTGAAAAGGACAGTGATTCACAAATACGTGGACTGTAACATTCCACAGTGATATTTTGAATAGAGATCCTAACAGCTTACCTATTGATCTATCTGCTCTTAATTTTGCTTGGCTGTTGCTTTTTTCAAGCGACATTTCCAAATTACTTACAAATATCAGTTATCTGCATTAAGGAAACAGAACTGTGGAACAGATAATCCAATTGTCGTTTCTTTTAGTCTTTGAATGCATTATGATGGCAATTTGAAGAAGGAAATTTATTATTCCCAATTCATTTTTGTCAGACCCATATCCAAACTAATGGGCTCTCCCTTATAAATACATCAGACTCTCTAATACTGAAGTTTTTCTTGAACAGGCTGCAGAGGGAATGATCCTCTATTGCTAATGGACATCACTTGCTTACTGTCACATTCATCTAATTACATTACTTTACATTAACGAAATGGAACATTTCTATATAAGCACCAGGACAAGAAATGTCACCCTCTAATCCTTGGCCAGGTTCCATCTGAATCCTACTGGGATGTAATTCTCATTTAACATCCGAGTTCACTATATCCTTGAGATGGTGTCCTTTGACAAATCTCTTCGACATATTTATTTTCTAACCCTACTAGTTTCCTGATTATCAATATTGAATTGTTTTTTTTAATCTGACATACCCTTATATCTTCCTTCACCTTCTATGACATGTCCCTCCATAGCAGGGGACCTTCAAGAGTCGTTCTTATAAATAAAATAACTGAAGGGTGGCTTGGGGTTAATGTCACTGAAAAGCAAAGGGGGACAGTTGTAATGAAAAGGAGCCAAACTTATTTGTTTACCTTAAAGCAATGGGCCAAGTGCTTCCACATAATACAACAGAGTCATCTAGCAATGATCGTCACCTTCCAGCACCAAAAGCAACCTGTTTCCTTTCTGAAAACTGCTGATGAAAATTGCTGCATGACAAGGACTCCAACGGTCTGCATCACCGGTGCCCTCTAATGGCTGGCTCTGCGCAGTGCCTGATGGCAGAGCATGTGTGTGTGGCTGGGAAAGTATCAGTGAATGCTCTAAAAGACACAGCCTTTGAGAACAATTTGGGTTCAGTTTAAACAGTGAGGAGAAGGAGAAGAGGAGGCGATATAAGTTCCCTGATAGTTACCTCAGAATCATGATCCCCATTACCATGACCACAAAAACCAGTCACCCGATCTGAAAGGTGGTAAATATTCTGGGGTAGCTCAGAATAATTGGTCAGATAGAGCAAACACACAGATGTACGTGTGTATCCATGGATTAATTTCAGATGTTCTCACACAAAAAAGATTAAACCTTGTAAGTATGAGAATAAATGATTTTATATTTGGAAAAATTTGGGATATCACTGCATTCTTTACTAGTTCTTTTTTTTAATATAATTTATTGTCAAGTTGACTAACAAATAGTGTCAATACTACCTAAAGCAATCTGCACATTCAATGCAATCCCAATCAAAATTGCACCGGCATTCTTCTCAAAGCTAGAACCGACAATCCTAAAATCTGTATGGAACCACAAAAGACCCCGAATAGCCAAAGTAACGTTGAAAAAGAAAACTAAAGCAGGAGGCATCACAATCCCAGACTTCAGCTTCCATTCTTTACTAATTCTTAGAATAAACAGAAGAAACAAAATGGTTTTTTTAAAGCATGTTTTTTTTTTAACAGATCATATGAAAGCAAGATTCAGGACTGATCACTTTGGATTTAACTTTAGCACAAGACTCATATATCTGTTTGTGGAAACATTCAGTGGGTTCATCCATGTTCCCAAGGGCCTCTCCCCTCTTTTGATGTTCAAATCATTCCCTTCTGATGAATACATCCTTTTTTTCTCAGCCTTCAAGGGGAATAATTCTCCCAGATCCATATTCATTGGTGCCCGAGTTTGTGATTGCAGCAGTTTGAAAGCCACTCTCCTTAACTACATGTAATCCTGCCTTTTTGAAAAATGTGTAGTGTTACTCTGCAATTTTACTGGGCAGGGATAGTTGACCAGGTTCTAATTTTATAAGTGATCAGTTTATTAATGACTATTTTAATGTATAACAGCTTTCCTTTCCCAAGGAATGAATTCACAGAATTCATTCACAGATAATTAATTCAGGGAAATAGAGGAACCTCCACTTGATCTAAATAGCAGATTTGACAATGGCTTGAATTGGAGGACCTGGAGGCCTCTAACTTTTCCTTTATAGCATTGCCTTTCTCTTTGTCGGGAGAGATCTCCCCAGCCTCATCAGACACTCTGGGAATTCGGGGATAACTTCCTGGTCATTAGATTGAAATTACAAATGACACGTTGGAGCCTCACAGCTCAGGAAGCACTGTGTAAGATTGGATTGAGTTCAGCATTGGTCTCATTATCGCTTGCCTTGGGTTGTTTATTGGCATAATGACAGTCATGTATTTACGCCAAAAGCGTGAATAACAGAGTAGCTTCTTATAGCTATCATAATTATCATCTTCACTAGAAAAAAAGGGGGGGCAATTGAGGAAGCAGAGGGGCCATCTCTGTTAAGATAATACATGCCTTAAGCACTGACAACATTATCTGAAATCAAGATTTAATGAATGCTGGTTGTTTCCATTTTCCTTTGGGGAGGAGGGGGTTTACATTTTCATCATAACTTATGCTGACACAAATTGTGAGCCGAACAAACTTTTCATCTTATGAACTACCTTTTCATTCCCTTGTAAGAAAGAACTAAAACTCTTATAGCATCTGGTCTATATGGTTTGGTCTCAGAGCTATGAACAGTCAATAAAACACAAAAAGAGCTCAAGTCTTTGCCTTGCTTTTCTTGAAAAGCCCTAAGAGGATCCAAATACACAGTTTAACGGAACCTTATAACCATCCCCTCTTCCTTTCTATTCTCTTCTATTATATTCTGAAGTTGCTAAGATGTGCCTCTCTCTTTTCTTTTTTTATTTTTTAATGTTTATTTTTGAGAGAGAGACAGACAGACAGAGTGTGAGCGGTGGAGGGGCAGAGAGAGAGAGAGGTAGACACAGAATCTGAAGCAGGCTCCAGGCTCTGAGCTGTCAGCACAAAGCCTGATGCGGGGCCGAAACTCACAAACTGCAAGACCACGACCTGAGCTAAAGTCGGATGCCTAACTGACTGAGCCACCAAGGCACCCCTAAGATGTGCCTCTCTTAAAAGCCCCTGAACAGAATAACTCTCTACTCCAGCTCCTATAACTTTGCTTGCCCTTCTCTATTACTTCTGTGTTATTTAATTCAATTGATATGTTCTAAGTCCTCCTCCTTTTCCTCTAGTATCTCAAGTTCTCTTTCAACCTTGTTTCCTCCTTTTGCACTGCAAATACTCAAGGCTGGTAGAGACCTACAAAGAGGGGGAAGGGCTTCTGAAGACAGGAAAAAAAAAAGCTGAGAAGGCAAAAATCAAACTCTCCTTGGATGAAATTGGGGTGTTGGGAGGCTGGGGACACTTAAAAGTTAATCATCTTTGTCTCATCCAAGCGTATATTAAATATGCAAAGTAATCCATAATTAGTGGCTGAAAACAATGTTGGTAACTTGCTGCCTTTGCTTATGCTACAGGGTATAGAAGAAGCTATCCCAGAGGCTGCACATTAAAGTAGAAGCAGCAAATGCAAACATTTAGAAAATTTCGCTCTGTTGAGTTATCTCAGTGTCCCTGCGGATGAAAAACTATAGCACTTAACTCTCTGCATCGTGATTCCTCACACTGTGGAAGCGTGTGCATGTGTGTGTGTCTGTGTGGGTGTACATGCGTATGTGTGTGGCTGTTTGTGTAAAAACACACACTAAATCACTAATTATACAATGTCAAGGTTTGGAAGGATCAGTTGAGAGTCTTTCACTTACACCCATCCCCACCCATTGTTTTCAAAATGAGAAATTGGGGACCCAGGAAGATTGTGATTTGCCAACAGAAAAGGAAAATCTCCTGAATTTGGTTTCCTCAGCTCCTAGTACACAAAGCTGATATGCAGGATGGTCCTCACTGAGAGCACCAGAAGACCCTGGGGAGGTGCTGGCTTGGGCCCCGGGAGGCGGTGGGCTGCAGGAACATTCTATTCGCACATTTCTGGGCCCACATTCCTTCAGCTCAGATTCCAGGAGAATGGCAGGCCTACTGGCTGCCCCTCCAGCAACAATGGAAGGTCACGTGAAGCCCTTCCAGAGATGCTAAGAGACAAAGCATAACCCTACAAGCAACCCTTACCACCAGATGGGCTCCCTTTGGTGCTGAACGTAGAAAGGCAATACTCTCTCCTCCTGCCTTCCCCTTTCACAAAGGCTCTAAAACTTGTGATAGAGCCCAGGGACTTTGTCCTTCCTGCAAGGCAGGGAAAACCAGAGCCTCAGAAAGTAGGCTGTTTAAAAAATTGTCACTCTCTAATAAATGAAGGTGCAGTCCACAGAAACCTCTAAAATGCTTTCTGTCATCCCCAGAGCAGTTCAGAGCCTTTCTCAGTATCCTTTAATTTCATGCCATTTTCCTAAACCAAATATTAAATTTCCCCCTCGAAGTGAGAGTAATAAATCACCAAGGAGAGAATTGGCAGCTCTTATGAAAAAACCTGAGGTAAAAATTAGAAGTGGACACCTTTCTCCTCTTCCCATTCTGGCCCTGCATGCAGCTGGGCCGGCCTCGGCTGCCCTGTGGAGGCCACTGGTTCTCTTCCCCCCAAACTCGGGAGACCATGTGGTGTTCTGTGTGCTGGTGACTGTGGCTGATGTCGTGGCGTTTATTTTGTTGCCTTTCTGTTCTTGTTTTGCCCTCACAGGAACAGGTGTGGGTGTTTCAGTTTGCTTGTTATTTTATACCTCAGAATCGTTTTGATGTAAGTCAACAGTGACAGCAAGCAGAGCTATGGTTTGAAACAGCCACGTGGTTGCTTCGATTCTGTTGTCTGATCGACTTTGTTTTTAACTTTTCAAAATAGGCCTTTTTATGTCACAGGTGGATTTATTGTTGCTTTGCACAACTGTATAATACAGACTCTCCAGTTTTCAAAAATTCTGCTATTTAGTAAGAAAACCATGATGTATCTAGCTGCCTGCCAACCTGTTAGATTTATAGCACATGCCAAATCATTTTTGCATATACAATTTGGAAATATGTTTATTTCCAAATGGATCCCTTGGTGCAATTCTTAAGACAAAGGAGAAAAATCTGCTTTTTATTTAAGGACAAGAAACATCTGTGTTTTGAGAGGACACTATGCAAGAAAAGTGGAGGAGGCTTTCTCCTGAGCCTCATTTGAGCTTAGCATCGAGAGGACTGGATTCAGCTGAAGTTTTGGGGGGCAGACATCAAACATTTATGCGAGTAGAGTGGAACTCCAAAATGAATTGAAGTGGCGAGATTTATTTTCTTGGTTCATACTCTGTGTTTCATAAGCACTCACTTTTAGTAGCTCAAACCCCAGGGGAGTTTTGGCCACCAGGATGAGGGTTGAGGGCCTCATTTCAGTGGCTCAGCTGTGTATCACAGGCCTCTGCTTTCTGGAGACCGGGGTGGGGGGTACCCCATGGTGTAGCCCCCGGACGAGAGTCCTTTCTCCTGACGTTTCAGGAATCCTTAGCCACAGGCTTAACCGAGATATAACTACCTTCGCCTGGACAAAAGCAGAGGGATTTCAAGCACGTGTCTGGTATTTTGTGAAGCGACCAAGAGCGGAGTTGGCACCATGCCCTCCACCGTTAGGTCAGGCTGTGATCCTCAGGTGAGAGGTCACCTGCACGACTGGCCCTGGGGGAAGGAGAGCGAGCAACGACCTCTGGATTGTGTTAAAGCCTGGCATATGCTTGCTGTAAAGGAAACCAAGATGTGTTGAAAGTACCAGCTATGCAAATAACTTAAGAGACATTGGCAGTTATGAAGTAGATAACTATTTGGACATGGAAAGATGACCACAACATGGAATTGGTCTGGGATGGGCCTGGGTATGGGCCTTGTTTTACACTTCCCTAAGCAATGCTCCTGACCGTTCAGGGTTGACAGCCAGTGGCGAGGCACTTCCGTTACCTGACAGGAACGGAGCACAAAGCTCTGCCTGTACCCCAGCTCTTGGCTGAGGGAAATAGCATTTTACCAATGTTTACCACCACCACCCCCAGCTTCTCTGAAGACAGAAAAGAATATAACAAAATAAAACAGCCTAAATTAGCAGAGGAGGGATTTGGATTAAATAGAAGAAACTTTCCCAAGGAAGGAGGATCGGTATTAAAATGTATCACCTCAGGGATACTGTGCCACATCATTTTCTGGAGTGTTTCACAACAAGGATGAATTTCCATCTGTCTTCGATATGTTTCTAATGGAATGTCTAGATGATCCTAGAGAGTGGAGCTCATTCTTTCAGACAGGGCTGAATTCTGTCTGCACTCATTCGTTCAAAACAAAGCAAGTATTTCCCAAAGGCCTTATAATGTCCTAAAGGAGGCCACTTGGTTGGATGAATTATTTTGGTGTACAGGGTTGTATTGGGTTTGTTTGTAAAACCACGAGAGGCCGTGTGGTATTTTCACTAAGTATATATTCTCTTAAGCCAAACTGGCTGGTTTCAGGTTTTCCATTTATTAGCAGATAGACGTGTTTCCTAATTTCTGTACCAGTCTCCCTGTGATGGGGATGATGATAATGATGGTGATGATGATAATGATGGTGATGATGATGATGACAATAGCACCATCCTCATACAGCTATTCTAAGACCTCAATCAGCTAATATATACAAAGTACTTATACCATGCCTACACCATAATAGACACTTATACCATGGCTGCAAAGACTAGATATTTTTTTTTTTAACACAACAGAGCTTAGGTAGCTTAAGTCATAGACGACTCATTACATTCTGATTTATATATTAAAAAAAAAATTTAAACGTTTATTTTTGAGAGACACAGAGAGAGAGCATGAGTTGGGGGGTCAGGGAACAGAGAGAGACAGAGACACAGAATCCAAAGCAGGCTCCAGGCTCTGAGCTGTCAGCACAGAGCCCGGCCTGGGGCTCGAACTCACAGACTGTGAGATCATGAACTGAGCCGAAGTTGGATGCTTAACTGACTGAGCCACCCAGGCGCCCCTGATATATATTTTTATTTCTGATTTTATTTATTTATTTATTTGTTTGTTTGTTTATTTATTTATTTACTTTTGAGAGAGAGCACACATGAGTTGGGGAGAAGGGCAGAGGGACAATGGGAGAACATTAAACATGCTCTCCACTCAGTGCAGAGCCTGACATGGGGCTTAATCCCAAGACCCTGGGATCATGACCTGAGCCCAAGTCAAGAATCTGACTGAGTCACCCAGGCACCCCCTGATTTACATTTTTAATCGCAAAACTCCAACATAACGCTTGGTTTTGTATTTCTTAAGCCGGTAGAGCATACAAGTCATCCTCTAATTAGCAAAATCTCAGGGGTTTGAGAGAAATAGAAATATCATCTACAGGAAGGATTCTCTAGCCTGGCTGCACATTAGAATCACTGGGGAGCTTTTAAACAATGCTAACGCTCACGCTCAAAACAATCAAGTCTTGTGCGTTCTCTCTTAGAACCTCCACTTGTCATTCCAGGTCTAACAGAGATCGCAGGCCATTGGTCAGGAAACATCTTCCCTGAAATGCAGAAATTTCCTCGACCAACCTTTTTTTTTTTTTTAATGACTTCCATTGACAGAAAACTCATCACTTCTCTTAAAATTGCATGCCCCCTGAAGTTTAAATAACACTAAGCTAACAATTTAAACTGAACAAATTCAGTTTATTTTCAAATTCCTCACCTCCTTAAATTGTTGGCAAGAGGTTTGTTCAATTGAGTGATAAATGCCAAACATAATGAAATATTTCTGCCAAGCCTCTCCCCTTTCTGTTCTGTCACAGCTAAATGAAACAAAATACTTTTACAAACAATTGAATTCATTTGCAATATATAACACAACAATTATTAGTTGAAATGAAATGATGTAAGATTGTATTCTAGCTTTCAAGGTTAAGAACCTACCTCCATATAATCAGTTTCACATACTTATTTTAGAAATTCATTTATTCATTTATTACTATTTGTTTAACAAGTTACAGTCAAGAACCAGTGTCAGACACTGGTTACAAACATTAATAAAACATAAAATCAAAATCTGGGTTTAAGTTTTATATTTTCTCAATATTTCACACCTTTCTCTTTGTCCTGGACTATTGGCGGTATTAGGTTATATTAACAATGAAATCGAGGTATGGTTGAGTTGATTTTTAAATAGACCTACTAATATAAGAATATAGAATTGTAATTTAGTTAAATTAAGGACTTGAGGGGTAGGGGTTTCGTGGGGGCTTCATTATGTTTTTTTTTTTTTTAAGTGAGTTCTACCTTATCTAAGATGTCATTTAATTTACCAGAATGTGGTCCATATACAATTTCTGGAGACATTGATCAAGTAAAGCAAAACACGCCTGCAGCTGAGAATACCTGTGCCGGACTCACTCTTTAAATGTCGGTGGGTATTGCATTGTGTGTGGCTGAGAAGACAGAATGACGGAACAGGACTACCAAAGGTTGGACTCATTTAATTAAATGAGAACTGATCCATGTCAGTGTGGTTCAGAGGAGAGGCTGAAGTTGGTCATTCTTGGGAATAGCATCCACAAGGGCAACCTTAAAGAAACTGCAGATCACAAAGAACACTCCCATGATGTCTCTTGAAGGTGATTGCTGCAATATTCTCAGAAAAAAAGACCATGAAAATTTTATTTTTCATGGCAAATTATCAGTGGGCCAAGGGTTATGAGCACCAATGACACAAGTAATGACAGCCCTCATTAATGTGTTTAAACACTGCTTGTTCTCCAGAGCCTTTAAAGCACAGATTTTGGTGGATTTGGCCTTATCCTTTCTAGTTATTATCACTGGAGTATATCTTAGAAAAAATTTTGGATTCTAGCTCTCCCTCGCTCATTGTAATTCCAGATAGACTAGCAAGAGACCAAAGGAGCCAAAATTAATGCAACGAAACAGAATGGATATAAGTGAGAAAGTATTTATGATAATGTTGAATGGAAAGAAATTATTGATTGTGGTTTTAACCATTTCAATGAGCTTTTTTCTTTTAGTATTTTTTTTTCTAAATATTCCTCAAGTTCATTTGTTTGGTATGTAAAATTCAATCTTTATGATTTTCCCTAATGATATGCAGGCAAACATTGGTAATGCTCATTTAGATTTATATCATGTCATTCTTTGACATAATACATTCTCAGGTTGTTCTCACAGCAACTAGGCACTAAAGGAAAAGGCATTATAAAGCAAGACCTTGATCTTATTCTTCTGTTTCTTCTAATTGATATGACCTTGAAAAAGATCCCTAAGCTTTGTCCTAGGTTATTTTATTTGTAGAAAAGGGATTTGGATAGGTTATATCACATTTCTTCCAGCTCTAATATTTTTAAATCTCTATTCTGGAGTGCATTAAGATGGGAGCAAAGGCCTTTAGTAATTTGCTCAAGGTCATGCATTTAGGTAGAGGAAGAGAAGGACTTAAGTCCCCTGAATCATATCCCAAGGTGTTCTTACTAGGCTTGACTGCTTATTATTGGGAATGTGAAATTCAGACTTTGGTTTACTTTATTATTATTTTCTTTTACTCTTGGACTAAGAAAATCTGTTTAAAGTCACACCAGTATATGGGATATTTGACTGTCAACAATATGTTTCAAGAAAACAGTGAACGCCAGAGTTTTGCATTTGGTTGTGAAAATCAGGGGAGAAGGATTTCTACTCTGACCCACTGCTACCAACAGCCACCCTAGTCCACTCTATTTTAAGGACAGCGTTTTCATTCGTGCTAAAGGAGCAGGACCTGATTATTCCTAATTTTCAAAGGGCAAACAGAAACATTGGCCTATATGATTGAAAGTTTCTCAGTTTCCCTGTTTATTGGTATTTAGACTAACCGAACTTTACAGACTTCTTAAGCAGTAGTACTTGAAGCTTAAAAGCTAACCCTTTGAAGAACTACTAATGAGAGCATTGTTTTTCTCTTCCCTATGAAGGAGCTATGTGGGGCAGAAACAGATCTTATTCTTCTCGAACCCTATTACTCAATTTTCCCAGAGAGCAGACTGGTGACATATTGGCTTCCACTGGACAATGCTAAGTAGGAAGTGGGGCCATTGAATTGAAATAGCAAAGGAGCCAGTTGCTTGGTTCATTGTGGGTGGCTCACACTCTCCTCTGTGTCTTGTCCCCATGCAAAAAGCTTACCAGGGAAGGGTCTCTCCTGTAGGCACATTCTACCTTTCTCCTGCTCCAGTGTAGGAGGAGTGATACTTTCTCCAATTCAACATTACTAGAGAGCTTTGTACTTTGAAAACTATTGGGAAGCAATTGTTAACTCATACCATAGTCATTCCTGTTTGCCTGTTTGACTATTTGTCATGTGCTTACAAATACAAAAGATACAAAAGAAAACAGCAAATTCCATTAGCACCTCCAAATCAACAGAAGCTTGCACAATTAAGAATCACATTCTACAGCTGATGACTAGAGAGGACAAAAATATCTACAATGAAAGTTTGCAAGAATTGATGTAACAATCCTAGATTAAGAAGGCTGTGTAGGGATTTAAATTGCTGCTCATTTCTAAACTGGTCTAATTAGATATTAATGCCTTTACCCCTTGTCAACTGGTTGGAGAAAATTATACGTGGAAGCATCATGCCCCTCTCCCAATAATTATCCTAATTTGTTTTTCTCACTTTGTATAGTAATATAGCACAAGGTGGAGAACGAGTGACCCAGCAGGTCAGTGTGTATTACTTCACTACTCAGTACACATTTGTAGATCATAAACATGGTTCATTAGTTTCTGAAAGACAAGAAAGTTTTCTTGCAGCAGACATTTCTAAAAGCAATAAAAATTATGTGATCATTCTTGAAGAACACATAATGTTTACAGTCATAATAAATTTTCCATGCACATGTGCACGTTTAACAAATAGAGTAAAGATCTCCAGTTAAAAGGAACTTTTAACCACTTAAAGCCACATGTCAATGCTTTCTTTTATTGTGACAAATTCTGTTCTCCCAGCTGAGAAGGTGACATTTCATGGCAAATAAGTCTGGGAAATCACCTGGAACATGAAAAGGTTTCCTGTTTTGTAAGCTATTTCCTAAGATGGCCAGAAAGTTGTGGACAAGAAGTTAGCTGACAGTGCCATCATTCTGAACTTTGTTAATCACATCAGGAAACCTATGCTTCTGTTTGAAAAGCCAATCAAGAACTCAGGTTCTCTTAAACATAAACCCATTTCAATGAACTGATGAATCAGAGTAAGTGTCTATACTGCTATGAGCCCCAGTCACTGGCATTGCTGTAGCATAAGGAGGAGTGAGGTCAGAGGAAAAGAATGCCATAGTGACAGTTGGTATTTATTTGCTACCCTCTCCTCTTGGGGCCTAGCTGCCACCCCAAGTATAACCACCTCCACTCACTGGGACATTATGAGTCATCCAAGTCATCTGAATGGAACTGAAACAAACTGCTTTGCAATAGTGTCTCAATTCTTACACGATTCCCCAGCAGGGCCTGCTGTCCTCTGATGTCACCTTCCCTGTCGATTTTCCCCTTCAAAGCTATTCTTGATATTTATCTTAATAAGTCACCACAAAGATATAGATGATAGAAAGGAAGGGGCCCCAACAATACAATTTATCTAAAGGCCAATTCGACAGTGACAATTACATGAAACTCTCCAAATGTTAAAAGACAGCTTTGAAACCTGGGAAAAGAGCAACTTTTAAAAACACTATGTCATCATCAATTGCATTTCTCAATTTAAGTTACTTAGTAAATATCAGTCCTGACAGAGAGGAACACTAGCCTTGCCAATCCCATATGCCTGGGTGAGGCGTGCTTTGGGACTACATGAATGATAAGCTCATGACTGTTTAAAAAAAATAATAAGGAAGGAAAGGAAAGAAAGTAAAGAAAAAAAAAAGAGGTATTCTCTTCCTTTGGTCTTTTGGACTTTAAGGGAGAACTGAGAATATATAAATCTCTTCACTTGGCCTATGAGCCTGTCTACATACTTGTGAACTGAATAGAGCCTCCAAATGTGTAGTTCAAATTCAGATCTCTTAAAACACCTACACACATGGGGCACCTGGGTGGCTCAGTCAGTTGAGCGTCTGACTTTGGCTCAGGTCATGATCTCACAGCTCGTGAGTTTGAGCCCTGTGTCAGGCTCTGTGCTGACAGCTCAGAGCTCTGGAGCTTCAAATTCTGTGCCTCCCTCTCTCTCTGCCCCAACCCACTTTCATTCTGTCTCTGTCTCTCTCAAAAATAAATAAACATTAAAAAAATTGTTTTTAATAAAAAAAGAAAACAAAACAAACAAACAAAAAAACCCCCACATACACACACATATACAATGAAACAAAACAAGCAAATTCTGGATTGAAAAGAGGTGAGATGCTTTTATTCTTCATCAAGTATGCCAACCAAGCACTCACACTTCATATCTATGATGAGATGTAGTGAAATGAGCATTGCATTCAGAATCTGAAATTAGATTACCTCTGGTTCTACTATTTGCTGTGTAACCCACATGAGTCCCTTAATACCCCTACCTTCCTGCTTTATAATGTGGTGAGATAATACTTACTTTACTTTCCTCAGGGGGTGGTTGTCAAAGTCAAATTATGCAACGGATTAAAAAATGCATTATATTGAACACACAGGATGCTGCTATTTGTTGTTTTCTTAAATTATTCTACCTTGAATAGTTTGACTTTCTTTACCCACAATATTTTGTTTTTCTTAGCCCTAAGAGATGGAATAGGGAATATATTTAGTAGTATAGCTACTTAGCCCTGATATATAGAAAATATATAGATTTCTAAATATAGAAATCTTGGTTGATAACCATACTTAATTACATCAAGTTTAAGGGAAAAAAAGGGAAAAAAATTAGCTTCTTGTTATAACACTTTGACTATTCCTTTCTCCCTCCCTCCCAATGAAAAATCCACTTTAATGTATATTCATTTGCTATTCATTTAATTAGTCCAAAAAATTCAAACCCGGCCTGTAGCTGAATTTAGAAGATTGGATATGACTCAGTCTAGAGTAGATGATGAGTATGCAAATAAATATAGTTATGTAATAAAATAATGCCAAAATACCACAGAACAGGGGGAAAAACCCAACTTCCTCTGAAAGTAAAAAGTAAGGGAAGATATCACAAAGTAACAGACATTTAGCTAAATCCTGAAAGATAGGTAGGCTCTTGCACAGTGAACAACAGAATATGCATTGTATATTCATCACTATAGGAACTATAAAATCTTCCCTTTTAGCAGTAAACTAAAGGGTGAAATTATATGAGTAAATATGGTAGTTATCATTCACAGTAGGATAGGTTCTTTTGAAAGCAAATTAAGCACTGTCCCTACTCAAGCAATTGAGCACTATAGGCAAGTCTTGCTAAATGGCCTGTTTGGATAGAAATGATCCCACTGGTATTAAGTACTAACACAGTCCAGTGGAAAAAAACGCCTGAGATACAGACGTTCCAAAAGAGCTTAGAGGAAGCAGGAAAAACAGAGATAGAGGTTAAGGGCAGGGAGAAAAAGGGGGTGGGGGAAGTGAGGGATGAGAGAGGGAAAAGCTGAATTCTGACCTTCTGACTCCGTTCTTCCAAATTATTTTAACCACTACACTATATCTCTCTGTACCATCACCTCCTTCTAAAATGGGTCTACAAAACAAGACAGGTTAATTCATTGGGTTCAAGAATGAAATGTTCTGATTTCATGAGTTATTAATAAAATGTTCAAAATGAAAGCACATGGTAAATTGAAATAATATAGCTTAGTGAGCTCTGGGGATAGATATTGACAGACCTAATATTCCCCTGACTTTATTACTTGTTTATTGGGTGACAATGAGAAGTTCTGAGAGATAGGAAGAACTCTTCCCTGTACTATTTTCTGAAAGAACTCAAAGAGATGCATGGAAAGTGGCTTTTGTTCTTTATTTCACCTTGTCAATTTTCTGTAGCACTGAACTCAACAGTGAGGTATCAGATGCGTTCCGAGTTAGTAAATCTTCCCTAGGAAACTTTGGGATTTTCTTCGGAGAAATAGTTTCATGCTAGCAGAAACCGTCAAACATGTAAAAAGATTTCTCAGGAAAAGGCATATCCCAAACCTGTTTCAAAACAGACACTTGGAAGCAATGGGGACAGTACCAAGTGCTGATGTGGTGGGGGCAGGACCTCAGAGACGAATGACATGCCTGTGACAGGTGTACTCTGTCTCCATTTTCCCTGTCTCTAATCCTCACTTCTAATGGCCTGTGTCCAATTCAGTTCAAGCCTTTGAAGGCTTTTAGAACATCTCAGGCTTGGGAAGAAGTAACCCTTTACTTGTTCTTATTCTTGAGGTCACAATAATAGTAATTCTCAATCAGGCTTATAAATTAATAAGAAATGCAGCACTTGGGGCTTCCAGAGAATTATTGAACCAATATCTCTGGGTGTAGAACCAAGTATATATGTTCTGAATTTTTCCTAGATGACTCTGATGTGTCTTGCTTGATAATTTTTAAAATTCATTATATTAATGATAATAATATCCAATCTAACCACTATACTCCTGCATATAGAATCTCTTAGAAGGGAAAGGGACCTAGAGATAATTCAAAAGATCATTAAGATGATATCAAACCTTAGCAACTTTATAGGGTTGGAGCTTTTCAAGATATAGGCACACTTAGCTTAGCCAAAGTTTAAATATTGTAAATTTACCAAGAAAGAGCGTTTTATGATAGCTAATGTGCCTAGAATGCTATGAACTTAACTCTAGCTATTTGTTGGAGGCAGTTGACAATCATAATTAGAAAGAAGAAGTAATTAGTCACAGAGGGCATCTCTTGGTCCACAGTTTAATTATTTTTTGCTTTAAAATTTGTAGAGCATCACATTTTCAATGTGTTTGTATTGCTTTTCCAAACTTGCAATCTTTTTATTTTAAATGTCTGTGTTCTTATGTAAAGTGAGTATATTAGAGATTGCCTTGTGCCAGAGAGACTTCCTTCTAAAGGCTTAAATCAAATGAATTTAAATGTAGTATTTTACTTTATCAACGAGAAATATAGCAATTGTTGCACGTTCTGAATTTTTTCGTTTTCAGAGATAGCTGGTTGCCACTAAAATCTGGTCTCCTATTTTTCTTGAACATTATGGCTGATGAGGTAGACTAAAATTTCTAGATTCCCTTGCTTTGGGCACAGCTATATGACTATGATTTTGCTATTGGAATAGCAGTGGTGTCTACCACTCCTAAGCCTCCATCCTTGGTCACCGACTATCTGTTGTCATTGGTCATTGACCATTTTCTTCCTGTGTTGGTGGCTCAGCTTCTGCTAAGTAGACAGCAACAATTACATAAGGACGTGGTGAAGCAGTGACTTGAAACAAGTGTCCCTGATAGACTGTAAGGAACCCAGTTCCCCATTGACCAAGACAGGTCTTGTTAAGACTTTTGCAGGAGAGAGAAATAAACTGGTATGATTTTTCCTTTAAGCTATTCAATTATCCTATTTTTAATGTGTTATTACCATTATAGGAACTTTTAAAAACCCTTGAAACCTTTCAGCTCCTATAACCAGGTGTTGAATTTCTTAAGAAATGCTCTGTATCCATGATTAGGAAGAAGACATGGCATGCAATAAAATATATATATATATATATATATATATATATATATATATATATACACATATGTGTGTGTGTGCAATAATGAATATGTGAAAAAATGATTGAAAGGTAACTTGCTTAAGGTCACATAGTCAATTGCTACAGAACTGAGCAGAAGACTTCTGTTTTCAATTATTTTTAAGATTTCTCAAATCAAATCTCATTTTCTAAACAAGAGGAATATAAACATTGATTTTAGCCTTGTTCATACAATTTTGTCCCCCTATTTTTCTTGGAATATTCTTTCTGTTGTTATTAATTAATATCAACTAGGTAGAACTATCAGAAAATTGTTCTAGTGATGTTTTCATACAAGGCATAACATCTTGGTTTGTCAAATGTATTACAATTTCAAGGAAAAGAAAACAAGCTACCCCAATTATGCTTTGCCATTTGTCTGACACTTTCATTATTCTTGATGCAATTCCAATTGCATGTTGTCTTGTAAAAGCCATTTGTCAAATTAACTTAGGGGGGACTGATGGAAAATGGAAAAAAAAAAAACCTCTCCTCATATACTTCTAACACCTGGAGAATCAGCAGAGGGATATAATTTTATCATCTTTAAAATTAAATCAGATTCGGGGCTTGCTGTTTTTGAAATAATCCAATATAAAATGGAAGAGTTTCATCCATCCATAACCATTTAGAAACATGCTCAATTCAAGGAAAATCAATTCCAGCTTACAGTAATGTGGCTTTTTATGATGCTTCATTAGGATTTCTTTAATTTTTGTAAATCTAGTGACTTATTCATTTTGATGGTATCAGAAAGAAGACATCTTGAATTTAATAACATTCTTATCCAGAAAAGTGATCTGGGCTCTGGTCATAGTTCCTGGATATATTAAGAAATCAATAATTCTTATTTAGTGCATAGCAAAAAGAAGAGGACAGGACAAGATCTTTAAGATCTTTTAAAAATGTATCTTTTCCACATTCTGAGACACCTCTGTGACCATTTATTTTAATTTTCATTCTCTTAATTCATTTATTGATTAAACTGTAGAAGTGGATCTATGAATGGTAACTAAAAGAGATGATTAAAAAATAAAATACTCAACTATTGCTTAGAACAAATGATAAAATCAAGGATAAAGTAAAGGGTTAAGTCTTGATCATCTAACTAGTTTAATTTGCCACTGCTAAAAAATTCCTTTTGAAGCTATCAAGGCTGAGAAGAAGATGGTAGGACCTGGACAATTTAAAAGGAAGCTGAAAGCTTGAGTAAAACCAGGAGAGACACCCTAGCGTGTACATGAGTTTTGGTTGATTGTATTAGAATTGGAGCAATTAATGTTGAAGAGGAAAAGTGAAAAACAGAGTAAGAAAAAAGATGCACAATACACAGGACAAAGTGAAAAGAAAATATTACTTTTTGGAATAAATATTTAAGTACATCTTTTTTTCTGGTTTCAGTTTCAGGAAAAATATGCTAATCTCAATAAACAATTTAATATACGATTGGATGTTTATGTATTGCCATGGCTATACATGATATTTTTTCCAAGAAAGAACCAGTTATAGTTTACTAATTAGTTAAATAATTCTGGTAACATTACTCAAGCGTTTAATCTTTTTCATATAGTTAATTATTTATTTATTTTTAAGTTTATTTGTTTATTTCGAGAGCGAGAGAAAGCACAAGTGGGGGAGGGGCAGAGAGAGAGGGAGAGAGAGAATCCCAAGCAGGTTCCCCACTGTCAGCATGAAACCCAATGCAGGATTCGAACCTACAAACCCTGAGATCATGACCTGAGCCTAAGTTGGACACTTAACCGACTGAGCCACCCAGGCGCCCTGTTGTACACTTGTTTTTTTTACAGCTTTATTTAAACTTATTTCACATATAATGAAATTCTCCTGTTGAAAATGGCATCAGTGTGTATAATAGATTCACAAAATTGTGCAACCATCATCACAATCTATGTTTAGGACATTTTTAACAAGCCAAAAAGAGACCCCCAAGTACATGGCAATCATTCCCTGTCCCCATCTCCAATTCCCCTCAGCCCTAAGCACCCATTAATGTACTGTCACCACGGGTTTGCTTATTCTGGATTCCACACATAAATAAAATCATACATTTGGCCTTTGTGACTGGCTTTTATCAACCAGCATAATGCTTTCAAGGTTCATCCATGTTGTCATATGCATTAGTACCTAATGAGGTTTTTTATTCATGAGTAATATTCCACTGTTTGAGTATGCCATGTTTTGTTTATCTATTCATCAATGAATTTTTGGGTTGTTTGCACCTTTTGGTCATTATAAATAATTCTAGGAACATTTGTGTACAAGTTTTGCATACACATATGTTTTGACTTATCTTGTGTATGTAAATAGGAGTAGAATTTCTGGGTCACATGGTAATTCTACATTTAACATTTTGAGAAACTGCCAAACTATTTTCTCAAGTAGCTGTATCATTTCACATTCCTACAAGCAATGATTTTTCTTCATTTACACCAACACTTGATATTACTTTTAAATTGTATCCATCTCAGTGGGTATGAAGTGTTATCTCACTGTGGCTTGATTTGCATTTCCCTGAGGACCAAAGATGTTGAACATTTTGTCATGTGTTGATTGGACACATAAATATTCTTTGTGGAATTATGTTTTCAAATTCTTTGTCCATTTTAAAATTGGTTCGTTTGTCTTTTTATTGTTGAGTTGTGAGACTTTTTTATATATTGTGGATGTAAGTGCTTTATTGGGTATGGGATTTGCAAATACTATTCCTCATTCCATGGTTTCTTTTCCTTTTCTTGATGTTATCCTTTGACACACAAAGGTTTTAAGTAAAAATATGAAGTAAAAATTTAGTCACTTGTGCTTTTGGTTTTATATTTAATAAACCATTTCCTAATCTAAGGCCACAAAATTTATTCCTCTATCATGTACTAGAAGTCTTACAATTTTAGCTCTTAAATTTAGGCCTATGATCCATTTTGAGTCCAAATGAATTTTGAATTCATTTTGTGTATGGTGTGAGAGAGATCTAGCTTCATTTTCTTGCATATGGATATGCAGTTTTCCAGTACATTTGTTGAAAATAATATTCTCTCTCCATTGAATTGTCTTGGCACCCTTGTTAAAATCAATCAGCCATAAATAAAAGGGTTTATTTCTAGACTCTCAATTCTATTCCATTGATCTATCTATTTTTATGACTGCACCATATTCTCTTGACAGCTGTAGCTTTGTAATAAGTTTTGAGATGGAAACTGTGAATCCTTTTTTAAGGATTGACCTTTTTAAAGATATTTTGGCAATTCTCAGTACCTTGCATTTACAGGTGAATTTTAAGATCAGCATGTCAATTCCTGAAACAACAACAACAATGTTGGGATTTTTATAGAGACCATATTAAATCTGTGGATCAGTTTGTGGAATATTGTCATCTTAATGACGTTTTTATTTTTCCAATCCATGAACATGGATGTCTTTTCATTTATTTAGATTTTCCTTAATTTCTTTCAACAATCATTTGTTTTCAGTGTGCATGTTTTGTATTTTTTTCATTAAATTTACTTCTAGATGTTTATTCTTATTTCTACTATTATAAATAGTATTCTCTTAATTTTATTTTTGGATTGTTCATTGCCAGAGTTTTGGATTGCAACTGATATTTGTATATTGATTTTGTATGCTGCCACATTTATGAACCCATTTATTCTGATAGTATTTTAGTGTATTCCTTAGGATTTTTTGTATACAATATCTAGTCAATGGCAAATTGAAAATGTTCATTTCTGTACTGCCAATATGGGTGTCCATTATTTTTTCTTCTTGCCTAATTTTTATGGCTACAACCACTAGTAGAATATCAGAAAGAAGTAGCAGGAGCAGGTATTCTCATTTTATGCCTGATCTTTTGGGGAAAGCATTCAGTCTTTCTCCATTATGTCTTATGTTAGCTATGGCTTTTTCATAGTGTGTATCAGGTTGAATGAACACCTTCTGTTCCTAGTTAGTTGAGTGTTTTTATCACCAAATTCCATTGAATTACATCAAATGACTTTTTTTTTTCAATGTATTAAGATGACTATGTGGTTTTAGTCCTTTATTCTATTAATATAGCACATGAAAGTTATTGTTTTGGAATATTTAACCAACCTTGCATTACTGAGATAAATATTAATTGGTCATAATGTATAATCTTTTCTATATGCTGCTGTATTTGGTTTGCTATTATTTTCTGAATAATTTTGTATCTGTATTCAAAAAGGATGTTTGTCTGTGATTTTCTTTTTGTTGTTGTTATATTTGTCTGGTTTTGGTACCATGAAAATATTGGCCTCATAACACAAGTTAAGAAGTGTTACTTCCTTTTCTAATTTTTTTGGAAGTGTTTGTAAAAGACTGGTCATGATCTGTCTTTAAATGTGTGATACAATTTACCAGTGAGGCCATCTAGGCCTGGATTTTCTTTGTTGGAAGTTTTAAAATTATGAATTCAAATTTTGTTGCTTGTTGTGGGTCTTTTTAAATGATCTTTTCTTCTTGAATAAATTCTGTTAGTTTCTGTCTTTCTAGAAATTTGTCCACTTCATTGACATTATCTAATATGTTGGCATATGATTATTCACAGTATTCCCTTATTATCCTTTTTATTACTATACAAGCAGTAATGATGCCCATCTTTCATCCTTAATTATAGTAATTTGAGTCTTCTCTCTCCCTCCCTCTCTCTTCTTGGTGAGTCTAGCTAAAGGTGTATCAATTTTGTTTGGTCTTATCAACAAAACAACTTTTGATCTCTGCTTTTTCTCTATCCTGTATTTTATTTCTTGTCACTCTAATCTTATCATTTCTTTCATTCTATTTGTTTTGTGTTCATTTTGCCCTTTATTTTGTAGTTCTTAAACTGGGAAACTTATTAATTTGAGATCTTTCTTATTTTTTTCACATATGCATTTATAACTATAAATTTCCCCCTAAGCACAGTGTTATCTGCTTCCTATAAATTTTGGTATGCTGTGTTTTTATTTTCATTCCTCTCAAAGTATTTTGTAACTTGCTCATGTTTTCTTCATTAACCTATTGGTTATTTCAAAGAGTGTTATTTAATTTCCACATAGTTGTGAATTTCCAAAATTTTCTTCTAATTTAATTCCATTGTGGTTGGAGAACCTATTTTGTATAATTTCAGTCCTTTTAAATTTATTCAGATTTGTTTTATGGCCTAGCACATGGTCTTGCCTTGAGAAGAATAAAGTTTTCTGCTACTGTTGTATAGAGTCTTCCAGAGAGGTCTTTTAGTCCCCATAGATTTATAGTGTTACTGAAGTTGCTATTCAAGTATTCTTTTTCCTTATTGATTTTTTGTGGTTGTTCTTTCCATTATTGCATGTAGGTGTTGAAGTCTCTATTGTATTCTAATGTCTGTTTCTTTCTTTAGTTCTGTTAGTTTTTTCTTCATGTATTTTGTAGTGCTCTGCTTAAATACATTTGTGTTTAATATCATTATATCTCCTTCCTATATTGACCTGAACAATATAAAATATTCTTTGAATTTAGCAACAATTTTTATCTTAAAGTCTATGTTCTTAGTATCCTACTCCAGTCCTTTTTTGGCTACTGTTTGCAGATTATCTTTTCTATTTTGTTACTTTCAGCTTATTTGTGTCTTTTAATCCCAGCCATGTTTTTTGTAGTTTGCCTATATTTACATTCTTTTTTCCCCCATTCTAATAGTCTCAGATACTTGATTGGTGAATATATTTTCACCAATTTAAGTAGATGTAGAAATTTTAATTGGCAGTGGTTTTCTTTCAATACTCTGAAAATGTCATCCCACTGTCTTCTGGGCACCATGGTTTTTTGTTTTCTTTCTTTCTTTCTTTCTTTCTTTCTTTCTTTCTTTCTTTCTTTCTTTCTTTCTATTTATTTTTGAGAGAGAGATACAGTGAGAGCCAGGGAGGAGCAGAGAGAGAGAGAGGAAGACACAGAATCAGAAACAGGCTCCAGGCTCTGAGCTGTCAGCACAGAGCCTGATGTGGGGCTCGAACTCATGAACCATGAAATCATGACCTAAGCCAAAGTCAGATGCTTAACCGACTGAGCCACCCAAGGCGCCCCTGGGCACTATGGTTTCTAATACAAAAATCAGTGTGGGCTTTGTAAAGATTCCTTGTCTGTAGTGTCATTTTTCTTTTACTCTTTTCAACATTTTCTCTTTTTCTTGATTTCATGATATGTCTAGAATATATTTAGGTGTCGATCTCTCCGATTTACTTTACTTGGAGTTGGTTGAGCTTCTTAAATGTGTTGATTAATAATTTTTATCAATTTGAGAAGTTTTTGGTCATTATTTCTTTAAGTATTTTTCTGCCTCCTTCTTTATCTCTTTCCTGGGGCTCCATTTACACATACGTTGACATATTTGATAGTTTCCAGCAAGTCTCTGAAACTGTTTATTCTTTTTCATTCTTTTTTTCTTTCTTCTCCTCTGTCTAGGTAATATCTATTAACTTCTTCAAGCTCACTTATCCTTTTGCAAGCTCAAATCTGTTCTTGAGCTTCTCCAGTGAATATTTGTTTCAGTTATTGTACTTTTTAATTCCAGAGATTCTATTTTTTAAAAAAAATAATTTTGTTCTTATACTGATGTTCTCTATTTAGTGAGACATCTTTATAATGCTTTTATAGCTCTTTATACATATTTTCCTTTAGTTCTTTGAGCACATTGTGTACATAATTGCTAACTTAAAGACTTTGTCTACTAAGTCCACAATATGGGCACTCTCAAGGATATTTTCTGTTTGTTATTTCTTTTTCTGGTGTATGTGATATATTTTCCTGTTTCCTTGCATTTCTCAAATTTTTTATTGAAAACTAAACATTTAGATAATATATTGTTTGATTCTGGTATCAGATTCCTCTGTCACCCAAGATTTGTTTTTGCTATTGTTTTCTTATTGGTACTTACTTGTTTAGTAACGTCCCTGAATTAATTATAGATTCTATATTCTCTGCAGTGTGTAGCCTCTGAGTTGAGTCTTCTACTACCTTTTTTTTCTTAAGTTCTTGTTTTTATTTTTAAATCAGCTTCTTAGGGGGATCAATATAATTTAATGGTCAGCCAATAGTTGGTCTGAGTTTCTTAAATAACATATATATACATATATATATATATCTATATATCTATATGTTATGTAAAATGTCATATATCTATATCATTTATATGTCATATATCTATATCATATATGTGTGTGTGTGTGTATATATATATATATATACCCTTTGCCAAATGGATCTATATGAAAAGGAAAGCCTTCAAACTACAGACAGTTTACAAGACAGATTTAGCTTTTACTTCCTGCTTATTTAAGCACTCAAAGTGAGCCAGAGAGAGTGCCTGGTGACTTCTTTCTTAGGTTTTTCCTGGGCTTTCTCATAGCCTTTTAATATAGAAATATGTGGAAATGTTTCAAAGTTCCTTATGATTGTCTAGTTCTGTTGGATTTTCTTTTAAATTCCCAGCCAACCTCTTGTTGTCCTCAACTGAAGTCACAGCCTTAGGCAGCTGAAATATTGCTAGGATGTGCCCTTGTTTTGGGGGTAGACTTCCTCCTCTTTTCCACTTTCACGGAGCTGAGCCCTGGATCAAATCACATAGCCTCCATGCTCTGAGAATAGAGATTTCCCAGGGAGTTGCAAGTTTGGATAAAACATTGGTTATGTTCTGGGGATGGTGTTTTTAAAGAAGCTCTAAATAGGTCATATCTCTCTGTTGTCTGCAATGCTTCTAGCCTTTGGCTATCGCACCACTGAACTGGAGAAGGGGCATGTGAATAGCCCCAAGTTAAAACTTCACAGGCTTGCCTCCCCTAACATAACTGAGGTTTATTAGTTTCTCTTTGATAGATGATTTTCAGGTTGTTCTGTGGTATTGGTTAACTTACAAGTGTTTTTAAATGATTAGCTTTAGTTATTTTGCTTGTATTTTTGTCGTTTTAGAGGGAGAGTAAGGTCACCAAGGTTTTTACTGTTACTCTATAAGTTGATGTCCTCATGTAATTTATAAATATGATTTGTAATCTCATTTAATTAACCTATGATATGTTTTAAATTTACAGTAGATATATAAAATCTACCACACACACTCACAGCTGGATTCAGGGCTTGAATCTCAGGTCATAACAGCTCCATACCACATTCAGAAAATGAGCTCTTCCAGTGATGAGTGTCTACAACCTGTAACCTCAAAATCTGATAAATTCAGCCTTATAAAAAATCTCTCAGTGATAAAACATAATTAAAGAGAAAATAAAAGGTGAATTTCAAGAGCACTTTGATGATTGGATCACCTATCTTCAACTTTCCTCCTAGAAACTTCCATTTAACTATTGCCATGTAACAAATGACATCCAACATAATGACATAAAACAACAACATTTTTCTTAATGATGCAACTTTGGGCCAGAAATTCAGACAGATATCAGCTAGGATATACTATAGCATATGGGGTAGCTCAATGTTATTCAGCTGGTGGCTTGTCTGGTACGGTGGTTACACAATGGCATTATTCAATGCTTAATATCTTTGTTGAGTGGCTAGAAGGCTAGGCTCTGCTAAATTACTTTGTCCTTTTTTTTCTTTAAGTTCATTTATTTATTTTGAGAAATAGAGTGTGAGCAAGGGAGGGGCAGAGAGAGAGGAGGAGAGAAAGAGAGAGAGAGAAAGAGAGAGAAAGAGAGAGAGAGAGAGAGAGAGAGAGAGAGAGAGAGAGAGAGAGAACCCAAGCAGGCCCCCCACTGTCAGCATGGAGACTGATGTGGGACTCAAACTCACAAACCATGAGATCATGACCTGAGCTGAAACCAAGAATCAGATGCTTAACCAAGGAACCACCCAGGAGCCCCAGTCACTATGTCTTTCTACCCAACAAGTCTCAAGGTTTCTCCATGTGATCTCAACAGTAGGGTAGTCTGACTTCTTATTTCATAGACCAGAGCTTCTAGAGGTCAAGGCTAATGCTTTAAAAGTTACGCCCAGAATTAGTTTAGCATTACTTGCACTGACTCTTTTAGTCAAAGCAGTCACAGACCAGCCAAGGATGAAGGAGAGATAAAATGGAACTCACCTCTTGAAGGGAAGAACATCAAAGAATTTGATGCCATCTTTAATCTGCCACAGCCCATCCTGTTTGAAAATGAGATACAACAAAGTTAGCAAGTCTCTGAGCTTGGGAATGAATGCATTCCTGGGAATCTCTCATTTTAAAGGGCCTCTGAGACATCCTTAATAAACCTGAGAGTTTGGTTTCTGCAGTCAGACATTTTCTAGATGCACTGAATATGACAGTGGCATCACCTTTGGAGAATTACTAAATCATCAGCAACAGTGGGATGAAGCCTGAACTTTTCAAAGATATAAGGGGAAATAGCCACCCAGCATTTGAAGAGATTTCCAAAGGTGATGGTTCTTTCTCAGAATCCATCAGATACTGTCTTTGCTGTAACCATAGCATCAGGTACAGTCATTGCTGATACACAGTATTGATGTGAATGCTATTCTCCTCCCCAGATAGACCACCAGGTAGTATGATCTCCCTAGCTCAGCTCCTAGGATAACAAGGCCTTTAGGAGGAGGGGGGGGTGACTTCACCTCCTTAGTACTTCTTTGCTGAATTTTCTTAGTGTTCTATCTTCTCGTTCATACTCAGCTGTATTAGACCTGGGGCACTTGTCTTAATTAAATCACAAGTTTTGTCCATTACAAAACTCTCAACTCTCCTTGTCTAATCCTGGGACATCTTACCATGAACATACTCACATATTTCTAATCTTCAAAATGGAAAAGGGCTCTAAACTTCACTTCCACTGAGCATCTCCAATGCAGCACATACTTTGAAGCCAAAATAGAAGCTTATTTATTGATTGTCTTGTAGGGGAAGCTGATATCCACCTGCCAGTATCCACTTTTTCATTCTTTATATAAAAGGTTATTTATAAACCCCTTCAGACAGTAGCATTAATTTCCCAAAGGGTGGTTTTGTGTGTGGTGGGAGGGAGGTAGATCTCTGAAGCACAAGAAACAAATTCATCTCCACCTTCCACTGAACCTTCTGTGCTTCAACAGTGACTACTCTTTTCAAGGATATGATACTAGTAACACTTGTACTAGACCAGAAGCAAACAACAACAACAACAAAACAAAAACACAAGTGTAATATTAAACAGTACATATGGTTTAATATTGAACTTCTACTGTGTTGAAGGTATTATACTCTGTATTAGAGATATAAGTGAAGGCAAAGTAAATATGCTTCCTAAAATCATGGAGTTGACTGTGTACTAAGAAGAAAAAAAAATCCAAATAATTAAAATAATGTGTATATGGTTATACAATGTTATGTTTCAAAGTAAAAAAAACAAACAAACAAACAAACAATCTTTAATAAGAGTGTGTAAAAGATGGCTGGCTCAGTCAGTCGAGCGTCCAACTTTGGCTCAGGTCATGATCTTGCAGTTTGTGAGTTCAAGCCCTGCGTCAGGCTCTTTGCTGACAGCTCAGAGTCTAGAGCCTGGTTCAGATTCTGTGTCTCCCTCTCTCTCTGCCCCTCCCCTGTTCACTCTCTGTCTCTCAATAATAAATAAACGTTAAAAAATTTAAAAAAAGAGAGTGTGTAAAAGGAACTTGATCCAGAGTGGAGATTGAAAAGGTTTCTTGGAGGAAGTGACACTTGACATAAATCTGAAGAAAGGATAGAATGTACTCAAACGAAGAAGCAGGAGCACATTGTAGACAGAGGCAATAGCATGTAGGATCTGATGCAGAAGAAAATTAATGGCACATTTGAGACGCTGATAGATGGTCAGTGTGGCTGAGGTACAGAGTAGAGGGGCAAGTGTAATGATGGCCAGATTGAAGAGGAAAGTATATGCCAAACTATGCACAGCCTGTAGATCATAGTAGGTTTTGTCATTACCCTAAATAAATTGGATACCCACATAAGGGATTTATACTTTAGAATGGTATAATTATAACTACATTTGAGGGTAAAAAAAAAATCATTCTATCTGAAATGTGGAAGACTGATTTAATTGGTGCCAAAGTAGCTATTGAGAAGACCAATTACAGATAATATTGTTTTCCAAAGATATGTTTGAGTTAAAATCAATAGAGGTTGATGATTGTATGAATGCATAGGATGTGATAAGGAGATAGATATGTTAAAAACTGCTGCAAGAAATTTAATGTTGATTCAATTCACTTAAAATCACCTGATGCTGGATAGAGTGGAGGTATAGAGAAAAGGAGAGAAAGTGTTAAGTGACTGCATGGTTTCTATCTTAAGCAAGAAAGGAAATGGTGACTCTATTCTCTGAGACTGAGAACTCTGAATGGATTTAAACTCGAAAGGAAGGATCTGCTTTGGGTATGTTGTCTTTGTGACAATTGAATGGAGATGGTAGATGAGTAGTTGAGCATATATGGAAATAAAAAGAAAGTTTTTGATCTGAATTGTAAAATTAACAGTCATTAGATTATAAATGGTAATGGAAGCCATGACCATAGTTAAGATGGCCTGAAAAAAGTACACAGTGGGAGGGTGAACATGGGAAATGGAAACCTTCATTATTAAGTATTTTAGCATGAGGCTACAAAAGGATAGAGAAGGACAACAGACAGGCAGAAAAGCATGAGCTGTCAGAGGCAAATGAGGCAAAATGTTTCAAAAAAAATGTGGGCAATAGAGTGGCCAAGAGTCTCTGTTCATAAGTCAAGATAAAGAAGACTGATTAAAAGGCCACGGGATTTAGTAACATAAAGATAATTGGGAAACTAACAAGAACAGTTTCTAAGGAGTGAGGTAAATAGAATCCAGATTAGGGTGACTTGACAAAATAATAGGAAGCAAAGAAATGAAGATTGCATGTGTAACCATGGTTTTCAGGCAAATTGGCTCTGGGAGGGAGGACAAGTGCAAGGCGATAAGTGGAGAGAATTGTTGCATTAAAACAGCAGTGTCTTAAGTATGAACATGCTCAATACTCAGTGGGATGGATTTATTGGAAGGCAGAAATTCAATAGAAAGGAGAAACACAAATAACTGGCAGTGTAAGAATCCTAGGGAGATGGAGATGGGGTGTCAATCACAGGAAGAAGCATGTCTCTGCAACGTAGTAAGAGAGAATGAAGAACATGATTGAATCTACAGAATTAAGAGCAGAAGTTTGAATAAATTCTAAGTGACTTCAGTTTCATCTGAACTAGGTAGCCAGGTATAAGTGGAGTTTATGCCTAAAATATTTGTGAAGTTACAACATGACAACTATAGCTAACTGCTACATGATATGTAGGGAAATTTTTCAGAGAATAAATCCTAGGAGTTCTCATCAGAAGGAGAAATTTTTTTAAATTTATTTTTTCTTCTTTGTTTTCTTTTTATTGTATCTATATGAGAGGATGGATGTTAATTGAACCTATCATGATAATCACTTTACAATATATGTAAATCAAACCATTATACCATGCGACATAAAGTTATACAACAATGGATGTCCATTACTTCTCAATAAAACTGGAAAAAACAAATTCATGAGGGAAAGCAAGTAAATCCAATTAATGTTGAAGAGTCTTTGGACATCACACTATTTTCTATCTGAAGTTTCTGGTCACTTTATAATAATAGCAATATATGATAGGTTGTGACTTTATCCACTATCATTTGCACACTTGGGTATAAAGTAGAGAAAATAAATTGTTGGGTTTATCTTGAGTAGATGTGTTGCCAGATAGGAATGACAAAATCACAGCAAGGCAAGAGAATTGATACTACTGGCAAAAGTATTATTAAAATTTTGAGCTGTTGGGGGGCACCTGGGTGGCTCAGTCCGTTAGGCTTCCGACTTTGCTCAGGTCACAATCTTGCAGTTTGTGGGCGGCAGCCCCACATCAGGTTCTGTGCTGACAGCTCAGAGCCTGGAGCCTTCTTTGGATTCTGTTGTCTCCCTCTCTCTTTGCCCCTCCCCCCACCTCGTGTGCACACGTGTGCGCTCACACACGCGCGCTCTCTCTCTCTCTCTCTCTCTCTCTCTCAAAAATAAACATTAGGAGCGCCTGGGTGGCTCAGCTGGTTAAGCGTCAGACTTCGACTCAGGTCATGATCTCGCAGTTTGTGAGTTCAAGCCCCGCATTGGGCTCTGTGCTGACAGCTCAGAGCCTGGAGCGTGCTTCAGATTCTGTGTTTCCCTCTCTCTCTGCCCCTTTCCTGCTCATGCTCTGTTTCTCTCTGTCTCTCAAAAATAAATAAATGTAAAAAAAATGTTTTTAATTTTTACCTGTGGAACCTAAGCTAGAAAAAGGTGGAAGTTACATTACAAAGCAGTAATAATCAGGGGCACCTGGGTGGCTCAGTCAGTTAAGCGTGGGACTTTGACTCAGGTCATGATCTCACAGTTTGTGAGTTTGAGCCCCGCATCAGGCTCTGTGCTAATGGCACGGAGCCTGCTCCGAACTTCTGTCTCCTTCTCTCTCTGCCCCTCCCCTGCTCTCTCTCTCTCAAAAATAAACATTTGGGTTGCCTGCGTGGCTCAGTCGGTTAAACATCCAACTTCGGCTCAGGTCATGATCTCACAGTTTGTGAGTTCAAGCCCCGTGTCTGGCTCTGTGCTGATAGTTCAGAGCCTGGAGCCTGCTTCGGATTCTGTGTCTCCCTCTCTCTGCCCCTCCCTGCTCACACCTCTTTCTCCTTCTCTCAAAAGTAAATTAACATTAAATAAATAAATAAACAAACAAACAAACATTTGAAAGAAGCAGTAGTAATCAAAATAGTATTGTACTGGCATAAAAATAGACACATAAATCAATAGAACAGAATAGAAAACCCAGAAATGAGCTCACAACTATATGGTCAATTAATCTTGGACAAAGAAGAAATGAATATACAATGGGACAGTCTCTTCAATAAATGGTGTTGGGGAAGATGGGCAGCTACATGCAAAAGAATGAAACTAGACCACATTCTTACATCATACACAAAAATAAACTCAGAATGGATTAAAGACCTAAATATGAGACCTGAAGCCAAAAAAATCCTAGAGAGAGAAAAAGCAGTAATGTCTTTGGCAATGGCTGTGGCAATATTTTTCTAGATATGTCTCCTGGGGCAAGGGAGATTAAAAAAAAAAAAAAAACTATTGGGACCAAATCAAAATAAAAAGCTTCTGTTCAGTGAAGGAAACAATCAACATACCTAAAGGCAACCAACTGAATAAGAGAAGATACTTGCAAATGACATATCTGATAGAAGATTAGTATCCAAAATACATGAAGAACCTAAAAAACTCAACACAAAAAACACAAATAATACAACTAAAAATGGGCAGAAGATGTGAACAGACATTTCTCCAAAGAAGACAACCAAATGGCCAACAGACACATGAAAAGATGCTCAATATTACTCTTCAGGGACATGTAAATCAAAACTACAGTGAGTTAGCACCTCACACCTGTCAGAATGGCTAAAATAAAAAAACACAAGAAACACCATGTGTTGGCAAGGATGTGGGAAAAAGGAGCCCTCCTGCACTGTTGGTGGGAATGCAAACTGGTGCAACCATGGTGGAGAACAGTATGAAGATTCCTCAGAAAGTTAAAAATAGAACTACCCTATGATTCAATAATCACACTACTGGGTATTTACTCAAAAAACACAAAAAACACTAATTCAAAGGAGTACATGCACCCTTATAATTACAGCAGCATTATCTACAGTAGCCAAATTATGGAAGTAGAGCAAGTACTCATTAATAAATGACTGGATAAAGAAGAAATTATATATATATATATATATATATATATATATATATATATACACACACACACACACAATGAAATGTTACTGTGTCATAAAAAAGAACAAAATTTTACCATTTGCAACAACATGGATGGAGCTAGAGGATATTATGCTAAGTGAAATAAGCCAGTGAAAGAGAGACAAATATCACATGATTTCACTCATATGAAACAAACAAAAAAAATGAGTAAAGGAAAAAAAAAGAGTGGGAGGCAAACCAAGAAACAGACTCTTCACTATAGAGAACAATCTGATGGTTACTAGAGGGGATTTTGGGGGAGGGGTACATGAGGCAGGTGATGGGGATTAAGGAGTATGCTTGGCATGATGAGCACTAGATGATGTATGAAATCACTGAATCACCAAATTGTACACCTGAAACTAATATTACACTATGTTAACTGTACTGGAATTAAAGTTAAAAAAAATAAAATAAAATGAGGAACAACAGAAAAAGAAAGATGGCAGTGATGAAATACAGAGTTTAGAATGTAAAAAGAATTAAAACTGGATTTCCTGGTGATTTTTATGAAAGAGAATAGCTTAATAAGAGAAAAGATTTTGATAAGAGTACAAGCCTTCATTTACTGATTTATAAAGATTGTGCTTATCTATTTTGTTTGATTCCTTATGCATTTTGGGATGGGGAGCAGGTGAAATAAATGGATAACTGGGGAAGGGCCAGGTGTGAGAGGACTTGGTGTTTGGGATTTATGGGACCTGGCTTCTTTCATAAACAGTAATCCTCATAAAGGAAGTAAGAAGGGAGAGAAGATGACCTCATGATCCCTACCCGTAATTAAAGACATCCAAGCCACGAGGGCCCTTTTCCCATGAATATATATCCCACACATACAAGATTTCACCACCTACCAAGTTCCAAGTGTAAATGGCTTGCTTCCAGTCTCCTTGCCCCAAATTTCCTAATAAGAGTCATTGTTTTAATTGAGTTACTGTCACTGAGAGTGCTATGTTTTATCCCTCAGTAATGTTGAGAAGGAAAGAAAAGGTTAAGTACTCCTGCACTACATCACACTGCTAAGGAGCAAAGAAACTCAGAAGTGCATCTTTTTAGATGTGCTCCTCCACCCTTACACCTCAGTATCTTTCACACATAGTACAATGCTTTGCATGTAATAAATACTCAGCACGTATTTATTGAATTATATTCCAGATTATATGGAATTATAATCCAATTATAATTGGCTTCATTGCCAGCACTGTTGTATAATCTGAATGTAATTACATTATACAACAGAGCTGACAATTAAGTTCCTTTCCTGCCAACACCCTTTGCTTCTTCAATGTTAAAATTAAAACACACACACACACACACACACACACATGCACACACACACACACAATAAACATAGAAAAACATAATTCTGAGTCCTTCTAGTAACACTTCACTTTTCTTCCACCTCCTTCCATTTCTCTCTCTTTCAGCAACTCTGAGTCATTTTCCTGACCTCTGGATATCCCAGTTATGACCAGTTGCCCAAATCAAACTTTTAAGAGATTGTCCTCAGCCTCTGGGTTGTATCTTTCTCCCCTTTCTTGCTTCTAGAAAAGTTCTGATTCCCTCAAGCATCTGCTTTTTCCCAGCTGTAGTGATGCTCTGATTAACCTAAATTAACCTATGCTAGGTTGGAATTGCCTAAAAGCCTTTATAAAAATCTTTTGGAGATATTTTTATTTTAAAAAAGGAATTATGGAAGGAAGGAAGGAAGGAAGGAAGGAAGGAAGGAAGGAAGGAAGGAAAGAAGGAAGGACAGACTTAAGGGAGGGAAGAAGGAAATAAAATAATAGTATGAGCCTGAAGTCTTATAGAGCCAGTAGAGGTGGGGTATCTTGAAATGTTAAAAAGGGTAGCCTGAAGATTGGATTGCATAATGAGATACACATCTTCAGTAAATACAGGTGAAATACCATACACAAGAACATTCAGAGACAAGACTATATCATGATTTCCCCAGCTTTCCCTCACTTTGTCACATGACTAGATTGGAGCTTGCTAGGTGGACTGACCATGCCATATTCATTGATCACCATCCCTATCATAGTAGCCAGGAGACAGTAGTTAATAAGTTAATGCTTAACTGAAAAAAAAAGTGAAGTTTATCAATCCCAGAATGGATTCAATGTGGGAAGTTTTTAAAATTTAGATTGTAAACAATGGTATACATATCTCAAACTTTGCAGAAAGTTTCCAACTTCGAACAATAAGATTTATAGTCCCTATAAATAAAATTTATGGAGCTTAGGTCTACCCTGCGAGGAATATACTATTAATTTGTTCATCCCATGTTTAGGGAAAGTGGAGCACAGAGTGATTAAGTAACATGCCCCAGGTTCACAGATAGTAAATGGTAGGCCAAGACTTTGAATCTTGTGACTTTGACTTCGAAAGATTTCGTGTTCTTAATCAGTACATTATATGCCTCACATTAAAATATGTTCTGTAGACTTCAGTCCACTTATGGCTAAGTATATCTGGTTGTGTACTTTGTTTGATATAACAAGTACATATATTTGAAACACAGCTTTAGCCCAATTTCCTCAGTTACTGGTAGAAATGGAAAGAAGCACGGTAGAGATTACCAACTAAAACAAACCAGTGCTGAATTAACATTAGGATTTCTTCATCATCATCACTGATGTTTAAATGTGGCAATATCTGACCAAAACTCTATATGCATTGTCTTATTGAATCCTTGCAATGAGTCTCTTCAGGGATTTTTATAGTATTCTTATTCTACAAATAAAAAATCTGAGACAGATGGAGATTGCATCACTTGTCCAAGGTCACACTGCTGGTAACTAGCAGCTCTAAACTCAAGAAGTCTGATACCAAAATATGTACTCTTAACGGATAAAGTAAACCATTTCCCTGGAAAAGCCATTAGATAACTGTGATAACCCTTAAAAAATACATAAATGTATGAAACAGAGTGTCTTAGGAGAGTTCTGATTTCTGTCATAACGTGCCAGGCTGAGTCACCTGAATAAAGACTTGCTTTTTCATCATTAATGCTTAAGTACAGAAGGATTTAGGGTTACTATTAGTTGATATGTTTTCATCAGTGAGAAATTAGTCAAAGTAGAATGCTCATGTCCTTGATCTAGGGGGAGGAGCATGATGCCAACACCGATGCTATAAACATATGCCAATATTCAACAGCATTCAATGAAGTAATGATCCTTAAGAAGACAAGTGATACTGGAAAGAAGGTTGGTGAGCCAACGGCATCACTCATGACCCCATAATCATAGCTCTGTGCTTGTATATGTATGGGAAAAAAGATGAGAAAAAGATGCACTGTGATTGATGACTAAGGAAGAAAGACTGTGTTAAAAATCCTCAAGCATTGCATTTTCTGCATCTGTCTCCCCCCATGCCCAGGAGAAGTGCTTTGATGTTCCCCATCCCCCGCCCCCCCCCACCACCAATGAATCACACAGACAAAGTAAATAATCGACATATTCTGTTGGCAGCCAGCAAAGGATGATCTGTCGGGAGGTTGAATTTCCCAAGATCCTGTGTAGAATAAATCTCATAGAAATGTTTCATTGATCATATTAAGTACCAGTTGAAAATTACATGGTAGTTCATTGGCAGAAGCTGCCTGTGACCATACAAACTGAAGATCTTTAATTTGTTTCTTCTAAAGAGGCTCAAGAGTCTCATGAAGGTAGCAGCAAAAATTCTGCAGAGGCTCCAGAGTTTGATCTCAACTTGTAGCAATGTATGGAATTACTGAATGTGGGGGAGAGCAATGTATAAATATTAAAGAGAAAAATGATGATGAGGGCTGCCAGAATTTTATGAAGTTATTATAATAGTTCTATCTTGTTGTCCGAATCCTAGTATTCAAGGAGAACAAAAGGGATTCTCTGGATCCTAGAGATTTTACCAGTTTTTCTTTAGATGAAGTGACACTTTGATGAAGCCTGCTGTGTTATAGTATCAATCACAACGATTTATGATTCCTGCAGCACAGCAACGAAAGAGGCATCGTTCTAGCTGCTACATGCTGGATCATCTGACTATAAATATGTTCTGTTACTGTAAGAAATTGCTGCAGAGAGTGACTAACTGTTCACCAAACCCATTCACTCTACTTTCTGCACAAGCAGAGCGGCTTGTCTGTCCTTTCTCAGCTTGTCCTGTAGTTGTGCGTGGCCTCGTGACTGACATCTAGCTGAGGTGGGATTTTGCTCATGGGCGGTTGTTTCCTTTTCTGCTGTTATAATTGAAATTTGATGCAAAGTTTTATTTTTTAATTAGAAAATAGGTTATTACTTTTATCAAAATATATATGTATTTATATGTGTGTGTGTGTGTTATAAAAATTTTATCTGTGAAAAAATGTTAAGAAGAATGTACCAAAAGAAATTCCAGGAAGGAACTATTGTCAGTACATAAGAATATATTTCCAGACATCTCTCTATGCAGAGAGAAACAGACAGACAGACAGACAGATAGACAAAGAGAGGCTCTTTTGCACTATCTCTGGTTTCTCCATTACACAGTGTCACCCCTAGCAAGTCTCAGCTACGAGGCTAGCACTCTGTTCTAAAGGATTGAGTCTGATTGATTTGGCAATGCTTCCAAATCTTTCAGCTTTTGCTGTTGCTGGTGGTGGTGGTGGTATTTGCCTTATAATATGAGCTGTTCTCGCTTTCTTCTTTTATTAATTTCCTATAAAAGTAGAAGAAGATTTAGCATTTTTAATCCATCTTTCTCTCAATCTTGCTCCCTTTTTCCTAACAGTTAAGTCACAATTTCCATTCAATTCATAAACTCCATCCATTCCTAAACTTTAATTCAGTTTTTAGCTTACAACTCTAAAGTGTTATTTTCTGCTAATCCAACAAACACATGATAATTATGCTTTGTTTCTTATATTTTTATTGTTTTTTAAAAATGAATAATTCTCTAATTTTCTACTGTTTATTATATGTCATATATAATATACTATATAGCATAATATATGTAACATATTTTAAGATTTATTGCAACACATCTGTAAAGTTTTCTCAATATTATTTCAATGCGATCAAATGCATCAGATAATCTAGCTATTTTTTTCTTCAGCCAGTTTGACTCCACACACTTCTCCCCCCATACACTCACACTACACCAGAGTAACCTGTTAATCAAACAAGGATGTTTATTACATCTCCTGCTGTAAGAAGAATGTCTTAAGGAATAACACCTCATTGACAGTGCCATAATGATATTTTGGGAAAGAAAACTTGGGGGGGGGGATATTTCTAGGACCTTAAAATTTGAGCTCAAATTGTTTATGGTTGGGAATTTACTGAGATTAGGTGATGTTAGTGAAAAAATAGATTAGAAAAGGGAGAAAATGCTTTTGGAGTGAGTCTTGACATTAGATTCTCAAAAAAAAAAGAAAGAAAAAAAATGAGGAAGGTAGGAAGGAAGAAAGGAAGAAAGGAAGAAAAGGAAGGAATGAAGGAAAGAAAGAGGGAAAGAGGAAAGAAAAGAGAGGGAGGGAGGAAAGAAAAGAGGAAAGGAGAAAAAGTAAGAAAGGAAATAAACTTCTATGTATTTTTCTTCAGGAATTTGCTAGAATGATAAATATTTGATAAATTAGTGGTCTCTCTCTCTCTCTCTCTCTCTGATTGAAGAGCTATTTTCCCAGATGAAAAAAAATATATATATTTGTATAGACAAGTTGGTCTCCAGGAATTTCCAGAAGTAAACAGTGGCATTTTTTATTGGTTAGTTGGTTTGTTTTTGCATTATCCTCCCCGACAAAGTTATTTGGATCTCAGTTCTTAGTCTTGATAATTAAGCTAGGTGGACTTGGCCTCAATATTTCCTCCCTCCTTCCCCAGCCCTATCCTCTTCCCTTCCCTCTCATCCTTCCCTCCTTTCTTTTTGTCTTCCTTCCCTTCCTCCTTTCTTCATTTCTTTAGACTGCCCTCCTAGAGCACTCCTTCCTTTTTCTCCTGTCTGGTTGACAGTTCTCTATACTTGCAGCATAGTGGAGATTCTGGGAATTCTTTTTCTTACTGTCTGGTATTGGATTCCAATGTTTCCTGGGGCTTCCTTTTAAATCATTATGGTGGAGTACCTATTCTAGCAAATTCCTTAGGAAAAAATGCTTACAAGTTTAATTCCTTTCTTTTTCCTTCTTTCCTTTCTTGTTTCTTTTTTCTCTTTTTTCTTTTCTTTTCTTTTCTTTTCTTTTCTTTTCTTTTCTTTTCTTTTCAGAAAATGCCAAAAACATGTGTATTATTCATGTTTATGTTTGATCACTATATTGACTGGATATATAATTCTAGAGTGAAACCATATCCTTCAGAATTTTCAGATCTGTGTCCTATGGTCCTCAAATTTCCAGTATTGCTTTTGAAAATTATAGTGCTCTTTGGCTTATCTATTCATAATGATGAGCTCTACATAGACTTCTTTTTTAAAATATTTTTTAAATTTACATTCAATTTAGTTATTATAGAGTGCAACAATGATTTCAGGAGTAGATTCCTTCCTTAATGCCCCTTACCTGTTTAGCCCATCCCCCCCACCCCACAACCCTTCCAGTAACCCTCTGTTTGTTCTCCATATTTAATAGTCTCTTATGTTTTGTCCCCCTCCCTGTTTTTATATTATTTTTGTTTCCCTTCCCTTATGTTCATCTGTTTTTCAATCAGTAATCTGGGCAATTAGTTAATCTTTTAGACTGATCTTTTAGTTCTTGGAAATATTTCTGAATTAATCCTTTCTAATTTGCTCTTCTCATTATTTCTAGAACATTCACTTACCTGATGTTATGCATCTTTTATAAGTTAGCCCTAATTCTTACCCTCTCTTCCTTTATTTTCCATTTCTTACCTTTTGATTATTTTCTCAGTGGTTGTTGTTGTTGCTTTGTTTTGTAACAAATGCTTCCAAGCTTTCAAATAATGGTTGGCATCACTGTTATTCTGTTGTCTTTACTCCTGTTCTCTTTCCCTTTGTAGATTAATAATCTTCTTATCACTTTACTGAAATTTTAGTAGAAGTTCAAGGAAATGAGATGTAATAGGTTTTCAATTTGACATGCATAACTATAAGTCTATTTAGTGTGAAATTTTGTATGTTTTTGTCTTTTCTCTATTTAAAAAAAATAGATTATGACATAAGAATGAGGTCAAAAGTTTGCCTATTTTACTGATTTTTAAAGTGTTTATTCATTTTTGAGAGAGACAGAGCATGAGCAGTGGAGGGGCAGAGAGAGAGAGGGAGACACAAAATCTGAAACAGGTTCCAGGCTCTGAGCTGTCAGAACAGAGCCTGACGCAGGGCTCTAACTCAGGAATGGTGAGATCATGACCTAGACCAAAGTCGGATGCTTAACTGACTGAGCCACCCAGGCACCCCCTATTGATTTTTAAAAGAAATAAATTTGAGTGTCTCTCTCCATTTGGTTTTTCTTTTCTAATTCATAATTTCTATTAATCACTAAATTTCATCCTCTTGCTTTCTCTAGAAATGTAAAAATAAAACTAACCCAACATTTAGAATAGATTCATTATTTTTTCACTTATTCTTGTTTGTTAGTGATATACTTAGGACCTCAACAGATCAACTGAGCATAATGCCAGTAATTCACCATAAATTTGTATATATAGTACCCTCATTATAATGATTTTTCTAAAGCGTTTGCTAATCCAAGAGGCTTCCTCTTTGACCAGAGCGTTAATTAGGACAATGTTCTTAATTTTCAATTCTGGAAAATTTTCTTTTTTTCATTTGACATTTTGTATTAACTTATATTTTGATGGTATTGTGTTGCAAAAAAATGTATTTTACATAATTTCTGCTTTTTAAAATTTAATGAGGTCTTTTTCTTGAACTCATAGGTCAGTGAACAATATTGGTTAGTTGACCCAATTTCTAGCCCCTTCTTTTGCCAATTGAAGCTTCAGGGCCCAGGAAACATATTTCCAGAGTGGCAGTCTGTTGTGTTTCCTGGTAAGGGTTTTCCTTTTCTGAAAAAAAAATACATCTCCTCTCCAGCTCCTTTTTTATTTTTATTTTTTATTTTTTTGCTTTGAATGTAGATGTTATGCCAATAGCAACAGCAGCCATATTAAAACCCTGAAAGAAAGGCTGAGAAAATCACAGAAGAAATATATTGTGAAATCTTGAGCTTTTGAACCAGCATCAATTACTTTTTTCATCTAGACTTCTTTTCTGTGACAAAAATACCCAAAAGACAAACAACAAGAAAATCCCTGAGCCTGTATAGACATTTTTTTAATGTTTATTTATTTTTGAGAGAGAGAAAAGTTGGGGGGTGTGCAGAGAGAGAGAGGGAGACACAGAATCTGAAGCAAGTTCCAGACTCAGAGCTGTCAGCACAAAGCCCAATGGGGTGCTTGAACTCATGAACTGGAGGATCATGACCTGAAGTGAAGTTGGATGCTTAACCGACTGAGCCACCCAGGTGCCCCTGTATAGGCATATTTTAAGTTACTTGAAATAATTGTATACTAATACAGACCTAACACATGATGCCTCCTTATAAGTGTTCCATTGACACTTTTTTTAAAGAGTTATTGTCTGAAGTAGTCAAAATGTTAAAATAATATTTTTCATCCTTTTGGTTTTAATCTTTACTTCATTTTTACTTTTGTTTACGTGTTGATTAGATAGTACAAGTACATGGTAGAAAATTCAAAAGGAACAGAGTGCTATACAGAGAAAAGTAAACCTCTTTGCAAATCTGTCTCCAGCCATGCATCACAATGTCACAGTTTCTAGTTAATCCTTCCAGAAATATTCACTAACTATAGAAGAAAATGTATTATATGAATAATTTTTACAGAAATATCAAAATACACACACTGGTCTTTACTTTGCCTGTCACTTAACTTGATCTTTCTGGGTGACATCTATTTCATTACTTTTAATAGCTACATACTTTTCTACTATATATGTCCATTACATTTTAACCAAACCCCTACTAAAAATATGTATTATTTGCAGCTAGCATATAATTGGAGTTTGATTTTTGACTGTAGAGAGCAAACTAGACTTAGAGTTTGAGTTTTGTTCTTGGCTCAAAATAATAGGAATCTCTGGCTTCAAAGATATACACTTTTATTATCTCACATATTTGGGAAACTAGGTGGGATAATCCAGACTCAATTATATTATTAAGGACCTGTGACCTTTCCATCTTCCCACTATTACACCTTAGCAGTGACTTCATCCTAAATCTTATTCTCCTTATAGTTTTAAGATCATCTTTAGCACAACTATAATTTCTTCCCTTCTATTCCATTGTCCCAACTTAGACCGTGTGCTCATGAGTGGACTAATAACAGCTTAGAGGCAATTCTGTGCACCTATTGGTTTAAATTATTCAGGATTATCCTCAGGAGTGAGGGAATAATGTGGATATCTTAAAAATAACTGGATTCTGCTAGGAAGGAGAGGGTAAATAAGTATTAGAAATGCAACCAAATGTCCATTATATGTTTTCAATTTAAAATAGTTTGGCTTTGAATAGAAAAGTGTATGAGTTCACATGGTTGACCTTAAAAAAAACAATAGAGCCAGCCATTTTGCCAGCAAAATGAGTTTATTCAGGAATGGCAGAGAATCGCAGTTTGGGACAAGCAAACTATGACAAACCGTAGGCAGGTCTGGAGAACAGAGGAGAGGGTTTTGCTTTTCTGGAGAAAAGAAGGAAGCTGGTACAAGCAGTTTCAAAGCGTTCAGGGTGGTGGTGGCTTCTCATTGGCTGCGTGTGGCGTCTCTCATTGGCTGGGCTGACTGTCAGTCCATTTTTAATGAGGCTTGCTTTATGTTCACAACATTACTTCTCATTCATTTTGTTCCTATCTCACTTTTTTTATTTTTATGCTTCTCATACTTAGTATTGTACCATTTCATTAATGAACTGTATTGTCTTTGATGTTTTTCTCCATAAATTTGAAAGATCTATCTTGTCACTACTTCTCTCACAAGTTTTTTCCAAATAAATTATTAATCAATATATTTCTAATTATCAATACCAATCATGAAAGAATATCTGACACTTCACTGTATAAATTTTATACCAAGAATCTATATTATAGAAAGAAATGAGCATACTTTTACTTTTTCTCACTCATTTTCTCCCACAAAGTGGAACTTTAGTCACTATTATTATTATTTATTTTGCACGTGTTATATATAAAGAACTGTTATTTTTATGTTTGCTTTTCTATTGTACATTTTTTTTAAAGAAATGATTTGTGATTAATGTTATGTTTAACTGGCTTTCATTCTCAGCACTGGTCTTTGTATGTCACGGACTTTCCATTCATGAGTTCCTAAGTTTGATCACGTGTTCAGTAAGAGCATATCTGAAACTTGTTTTTCTAAAAGAATATCTGGTTCAGCAAAACAACCTAACTTCAATTTGGTTGTTATTATTATTATTATTATTATTATTTTCTCCTTAGAGAGGCTTGGTCAACCAGGTATACTTGCCCGGGCTCTTGAATCATTACTCAAAGACAAGAAGAAGCAAGTACCGTCAGAAACACGTTCAGCTACTTCAGAAAACGGCGTCTCAACTGTTTACAGAAGCCAGAGAAGCAGCAGAACCGGCAGTGGCCTTCCTTCCGATGGCCGGAGGCAGCCGAGGGACAAGCCACTGTGCCCAGTGTTGCACCCCCAACCTGTTTCCTGCCTGTTTTATAATCCCAGGTTGTCAGCATACCCAGTGACCTCATATCTTACTAATTTTATGTTTTGCTTACATCATTGCAAGTTGGTGTCTGATGTTTAAAACCAAAGCTTCCCAGACTGCTCTGCACCGACGGGGTTAAGCTTCCAACCCTCTGCTCTTTTTCTGTTTGCTTTGGCCTCTCAGTGAACCACAGTTTTGATGTGCAGCTCTTCTGCACTGGGAAATAAATATCAAACACTTTCCCCAGTGGTCTGATAGCCAGTGCTCAACCCCGTTCCTGGGCTCTTTAAATCAAGAGGCTTAAGGGGGATTTTTTTTTCAAGGGCTGCCCACATGCTTCCTGTGGGCTTTTATTTTTATTTGGAAAGATTGCTGGAAGCCAACCTTCAATGAACTACCTCAGTTTCCTCCCATGAGCGCTCCCTGTAGAAACTTCTCAAAGATTCTGACATCTCAGTGGAATCCTTCATTGGTCACCAACACTAATGTCAGGGGTTTTTTCCCCTCTATATTTTCATTCCATTGACTGTCTTATTGATGATCCAGATTTGGGGCAGTTCATCTTACTGTATCATCAGATTTTATGATCCAATCATTTAGATGCTACATGGCATAATGAATAAAATAAAGGTATGCTCAGTTGCATCAATACCAAGCCAATAGAGGCCTCTACGTTGCTTTAGATCTTGGATGACCTTCTGACTATGAGCTCAAACTGCCTTTGTACTTGCTGATGAAGAAAAGTATAAAAAGTATAAAAGTATAAAAAGTATAAAATACATATTGAAATGAAACCTGAACCCTGGTTTTGATCCTTAAATTTCAAGGTGATACATTGTTTAATCTCTTAAAATCTGAACAACTGCTTCCCATACTTTGACAATTTTAACCAAGCTGTATATTGTGACTTGCACAATGCTTTCTTCTTTGCTTGGAATTTTGTCCCACTTGCCTTCATTCTGACCTTAAGAAATCAATCAACTCAAAGATTCACCCTGCTCCTGATATTCTGCCGTAGGAACTTTTTAGCCTAGCCAATAAGCAATGAAAATCATGCCTTCTCTATCCCTAACAAAATGCCACTTGAGAACTGTGTGGTATTCTCCCTAGCTGCAATCTCATGTGATTCTGCTAATTTATATCATCACAGGTTTCTTTATTTATAGAGAAGTCTTTTCATTCCCCACACATACATAATATTTGGGAGCTAGAAAATACTCTCTCCATTACATCAGATCATTTTCATTAATTCAAGGTTTAAATTCTCATTTTAATGCTTTAAATTCAATGCTTCCTTTTTCTACTAATTTTCTCAATTTGCTCAAGCCACTGACTGATTCATAACCAGGCACTGCCACATGCTTTCAAAATTATTCTCTTTGATTCCTTGCTGACCTTATTTCTGTCATTAGTTAAAATCTCACTACTAATAAACATGAAGCTATTTTTATGGCAAAATTTTCATAATAAATTTCAAGAGTTTTCCTTGTTACCAAGCAAACCTAAGAAAGAAAGACAGGAAGCAGAGGCAAGCAGGATAAAAATAAAGAAGGAAAATTGAAAGTCAATATTTCTGTAATCCTTTCTTAGATTTTGACAAATTGGCTTCGTAGCTTGGTAATTCAGGTAGCATATGTATAAGAGTGCCAAAAAATTTCCTCTTAAAGATTTTCTTCACAGATCCTGTTAATTAAATGTATAAACGATTCAGTGCCATATTTTTAAAAATAATTATGCTCCTAGCCAATGCTTGTCTTATGTTTCTTATTCCATAGTTCACCATTCTTCTCAGCAATTTACATAATTCCTCAGAATGTACTTTAGGGATTTTTTTAGTGTCTCATCTATTATTTATGATGGCAAACAATTTGTAAGATAAATAATTTTTAAGATGCCCCTTGTTTAGGTAGAACAAGTCCAGACACAGATCTTCCAGATTCCTATTCTTGGCCTTCAGAATGATTAGCTTAACTGCATGTTCCCACTGATCAATCAGAACAAAATGCTTGTAAACCATTTTGATTAGATTCTCTTCTTCTCCTGAGCCCCTCAGGGACCTTTGGTCCTCTCCCCATCCAGCCTGGGCCAGCATATAGGCCCTCCTAAGGGGCCTTCACAGAAAATAGGCTAGTCTTAGGTAAAGCGTCCACTGATCAAGGATTCTCATCATGCCACTCTCATCCCGTTATTTCTAACCTTGTTTACTCTTCCCTCTAAAAGAAACTCTTTTGCCTGGTTCTTGAGATGCTAGTAGATCTTATACCACAGCATTCTTTTTATTGCAGTAACCCCTCTCCTCTGCGGTAGTTTCTCCCCCATCCTTTCCTCTTTGCAATATTCTTTCCGAATAAAGTCTCTCCTTACTAAGTCTGTATCTTTTTTTTTTTTTAATTTGATGATGTGTACTATGACACTCCTTTATAACAAGAACTAAAATTTAATGGAGCCAGTTTTGGTCCTCTGGCCCCATCTTCTCAAACACAGCAGTGGGGATGACAAGAAAGGAAGTGAGGATGGAAATACAGGGCCAGGTAGAGAAAAGGTGAAAACCGTGGTCTGCAAACCAAGAGGTAGAGGTTGGGTCTGACCATTTCCAGATTTTCGTATTCCTCTTATCAATGAAGTGTGTACCAGCTGACCTGAAGATTCTTCAAATTTCTGTTATGGTTATGAAATTGATATCCAGTCAGTCCCAGGGACCCAGAATTGACTCCAGCAATATTTAAAATGGAGCAGACAACAGCCACCGGATGGCACCAAACACTACCTGGACAAGGACAGATTGGCTAATCCAGATGGCTCCTGGCACCTGAGTGTTGTAGCTCTACTGCCTCAGACATTTCATCAACTTCTCAGTGATGCTAATCTGCATTGTAATTGTTGGATTCCACTTATCTTGTTACGGCCTTTATAAATTATATTTGGTAGGTACCTTTTCAATGGAAAATATAAATAAATGAAAATAGGATATCTATTCTCAAGGTGTTTATATTTGTTGGAAATCAAGGTATGAATTTATGAAAACATATGTGGGATAACAGGGTAAAATAATGTATTTAGGGCCCCATAATTAAAATTTGGCTCACAAATTTATGGAAGTGTTGATAAGTAGAAGCCGGAGGGGGAAATAACTTATTTAGAGGTGGGATACAATGATTTTTTTGCTCTAGAAGTTGAGACTAATACTCCTTTGGGAATTCCACTCTTTTAGGAAAATCATTTGGGTATGTTTAGTCATGCAAATGTGATGCAGAGAGAGGACAGAGATAGATGCCTGAGAAGTTGTGGCTCAAGCAGAGAAATTGCAGGGAAAAATAACAATAGAAATGGTTGCCTTTGTTTTGGCTAAGGTTGCACATTTAGATGAGTTGTTTCATGAAAACCACTTTTTTTCAAACATTTTAATAGATACTCTCTGAGAAATATATTTTACATTTAACATGTGACCCAGTACTAAACACACAGCTTTTTCACAAAACAATTTCACTTATCACACACAGATCTTTGATCATTTCTATTTTGTGTAGTCTTTTTTTTAATGCCTATGGTGAACTATTATATTGACTTAAAGCACACCACTGGGTGGTGAAGGGCAGAATATGCCACCCTTAAATATACCACTCACCAAAGGATAATTTTGGCAAAGAATTTGCCAAAGGATTACTTGCATAGGATTATTTTGAGCTGAAAGCAGTTAAACATCAAACACAGGAGGAGCTCTCTGTCCTCTCCACTTTCTGCCTAAAAGCAGAGCATAATATATACATATACATAATATATATGTGTATATATACATATATATACACACACACATATATATACATGTATATATAAATTAAATTTACATTTGAAAAGGAAATTTCCATACAATTCTTACCACCTGAGACTGTAGAACAAGCCTTACCAATCAACTCTCATTTACCTTATTTACCATACATCTCATGTCACTTTCCCACAACTTACACCACTCCAGAAGCCCAGGATCCCCTTTTCTGTTGTTTAGTCTCTTCTCCATATCTTATTACACTTTGTTAAAATGGTGTATAAATCCCAGGTTTAACTACCTCTTTAGGGTTTTCAATTATTTTCGGTGAGGACCACTGTGTGCATAAAAAATAAACTTTTCCTCCTATGAATCTGCCTTCTGTCAGTTTAATTAATAGGCCCCAGTTACTCAACATAAGAGGGTAGAGGAAAAGTTGTTTTCTTTCTCTACAGTTGCATTCTATAATCTTAACTTCCATAGAAAAAATGTTTCATTTCCAAGTGTAGATTTAGAGTGCAACTTATGTCTTATCCTTGTAGAGATGTATTTTTTTGTTCAAGGAGTTTCTTGTGGGAAATCTAGAAATGACTCAGATTGCAGGAAGGACATATGCAGGTAAAATCTTCACCCTGAACTGCTTGCCCCACCATAAAGTACCCATAAATGAGCACTTACCTAGATTGATGGCATTCAACTTGGAATGTGCTACTGGTGCTATTAGAAATAATCCAGAGCACACTAATGATTAACTGGCTTCTTCTGATTTAATTGTCCATCTGGGCTATAAAGGAAATCCTGTTAATGTGAGAGTCAGTGTGGAAGGCATAAAACCCAGCAGGGGGACAATGACTAGGAGAGAGGCATTGACTCTAGAAAATGTAGAAAAACTGGGGACGTATAGAGAGTGAGAGCAAACTGACCAGATACACAGAGACAGGGCTACAATGCAAGAGTCCACAAGAATGAGTCCAAACCCATGATCTCAGAGAGGAGCCATTTCTTTTTTTTTTTTTTTTTTATTTTTTTTTTCAACGTTTATTTATTTTTGGGACAGAGAGAGACAGAGCATGAACGGGGGAGGGGCAGAGAGAGAGGGAGTCACAGAATCGGAAACATTCTAAAAGCATTTTTAGGTTTCTTGGTTATACTTTTTTTTCTTATAATCCTGAAATTTCCATCATGCCTTGTCAGAACTTGCAACCTGATTTTACTTATGTGATGAGAAGTTATGGTAAGGGTCTCTTGCATGTCTGGGATGGAGCAAAATAGCCCACAACCTCACAGTCTGGTTTCATAGTATGGAACCTCATGATCAGAATAGTCTCATCACCTGAGACCAGAGAGACTCTAACGTAGTGGATATTAACAAAGGCTGATGGGACCTGCTGGATTCGTCATCCAATGCAGGCCAGGACGCTGACCACAAGGCAATGCCATGGTGGCTTGATAAGAAGCCAAAAAGAGAAGACCCAAGGCCCTGTTTCCCAACACATACACACACACACACACACACACACACACACACACACACAACTCTGGGATATAACTTGAGCAGTGGGTTTCTGTGCCAAAAGGCAGGGCACTTGAATTACTGTAATTTATACAATAAAATTTAATGTTATTGTATAAGCTGGTGAAAACAGCCTGAGCTCTATGCTTGTTTGTTTGTTTTCTTGGTGCCAAGTAAATAATGCAGCTATCTATCAGTTGCTCTTAGAATTTAGAGGAGCATACCAGGACCAGCTTAGCTCTTAGAATTTGGAATCAGACTACTGTAGGTGCCGTTTGATAGGCCGACACAGAGAAGAGCTGCTTCATCAGGGGACTGGTGTTGGACATTAATACCAGAGTCAGGGTCTCAGGACGACAAATGCAGTCGCTCAAGTTTACCCATGCAGGCTGCATACATTTGGAAGCATTTACTACTATCTCTATTATCATTAGCTCCAGCTCAGTGCTGCGGGTCCAAAATAGAAAAACAAGCAATATACACTCTCCCTGTGTTTTAGTTTCAGGTACTGAGCTTTGAAAGTAGAATCCAAGCCCCTAATGGATATGTTTCCAATTTAAGCATTAGCGGTTTCAACTCAGAATAGGTTACTAATTGAGCACAGGGGAAAAGGGTCAAGGTTCATTTCTCCCCAAACTCCTAAATACAAAGTAATGGAGAAAATACCAGAAGAAGTACTGAAGATTTTTCAAACTCTTTTTCCTAGTAATGCTGTCTAGGTCATCTGGATTAATTTTCCCACTGAGAGCAACTAAATGATGGATTAAAAAGATTTCTTTTGGGGCGCCTGGGTGGCGCAGTCGGTTAAGCGTCCGACTTCAGCCAGGTCACGATCTCGCGGTCCGTGAGCTCGAGCCCCGCGTCGGGCTCTGGGCTGATGGCTCAGAGCCTGGAGCCTGTTTCCGATTCTGTGTCTCCCTCTCTCTCTGCCCCTCCCCCGTTCATGCTCTGTCTCTCTCTGTCCCAAAAATAAATAAACGTAGAAAAAAAAAAAAGATTTCTTTCACTCAAGTTATTTAAGATGTGACACAAAGGATTGTCAGGATGAAATCAGAGAGAAAGAAGGAATCTGGAGAAGAGGACAGAAGCCATTTTTTCCCCCTGTGGAAGCATTTGTCTACCCAAGAACATTTGAAATTTCTACTAGAAATTCTTTTTTCTTTTCCTTTTTTTTTTTTAAACTTTCTACTAGGAAAATCTTATAACCCATGAGGAAGACAACCAAAGCCCAGAAATACTCTAGTCATGGAGTCCAAGAGGTGATCTTTATATATTAAGTTGGGTCTGCAAAGAACCATCCTCTCAAATGAAGAATGAGCCAAAAATAAACCCACCTCTGCTACAAACTCCATGGGGTTTCTAGAAAAGTCTTCATCCTAAGTAAGGGATAGAGAGGAAATCCTGTCTTGGAGAATCTGTAAACAAAAGCATACATACAGACATACACACACAAAAAACTTTTAGATCTTGAATTTAATTTAAAGTGATTAGAGATAATAGTTCCCTGAGGCAGATCTACAAACACCTCTTATAGTAAAAATAGCAAACATAGCATAAAATATAGATTATAAAAATAGATTATACTATGTAAAAAAAAAACCTTGCGGTATCTTCCCACAAGAGAAAGCTATAAAAAGTAATGCATCATATTAGAAAACAATGCCGGGTAGAAATTCTGGAAATGATTAAATTACAATTTGAAATGCAAAAACTTAGTAGGTGGATTTATAAGCAAATAGAACACGATGAAGAGCAAATAAGTATCACAGAACACAAGTCAGAGGAAATTGTACAGAAAGCAGAGTAGAGAAATGAAAAGATGGACACATAGAAGAGATCTGAAATACCAAATGATAAAACATAATATAGACTTAATTGGAGTTCCTGTAGTAAAGGAGGGAAAAGGGAGAGGCAATGTGTAAAAATGATAACAAAGAATTTTTCAGACACAATAAAAGACATTCAAAAATATCAATGAATCTCCAGCAAGTAATTTTGTTTTAATTTACATCTAAAGATATTATAATAAATGTAAAGACCTCTAAAGACAAAAAGAAAATCTTAAGCACAGCCAAAGAAGTGAGAGATCATCTTCAAAGGCACAATACAGTAGATTTATCATTATCTTCTCAACAGCAACAATGCAAGTCAAGAGATAATAAAATGATATATATATATATTTTTTTAAGACAGAGAAAGCACAAGTGGGGCAGGGGCATAGGGAGAGAGAGAAAAAAAAAATCTTAATCAGGCTTCATGCTCAGTGGGACTCAATCTCACAACCCTGGGAGTATCATGACCTGAGCTGAAATCAAGAGTCGGACACACAACTGACTGAGCCACTCAGGAGCCCCTAAAATGATACCTTTAATTTTCTAAAAGAAAAGTCCAGTTGGCTCTTGAACAACATGAATTTGAACTGTGTGGATCTAGTGCTCTCTTCAGCAGCACATATACTGAACTGTGCGGATCTATGTGGATTTTTTTCTATAAATATAGCAAAGTACTGTAGATGTATTTTCTCTTATGATTTTCTTAATAACATTTTCTCTTATCTTACTTCATTATAAGAATACAATATATAAGACATATAACATGCAAAATATGTGTTAGTCAACTGTTTATATTATTGATAAGGCTTCTGGTCAATAGTAGGCTATTAGTAGTTAAACTTGGGGGAAGTCAAAAGTTACATGTGGATTTCTGACTGTGCAGAGGTCAGCACCCTTAACCCCCATGTTGTTCAAGGGTCAACCATGCTGCCAACTGGAAAATCTATGCCCAGAGAATCAACCAATTCAAAAGTTATTTTCAAATATTATTAATATTAACTTTTCTGAGGTTGATTATGGAAAATGGAAAGGGGGTATAAATAACTAATATCAGGCATAGAAAGTGGATGCAGTAGACCAGAGGTCAGCAAACTATGGCCTGCTGGCTTGCTGTCAAATTTTGTAAATATTTATTAGAACACAACATGTCCATTTGTTTATATATGTCCATTCTATGGTGTTTTCATAATACAATGGCAGAACTAAGACAGCTGTGAGAAAGACCAGATGGCTCTTGAGCCTAAATATTTAATATCTTGCCCTTTAAGAAAAATAAGCAAATTAAATGCATTACAATGAATCTTAGAAAGAAAATGTGTAGAAATAGCAAGACCCAAAACAATGCATAAAAATACAACTACTTTAAGCAAATTTCAAACTATATATGTATTGTATAAAGCTGCATACATAGGTGGTAAAACTGTACAGAAAAGAAATATCACCAAAGTCATTGCTGCTGGCATGAGGAAGGGCATTATGATCAGGAAAGAACTCAAGGGTTATGTGTGAGAAAAGTGTTTTGATGGTAGTGATGCTCTATTTCTTGACATGGTGATTATAGGTAAATTTGCTTTATTATTTACCTATATATTAGTATACATTGCTCATTAAACTGTATGCATGTGTCTTCTGCACTGTTATGGACTGAATTTAGTTCTTCTGAAATTCATATGTTGAACCCTAACACCCAAGAGAATATATTTAGATATAGGGCCTTTAGAGAAACAAGGTTGAATTAAGGGTGGGGCATTAATCCCACAGGACTGGGGTCATCCCTTAGAAGAGGCCACGTGAGGGGCACCTGGATGGCTCAGTCAGTTAAGTGTCTGACTTCGGCTCAGGCCATGATCTCACAGTCCGTGAGTTTAAGCCCCACTTCAGGCTCTGTGCTGAGGGCTCAGAGCCTGGAGCCTGCTTTGGATTCTATGTGTCCCTCTTTTGTGCCCCTCCCCCACTCACACTCTGTGTCTCTCTTCTTTGAAAATAAATAAACATTAAAAAACATTTTAGAAGAGGCCATGTGAGAACACAGCAACAAGATGACCCTCTGCAAGCCGAGGAGAGGCCTTAGGAGAAACTAACCCTGTCAACATCCTGATTTTGGACTGCCAGTCTCCAGAACTGTGAAAAATTAATTTCTGCTGTTTAAGCCACCAAGTCTGTAGCATTTTGTTATGGCCACCCTAGGAGATTAATATGTGCACTTTAATGTTTATAAGTTAAATTGTACAATTTTTAAAATACAGATTTTACAATTAAATTGTACAATTAAATTGTACAATTAAATTGTACAATTTTTAAAATACAGTTTGTACAGATCTACAAACTTCATAGGCATTTCACACACACACAAAGCTTTATAATGTCATTTTCTAAATAGGAAAATACTTGGCATTAAACTTCCGGAACCCTTGCTTGCTTGGCCCTGGGAGGTATCCTAGTAATTTGTTCACGTGATCATACATTTTTGTAAAATTTATAAACATAATGTAACTGTAATATATTAAGATTGAACTAGTTTGCACCTTGCCTTGTGTCTGTTGTTTCATTGAAACAGACAAATTTCTGAGTTTCATTGAAATGGCTATGGCATTTTGGCAATCTGGCTTATCACAGTTGAATTTAGTTTGGGTTTATGGAACACACTTTTTTGGGCCCCTATAACTTCTGGGAAGTTATTGTTAAGTTATTGTTAGTCATGTGCAGTTGTAGTTTGTATCATAAGGATGTTGGTATCATAATATGGAAGTACCCACCATGGGAGCTATGCGGATAATGAAAGAAAAAAGTGTAAAATGTATGACCTATAACCACCTTGTAGGAATTTTTTTCTAATTCTTCACTGTATAAAATTATAAGCAGAGGATTCTGTTTCACAACATCTAGTGAAAAGAGTTGCCTCACGTCAAAAATGTGTTCATAGCAGTATGGACAATTATAAAGTATCATGCATTTTTTGCTTTTTGATGGAAATTTTGCAAAACAGAATTTATCTAAATTCTTGCTTATAGGGTTTAATCTGTAGCAGTACTACAAACAGCATCCACATTTGTAACAGCTCATGTATGGAAGAAACTTGGGACAGGATTCTCAAATTTGAGAATAACCCTAATATGTATGATATTACCAACACCAAGTTAGGAAGCAGAGAGACCTTTCTAAACTACTGATAACAAATATGTTTCAATTAATGATGTTAGAAGAAAAATAGATTATCTGTCTAGCTTCTTTATAGAGGACAATATTGTTAAAAAATGTTTGTCATATAAAAAGGTCATCAAGTAATATACAGCAAAAAAATGCAGAAAAAGTCATTATAGAGATGTGCTAAGCTGGATTGTATAGTATTTGCAACATTACATAAATATGTGGTTATTCTCATTTTAAATAAATATTCACTTTTGTCCAATTTTTCATTCATACTGTTGTTTCAAAGAGTATCCATCCAAATTGTATAAGCATTAGGCCAACCCAAACCTGGATCTGCTCTAATATAAACCATCAGATATTTGTCTGCTTCTTTTTCCTTTCTTCGCTGATGGATGGTTTTGTATTCTCTGTGCTAAGATACAATTTTTCTGTAGCCCTATTTTGTCTTTACTCAATAATCCTATTTATGAAATTACTGTTACACATTGATTGGCATCACATTATGGCCATATCCTTTGGTGTTATCCTTTCTGTGGAATGAGCTGTCCTCCACACATTTAATGTCAAGGATATGACCTTCAATTATGTGTTCCATGGCAAAGCAGTTCTAAGCTCTTAGTAATACCAAACTCCTAAGTCTTTGACTTCTTGTGTTTTAATGGCTTTGGTATCTTCCTATTCTACAGCAAAATAATTCTCTATGTCCTCATCTGTTTTTACTGCTAATTTAGTTCACTTCTAACTCAGTCTAATCATCTTGACTGAATAATTTTTGCTTCTATTTCTCTCCCTTTTCATCATCTTCTTTAAAAATATTTTATTTCCCAATAACTAAGTTATTTAAAGGCCTTAATCCCAGATTCCAGTTAAAAGCTTAGAGGTGGAAGCAGGTGAAAAAGTAATCTCAATTTAGACCTGTCAGTGAAACACAATTTAATCTACTTTTCTTTGCATGCTTGAAATAATTTCATGGAAGATAAAGGAATTCTACCAGCTACTAGAAGTTCTTACTTGAAAATAATAGGAAGCCTTCAAGATCACCCAGTAATGAAATTAATCTACTATATACAGACACTCAATCAAATGGTCGAAAACTTGGCATCTGTATTCTTGTCTGGTTTTCTAAGCACTTTGTGCCCAGTGTTGAATTAGGTTCTATGGTAGAAATTAAAGAGATGAAAACATGATCTTTGCTTTCAGCAGGTAATGATCTAACTAGGAGGAGTGGCACGTATACACAAAGTAACTAAAACTGGTGAAAGCCAGTATCAAGGCAAGAAGGAAGAAGATAAAGCTACCTATAAACTGAGACCTTATAAACAATTTCAGACTAACAAATAGGATTGAAATGGATTTCACAAATTAACTCGATCAAAGAAAATAATAATACAATATACCTGGAGAGCAAAGTGAAGAGTATTGTTGATTTACTCATCTTTTCAGGTCCAGTTCAAAAAGCACTTATACCCAGAAGCCTTCTTAAGCTACCTAATCAGAAGGAATCACTCCCATTTTCTGTTTTTTATAAAATGTTTTTAGCCATCTTTGCTTCTCTTGAAACATTTGCCAAACATAAACATACATGTCTTATTATACAATAATAGTCTTTTATACAATAAAATCTTCTTCAAAATGGGCTATAAACTCCAAAATGGCACAGATTCATCTTCATCTCTGAATTTCATACATAACCTTGCAGTAATAAAGTAAATAATGAGTGAGTACACTGAAATTTTGTAGTAAACAGACTCTTACTTGCAAGGGACTGAAGCCCAATGTAAAAAGTTTCATCTAAACTTGAATGTATTAGATTGTCTGGCAATCAATGGAGATGGAGAGATGTCCATTTAGAAAGTAAGAAACAAAGGTAAGTAAGATTAAGTGACTATGTAAGTGATACAAAGGGAAATAAGCCACGTCAATTTCAAATTTTTGCCTTTGACAGATATTTGGAAAGACACAAGAGAACTGTGTTTTCTTTCCAAAAAAATACCTTCTTTAATTGGATGGATGGGCAGATACCTTAAAGTATATGTCCTCTGAGCTGCATAGAAGACAGAATTTCAGCTTGTGTAACAGGTAAGAGGTCAGATAATAGAGGAATTATTATCAGTATTAATTTGATAATTGAAGCCAGGGTATTGAATGAAAGCATTTTCTGAAAGAAGATCAGGAGTGAGCTTGAAAACTGAAAATTGTGGTTGGATTCCAGCTGAGGGAGAAACGTTTGAATGGGGTGGAAGAGGAAGATGCCCAACTGTAAGGGCTCTGAGCCAATTAGAATTCCTCCATGAGGTGACTTATGGGTCTGTGAGAAATAGTCTTCTATAGGGAGTATGGCCTATAATGCAATTGGCCATATTTCTTTCAATGGAGAAGAGAACACAAATTACATTTTTGAGCATAACGACATTAGCTTAAGGCAGTTGGGAATTTGGAGAAATTAGGGGAAAACCACAAAATTTTTAGATGAAACGTACTGTGTGATTATTCTGAAATTCTGAAGAGTATCAATGGGATGCTAGCGCTGCTCGTACATTTTCTGAATGGAGATTAAGGACACTTTAAAGTGGATGGATGGTCTCATAAATAAGTTGGGAAATGCTCCCTCCTCTTCTATTTTTCTGGAAGAATTTCTGTAGAATTGGTATTATTTCATCCATAAATGTTTTATAAAAGCTGCCCATGAAGCCACCTAGGCCTTTAGTTTTCTTTGTTGAAAGGTATTTAACTATGAATTCAATTTCTTTAATAATCAGGGGGATTTTCCATTTATCTATTTCTCCTCTAGTGAGCTTTGGTGGGAATTCAAAGGATTTTTTCATTAAATTTCATTCACTTAAATGAGTGTCAACAAATTTGTTGGCAACATTTGTTCATCATAATATTTTTTTAATGTCTGTAGAATTTATAGTAATGTCCCTTCTTTTATTTCTTATATTGGCAATTTGTGTCTTCTCTCCTTTTCTTTTGATCTATTTAGCTAAAGCTCTATCAACTGTACTATCAGCTTTTGCAACGTTGACTCCTGGTACTGTTTTTCTCTTTTAAATTTAATAATTTTTGCATTATAATTTCTTTTCTGTTTACTTTGTGTTTAATTCTCTACCACCCTCCCACACTGTCCCTGTTTCATACTGTAGGGGTTTTGATCATTGATTTGAAATGTGCCTTCTTTTCTAATGAAAACATTTAAAGATACACATTTCCCTCTAAGCATTGCTTTAGCTGTATCCCACAGATTTGTATACCATTCAAAATGTTTTCCAAGATTGCTTGTGACTTCCTCTCTGACACATGTTTTTTAGTAATGTGTTGTTTTATTTTCAAATATTTGAGTTTTTCCAGATATCTTTCTGCTATTGATTTCTATCTGTTGTGTCAGAAAGTATACTTTGTACGATTTGAGTTCTTATAAATTTATTAAAGATAATTTTAAAGTCTAAAACATTAATGGCCTTAGTGAATATTCCATGTGCACTTGAAAAGAATGTGTGTATTCTGCTGCTGTTGGGTGAACATGAACTGGTTTATCAATGTCATACAGTTCATGTTGGTTTACAGTGCTGTTCGAGTCTTCTGTATTTATTCTTACTGATTTTTGTTGTTGTTGTTGTCTGCCCATTACATCAGTTACTAAGAAGAATGGCGAATTCTCTAACTATAATTGTGAATTTGTCTATTTTTTCTTTTCAATTCTATCAGTTTTTGTTTCATATATATTTAAGCTCTTGTGTTAGATTGCTACCACTTAGAACTGGCATGTCATCTTGGTGAATTGACCCTTTATCAGTATGAAATGTCGGTCAAAATGCTAAGATTCATAAACTTTTAGTTGTTTGTATAATAAAATCAGTTATATACTGACCCCAAAGTTGATTTATTTCAGGGATTATTTATTTTTCATGTGATTTAGTGGGTGAGTTTATTGATGACAAAAGCAGAACATTTTTTAAAAGGTTGCTGGAACTTAAGCTTACTTATATACTTAAAATATGTGAAATTTAATTTTAATAGGCATAAATATAAAAATTCAAACTTAGAACCCAGACATGGGAAATGAATGAGTTATATTCTCATTATACTCCTCTATGTCCTATAGAACCTTGTACATATCTCTACTCTGAATTCTCTGTTTGCTGACTTCTTTCTTAATATATATATATATATATATATATATATATATATATATATATATTAAATATATATATACACATATCTGGGACAAAAACTGAGTCTGAATCTCTGGTGTCCAGCCCAATACCTGATTCATAGAAGGTGTTTAATAAGGTGTAACTGCATCAGGCTTTCTTCCCTGTACAAAAGATTTTCACTTTAAATACTGACCTATCCTAAGATATTTCTTTGAGTTTTATGCTATAGGATAACAACCATCCTGGTTTGCTCTGGTTTCATTCTTCACCTCCAACAAAACCTTCAGTCCTGGACACACTGGGAACATTGGTCACCCTATAGCTTTTCAGGTAATATCTAAATGTTTAAAATGGAAACAAAATGGTGTGACTCAAGATATACTTCTTAAGTTGTAAGGCTGATGCTAGTTAAAATTAACCAAATGATAATAATTGAGTCATGAAGTTTGTCAACATGATTTTAATTTGGGATGTAGAGGTCTTCAAACTTTTCAATTTAAATAAATGATTATTATAAATTTCATTTTTATTTTCCTGTGGAAACTTGTCTTTATTTTGTGAAAACAGCATTTTTTATGACTTGTTTTGGTTGACTTTTGATTCACAGGAGGTAAAGAAAGCAAAATTGAATTTTAAAATGCTGTTTCTCCTTGGCATTACACCCAACCAGGTGAAAAGTGGAACACGAAGTTAAGAAGCCAGTTGGGTGTCTGATTAATGCCATACAGCACAAATTTGACAGAGTTGCCTCCATTATGTGTTAACCACTTCCAAGAGAAAATAGGCTTAATTTTTTTGGAGCAAACTGATAGAATAAGCTGTTTTCTTTGACAGTGACTATTCATGACCTTACTTTCTCTTCTATAAACCTCAATTTCAATACCTTCTTTTGTTTTTCAGCAAAGTGGTTTTCTTTTTTTCTTTTTGATATTGTAACGGGATATTATGCAAATATAAATCACACCAGATCAGAATTTTTCCTTAACAGCAAGAGCAATGTTCTTGCTGGAAAGATAAGTGTAAATGTTTTTAATTATCCTTCACTACATAGCAACCTGAGAACAAAGTATCAGGCTGCAAATAGAAACAATCAACTAGACTGGATACGTTGAAAACTAGATGATTAATCCAATTTATACAGAAAGCAGTTAATTACCTTATCAGACCAACTTTCTTGGCCCCTTATGATTTGAGATGTATTTGATATATATAAGCTGATACGATCATCATCTGTATCTTTAAACACAACTTTGCGTGATTCCAACAAAGTAATGGCTCTAGTATAACTGAGAAACAATTCTAATATGCAGAAATCAGAAGTTGCTGCTGGAGAGAGACACTAAGAACACAAATGAAGGATGACTGAATTTTCACAGCCATCTTTTTTCCCTCGTTTCTTAAGACTTTTAACGCAAAATATAGATGATAAATAATATTGCTCAGTTTCAACATGTTTAAAGAGTTAATTGAAATATGCCATATAGGTCCTAATATCTCCATGGGTCTGTCAATTTAAGAAGTTTTAGAAATCAAGAGGAAATAAAGTATAAAGAAAGCTCTCTGTTCAGGCATCTTGTCCAGCTTTCCACTGTAATAGGTATTGTATTCTCTTTTTTTCAGGAATAGAGAGATTTTACAGACTTTTCAAGAATAGCCAAAGATATTTCATTTCCTAAAATCACTAACAGCAACAGCTAATATATATTGAGCACTTAGCATATGAAAGGCTAAACATCCCAATGAGGGACTTACTATTCTAAACTAATTTTTTAAATTAAAAAAAAAAAGTCTTAGAGAGCTTACCTTGCCTGTGCAAAGACCAGCAGCTAATAAATGGAAGAACCAGTATTGAGGCTCAGGGTGCCTGAACAAAGCCAGTGTGCTCTGCCATGCCCTCTCCACAGGAAAGGACTTCACATGTATCCACAGGAAACTGTGTGTCTACATGTTATGTTCATACAAATCCTAAAATTGGGATATTCTTTCAATTTATGAGCAGATTTATATGTTTTTTTTAGAACCTTTTATTTATTTATTTTTTTATATGAAATTTATTGACAAATTAGTTTCCATACAACACCCAGTGCTCATCCCAAAAGGTGCCCTCCTCAATACCCATCACCCACCCTCTCCTCCCTCCCACCCCCCATCAACCCTCAGTTTGTTCTCAGTTTTTAAGAGTCTCTTATGCTTTGGCTCTCTCCCACTCTAACCTGTTTTTTTTTTTCCTTCCCCTCCCCCATGGGTTCCTGTTAATTTCTCAGGGTCCACATAAGAGTGAAACCATATGGTATCTGTCTTTCTCTGTATGGCTTATTTCACTTAGCATCACACTCTCCAGTTCCATCCACGTTGCTACAAAAGGCCATATTTCATTTTTTCTCATTGCCACGTAATATTCCATTGTGTATATAAACCACAATTTCTTTATCCATTCATCAGTTGATGGACATTTAGGCTCTTTCCATAATTTGGCTATTGTTGAGAGTGCTGCTATGAACATTGGAGTACAAGTGGCCCTATGCATCAGTACTCCTGTATCCCTTGGATAAATTCCTAGCAGTGCTATTGCTGGGTCATAGGGTAGGTCTATTTTTAATTTTCTGAGGAACCTCCACACTGCTTTCCAGAGCGGCTGCACCAATTTGCATTCCCACCAACAGTGCAAGAGGGTTCCCGTTTCTCCACATCCTCTCCAGCATCTAGAGTCTCCTGATTTGTTCATTTTGGCCACTCTGACTGGCGTGAGGTGATACCTGAGTGTGGTTTTGATTTGTATTTCCCTGATAAGGAGCGACGCTGAACATCTTTTCATGTGCCTGTTGGCCATCCGGATGTCTTCTTTAGAGAAGTGTCTATTCATGTTTTCTGCCCATTTCTTCACTGGGTTATTTGTTTTTCGGGTGTGGAGTTTGGTGAGCTCTTTATAGATTTTGGATACTAGCCCTTTGTCCGATATGTCATTTGCGAATATCTTTTCCCATTCCGTTGGTTGCCTTTTAGTTTTGTTGGTTGTTTCCTTTGCTGTGCAGAAGCTTTTTATCTTCATAAGGTCCCAGTAATTCACTTTTGCTTTTAATTCCCTTGCCTTTGGGGATGTGTCGAGTAAGAGATTGCTACGGCTGAGGTCAGAGAGGTCTTTTCCTGCTTTCTCCTCTAAGGTTTTGATGGTTTCCTGTCTCACATTTAGGTCCTTTATCCATTTGGAGTTTATTTTTGTGAATGGTGTGAGAAAGTGGTCTAGTTTCAACCTTCTGCATGTTGCTGTCCAGTTCTCCCAGCACCATTTGTTAAAGAGGCTGTCTTTTTTCCATTGGATGTTCTTTCCTGCTTTGTCAAAGATGAGTTGGCCATACGTTTGTGGGTCTAGTTCTGGGGTTTCTATTCTATTCCATTGGTCTATGTGTCTGTTTCTGTGCCAATACCATGCTGTCTTGATGATGACAGCTTTGTAGTAGAGGCTAAAGTCTGGGATTGTGATGCCTCCTGCTTTGGTCTTCTTCTTCAAAATTCCTTTGGCTATTCGGGGCCTTTTGTGGTTCCATATGAATTTTAGGATTGCTTGTTATAGTTTCGTGAAGAATGCTGGTGCAATTTTGATTGGGATTGCATTGAATGTGTAGATAGCTTTGGGAAGTATTGACATTTTGACAATATTTATTTTTCCAATCCATGAGCAGGGAATGTCTTTCCATTTCTTTAAATCTTCTTCAATTTCCTTCATAAGCTTTCTATAGTTTTCAGCATACAGATCCTTTACATCTTTGGTTAGATTTATTCCTAGGTATTTTATGCTTCTTGGTGCAATTGCGAATGGGATCAGTTTCTTTATTTGTCTTTCTGTTGCTTCATTGTTAGTGTATAAGAATGCAACTGATTTCTGTACATTGATTTTGTATCCTGCAACTTTGCTGAATTCATGTATCAGTTCTAGTAGACTTTTGGTGGAGTCTATCGGATTTTCCATGTATAATATCATGTCATCTGCAAAAAGCGAAAGCTTGACTTCGTCTTTGCCAATTTTGATGCCTTTGATTTCCTTTTGTTGTCTGATTGCTGATGCTAGAACTTCCAGCACTATGTTAAACAGCAGCGGTGAGAGTGGGCATCCTTGTCGTGTTCCTGATCTCAGGGAAAAAGCTCTCAGTTTTTCCCCGTTGAGGATGATGTTAGCTGTGGGCTTTTCATAAATGGCTTTTATGATCTTTAAGTATGTTCCTTCTATCCCGACTTTCTCAAGGGTTTTTATTAAGAAAGCATGCTGGATTTTGTCAAAGGCCTTTTCTGCATCGATTGACAGGATCATATGGTTCTTCTCTTTTTTTTTGTTAATGTGATGTATCACATTGATTGATTTGCGAATGTTGAACCAGCCCTGCATCCCAGGAATGAATCCCACTTGATCATGGTGAATAATTCTCTTTATATGCCGTTGAATTCGATTTGCTAGTATCTTATTGAGAATTTTTGCATCCATATTCATCAGGGATATTGGCCTGTAGTTCTCTTTTTTTACTGGGTCTCTGTCTGGTTTAGGAATCAAAGTAATACTGGCTTCATAGAATGAGTCTGGAAGTTTTCCTTCCCTTTCTATTTCTTGGAATAGCTTGAGAAGGATAGGTATTATCTCTGCTTTAAACGTCTGGTAGAACTCCCCTGGGAAGCCATCTGGTCCTGGACTCTTATTTGTTGGGAGATTTTTGATAACCGATTCAATTTCTTCGCTGGTTATGGGTCTGTTCAAGCTTTCTATTTCCTCCTGGTTGAGTTTTGGAAGAGTGTGGGTGTTCAGGAATTTGTCCATTTCTTCCAGGTTGTCCAATTTGTTGGCATATAATTTTTCATAGTATTCCCTGATAATTGTTTGTATCTCTGAGGGATTGGTTGTAATAATTCCATTTTCATTCATGATTTTATCTATTTGGGTCATTTCCCTTTTCTTTTTGAGAAGCCTGGCTAGAGGTTTGTCAATTTTGTTTATTTTTTCAAAAGACCAACTCTTGGTTTCGTTGATCTGCTCTACAGTTTTTTGAGATTCTATATTGTTTATTTCTGCTCTGATCTTTATTATTTCTCTTCTTCTGCTGGGTTTAGGCTGCCTTTGCTGTTCTGCTTCTAGTTCCTTTAGGTGTGCTGTTAGATTTTGTATTTGGGATTTTTCTTGTTTCTTGAGATAGGCCTGGATTGCAATGTATTTTCCTCTCAGGACTGCCTTCGCTGCGTCCCAAAGCGTTTGGATTGTTGTATTTTCATTTTCGTTTGTTTCCATATATTTTTTAATTTCTTCTCTAATTGCCTGGTTGACCCACTCATTCGTTAGTAGGGTGTTCTTTAACCTCCATGCCTTTGGAGGTTTTCCAGACTTTTTCCTGTGGTTGATTTCAAGCTTCATAGCATTGTGGTCTGAAAGTACGCATGGTATAATTTCAATTCTTGTAAACTTATGAAGGGCTGTTTTGTGACCCAGTATATGATCTATCTTGGAGAATGTTCCATGTGCACTCGAGAAGAAAGTATATTCTGTTGCTTTGGGATGCAGCATTCTAAATATATCTGTCAAGTCCATCTGATCCAATGTCTCATTCAGGGCCCTTGTTTCTTTATTGACCGTGTGTCTAGATGATCTGTCCATTTCTGTAAGTGGGGTGTTAAAGTCCCCTGCAATTACCACATTCTTATCAATAAGGTTGCTTATGTTTATGAGTAATTGTTTTATATATTTGGGGGCTCCGGTATTCGGCGCATAGACATTTATAATTGTTAGCTCTTCCTGATGGATAGACCCTGTAACTATTATATAATGTCCTTCTTCATCTCTTGTTACAGCCTTTAATTTAAAGTCTAGTTTGTCTGATATAAGTATGGCTACTCCAGCTTTCTTTTGGCTTCCAGTCGCATGATAAATAGTTCTCCATCCCCTCACTCTCAATCTAAAGGTGTCCTCAGGTCTAAAATGAGTCTCTTGTAGACAGCAAATAGATGGGTCTTGTTTTTTTATCCATTCTGATACCCTATGTCTTTTGGTTGGTGCATTTAATCCATTTACATTCAGTGTTATTATAGAAAGATACGGGTTGAGAGTCATTGTGATGTCTGTATGTTTTATGCTTGTAGTGATGTCTCTGGGACTTTGTCTCACAGGGTCCCCCTTAGGATCTCTTGTAGGGCTGGTTTAGTGGTGACAAATTCCTTCAGTTTTTGCTTGTTTGGGAAGACCTTTATCTCTCCTTCTATTCTAAATGACAGACTTGCTGGGTAAAGGATTCTCGGCTGCATATTTTTTCTGTCTAGCACCCTGAAAATCTCGTGCCAATTCTTTCTGGCCTGCCAAGTTTCAAAAGAGAGATCAGTCACGAGTCTTATAGGTCTCCCTTTATATGTGAGGGCACGTTTACCCCTTGCTGCTTTCAGAATTTTCTCTTTATCCTTGTATTTTGCCAGTTTCACTATGATATGTCGTGCAGAAGATCGATTCAAGTTACGTCTGAAGGGAGTTCTCTGTGCCTCTTGGATTTCAATGCCTTTTTCCTTCCCCAGTTCAGGGAAGTTCTCAGCTATGATTTCTTCAAGTACCCCTTCAGCACCTTTCCCTCTCTCTTCCTCCTCTGGGATACCAATTATGCGTATATTATTTCTTTTTAGTGTATCACTTAGTTCTCTAATTTTCCCCTGATACTCCTGGATTTTTTTATCTCTCTTTTTCTCAGCTTCCTCTTTTTCCATAACTTTATCCTCTAGTTCACCTATTCTCTCCTCTGCCTCTTCAAGCCGAGCTGTGGTGGTTTCCATTTTGTTATGCATTTCGTTTAAAGCGTTTTTCAGCTCCTCGTGACTGTTCCTTAGTCCCTTGATCTCTGTAGCAAGAGATTCTCTGCTGTCCTGTATACTGTTTTCCAGCCCAGCGATTAATTTTATGACTATTATTCTAAATTCACTTTCTGTTATATTATTTAAATCCTTTTTGATCAGCTCATTAGCTGTTGTTATTTCCTGGAGATTCTTCTGAGGGGAATTCTTCCGCTTGGTCATTTTGGATAGTCCCTGGCGTGGTGAGGACCTGCAGGGCACTTCCCCTGTGTTGTGGTGTATAACTGGAGTTGGTGGGCGGGGCCGCAGTCAGACCTGATGTCTGCCCCCAACCCACCGCTGGGGCCACAGTCAGACTGGTGTGTGCCTTCTCTTCCCCTCTCCTAGGGGCGGGATTCCCTGTGGGGTGGTGTGGCCCGTCTGGGCTACTTGCACACTGCCAGGCTTGTGATGCTGGGGATCTGGCGTATTAGCTGGGGTGGGTAGGCAAGGTGCACGGGGGCAGGAGGGGCAGGCTTAGATCGCTTCTCCTTAGGTGGTCCTCTTCAGGAGGGGCCCTGTGGCAGCGGGAGGGAGTCAGATCCGCTGCCGGAGGTTTGGCTCCGCAGAAGCACAGAGTTGGGTGTTTGCGCGGAGGGAGCAAGTTCCCTGGCAGGAACTGGTTCTCTTTGGGATTTTGGCTGGGGGATGGGCGGGGGAGATGGCGCTGGCGAGCGCCTTTGTTCCCCACCAAGCTGAGCTCTGTCGTCAGGGGGCTCAGCAGCTCTCCCTCCCTTTGTCCTCCAACCTTCCTGCTTTCCGAGCAGAGCTGTTAACTTATGACCTCCCAGACGCTAAGTCGCGCTTGTTGTGGGAACACAGTCTGTCAGGCCCCTCCGCTTTTGCCAGCCAGACTCGGGGGCTCTGCTTGGCCGGCGAGCCGCCCCTCCGCCCCGGCTCCCTCCTGCCAGTCCGTGGAGCGCGCACCGCCTCGCAGCCCTTCCTACCCTCTGACGTGGGCCTCTCGTCTGCGTTTGGCTCCGGCGACTCCGTTCTGCTAATCCTCTGGCGGTTTTCTGGGTTATTTAGGCAGGTGTAGGTGGAATCTAAGTGATCAGCAGGATGCGCGGTGAGCCCAGCGTCCTCCTAAGCCGCCATCTTGCCGCTTCTCCTATATGTTTATTTTTAAGTTTTAACATTGCCCCCCCCAAATATTTAGTACTACATTGTTGTGTGTTCCCCATGAGATAAATTTATATCAAATTTCAAACTTAGAAAACAGACATAGGAAATATACAAATTATGTTTTCATTATACTCCACTATGTCCCATAGCATTCATCACACAGTAATTAACCAGCCCTTCACAAAACACGTATAGGTAATTTACTATGAAATGAAGGACTTTAGGATCGTGACCATCAATAACCAAATGGCTACAGACAACCATTTGTCCTTGATATCTAATACATCCTAGCCTATAGGTCATGAGCTGCCTTCCTTTTTTTTTGTATCTATTCTCACTAGCTACTACACTGATTCTTCCCAGAACTTACTGCCTTACATGCACTGTTGCTTCTTATGGATTTATTTATAGGCACATAACATCCCTGCAGTCATTTCCGTTAAGTAGTATCTATAAAAAATAAGTTGTGTTGAATTGCTTCAGTAAACCTCAGCTACCTTGTAATAGAGAGAACTTTTGGCTTCATAGGTTGGTCAAATTAATGACTTAAGAAAATCATTTGAGTGTGTGTTATATTTGAAGATACACTATTCTCTAAATGGTATCTAAGATGATCTGAGGAAGCTGAAGATAGGATTACATATTTGCAGATAAGACTTGAGGTTTAGTGTGCAAAATATTTAATCTGTACCTCAGTGTTTTCATTCCTTTAACTCTTACTCTCAATGGTGTGTGTATTTAATTATTTACTTAATTAATTTGCCTGGTCAAATCTGAATTAAGATCAGCATCCAAACACACATCAGAGGTACCATAGGAAAGACAAAACTAAAGACATTCACTCTAATTGAAAGAAGAAACTCAGCCACGCAATCATAAATGATAAAGGTAAGGTATGATGTAGGCCAGTACTCTTCAACATGGTAGCCAGTGGCTATAAGTAGCACTTGAAATATAAAGAATTTTAATTAAGATGTTCTATAATGTAAAATACATGTTGGATTTTGAAGACTTAATATAAAGAAAAAAATGTAAAATATCTTAAAATAAATTTCTCAATTTTTATATTGATTATATGTTAAAATGATATTTTGGACAATTTTATTGAATATTTTTTAATGTGACTATTAGAAAATGTTACATCATCACGTATGTAACCAATATGATACTTCTGTGGGACAATGCTGACATAGAGGAAGACAAAAGAGATATATTTTTCAACCTCAGTGACCCAAGGAATCTTAACAGAGGACATGCTAGAGGACACTGTATAAAATACTTGTAACATATATAGAAAAGGAAACCCCACTTCTGAGGTCCCAACACCACCTTGGAGAAACATACCCAAGCAAATAATCACTATGTGATCCATCCCTGCTTTACATTAGTTAATTTTAGAATTGGTATGTGGAGTTGTGCAAATAGGTGAGTGAAGGAATAAATGATGATGGACAGAGAGTCCTGATAACAACAATGATAGGAAATACTTGAGGGGAGAATGTCCAACTCTGTGTAACACACTTTACATACTCTGACAGAGTATCTTATTTGTTCCTAAAGTGCCATTCTCTCTCCAGTCTTGGTGTGGTTTCCCAAGGGATAATCTATACTTCCCTACCCTATTTAATTTGGGCATGGCCATGTAACTTGCTTCAGCCAATCTAACATGCATCAGTTCTAAGTGGGGGTTTCAGAAAGCATTACCTATTTCTGCTTGCCCTTTTATAGTGCTGTCATAAACATGAGATGAACAGACTCCTTCAGCCTGGATCCAGAATGAGAGACATGTAAAACAGATCTGAACCCAAGCCAATCCAGCCTGGTTGAGCTAGAGCCCACCCACAAAATATGAATAGGAAAGAAGTATTGGTTTCTATAAACCACTAAAGTTTGAAAGTTGTTTGTTATGCAGAATTATTTCAGCAGACCCTGACTAATACACATGCTTCACAACAATTCTGTAAAGATGATACTACTAGTTTCATTTAAAACAAGGAAAATACCACACAGAGATTAAATGCCAAAGTCACACAACTAATAAATGTTGGGAACAGGACTGGAACTCAAGAGATTCTGACTTCAAACTTAAGCTTTATTGATACTTAAGGAAAATTACTCTTATTTTACACACAATGAATATGAGAATTTTAGTGTTGTAATGTAGAATATTTATTTAGATTTTACATTTTTTTTATTGCTGGTTGTGGATTCTCCTTAAAGTATATATTTCTTAAAAGTTGGATCTTGGCCTTATGTCTCATTGTATTCATCACAATATTGAGCCCAGCTCTTGGAATACATATACTGATATGTTTATGTATACTGATAGGAAAAATTTGTAGACTGACAGAGTGATGTATTGAAATTTTGTCATGTATTCACTGTTCATATATCATGACAGACATGACAGAGCTGTCACCACCAAGCAAATTAGCCTTTCTGTTTATTCTTAAGGGTTCGATAAAAGTAAGAATAACTATCAGTCCTGAGACCTTCTCTCCCTAGTTGCCAGGCCTAGGGTTTTGGTTGATGGCTTGTGCTTTTATGTAAGGAAGAGGATAGACAAACAAGGACACAGCAACAGAAATCTATATGTTTAAAGAAACACAGATTCAGAATCCATTTATCTATAAATTCTAAATAGCAATTATTTAGTAATTTAGTATTAAATTTAGTAATTTAGTAATTAATGTGATAAAACATGAGACTTTTTATATCTGATACAATGCTTCCCTATAAATTTTATTTCTTAAAAAATGTTTCTAGGGGCGCATGGGTGGCTCAGTTGGTTGAGCATCTGACTTCAGCTCAGGTCATGATCTCACAGTTTGTGAGTTCAAGCCCCACATCAGGCTCTCTGCTGACAGCTTGGAGCCTGGAGCCTGCTTCAGATTCTGTGTCTCTTTCTCTCTCTGCCCCTCCCCCGCATGTGCTCTGTCTCTCTCTGTCTCTCAAAAATAAATAAATGTAAAAAAAAAATTTTTAAAAATGTTTCTAAAATATCCAAATCTCTGTTCTGAAGAATTATTTTAAATGTAGTACATTTTTTCTCTAAAAATGATAGAATTTCCCAACAAAATTTTGCCAAAATTGAAGTGACAGGTTAACAATCTATATTTCAAAGGAAAACTATTTTCAGATAAATTTCCCCCTTATTTTTTAAATTGTGGTAAACTGTGTATTTACCTTTACTGTTATTCTCTAGTTACACTCCAGTATACTTTGATTTTAGATTGAAGGACTCTCTTTAGCATTTCTTACAGGGCAAGTCTACTAGCTGCAAACTCCCACAAGTTTTCTTTATCTGGGAATGACTTTATTCCACATTCATTTGTTTGAAGGGTAGTTTTGCTGGATATACAATACTTGATTAAGTCTTTTTTTTCTTTTTACTTTTGCACTTTTTAAATATATCATGTCTGCTCTTTATGATGAGAAATTGGCTATTAATCTTACTGAGTACATAATTTTTTTACATTTATATATTTTGAGAGAGAAAGCATAAGCATGAGTTGGGGAGGGGGCAGGGAGTGAAAGAGAAAATCGCAAGCAAGCTCCATGCTGTCAGCTCAGAGCTCAATGAGGGGCTCAATCTCATGAACCAGAGCTGAAATCAAGAGTCAGACAGTTAACTGAGCCACCCAGGTGCCCAAAGTAGGTAATATTTTTATTGATACACTTCAGACAGATTGTCCTATTAAAAATATGTTAAGATAAAAATAAAAGAGAAAAAAGTGAGTTACTGATTAAAAAAAACCAGTGTTTCATTGGACCATAGAATTTCTAAACTCAAAGGAACATTAAAGGTCATTTGTACAACCATTTTGGCTAATAGGATGTGAATATTTTATTCAGGGATTCCAGTGATATGAATGAAATTTTTAAGATTCAGAATGCAAAATCATAATCAGTTGCATACCAGAAAGATTGTGCACTGTCAGGATTTGATTACTTCTGCTTTGTAGGCTAAGCTTAACTTATTTGAGGGCAGCTACTTAGAGTCTAAAAGACCAGAAAAGACCCATAGTGTTCCTCACTTAACCTGAGCCATACCAGACATCAGTGAACAACAATGACATTTTCCTACAGAGGTTATATTCAGCTTTAGAATCTTTCTCAAAACATATTCTCTATTCTCCTATATTATTCCTGAGAGTTTATATTCAGAGTGGAGAGTGAAAGATTTTATGAACATCTGAGGTCTCTCTACTACTGCCAGCTTTGTATATACTTATCCCCAGTGGTTATGCAAGAGATCAGATTGTGATGTCAGGTTCTGAATCCATTTGATTAGTCTCAAGCCCCCCTCATCATTGTATACCTTCATTTACCAAAGAACAGGGACTAATTCAAAACAGCACAGGAATCAGGAGAATTTGTAGAATTTTTCACTATTTGCTTCTTTTATTAATCAATCTCTATTAACCTTGAGAATGTAAGAGAAATAAAAGAAATAAGGAGGCAATATGCATATAGTTGAACAGAACATGTAATTCTGAAATCATATGCTCTTTCCTTTCCTATTTGCTTATTTTCTTCGTGTGTGTGTGTGTGTGTGTGTGTGTGTGTGTGTGTGTGGCATTTTCATGTCTTTAGGCATATATTTACATTTTAGGTGGTGCCATGGGGGACTGACAGCTCCATATTTCCAAATTTAAGCAAATGTAGAGAGAGACAGACTTGAGGAGAGAAATAGGTAAGCAGTGGATGTAGAAAAACAGGTACTTAATTTGTTCTCAACTGAGTCAGCATTGAAGTGTAAAGAACAGAGGTTACTGAACTGAACAAAGACTTTGGTACCCTCAGTGTCTATTATTTCAAAGCAGAAAAGAAGGGCAGTGTAGAAGACATGATGATCACTGGGTGGGAGGAGACGAATTACACAGAAAATATTTTTCTTGAATTTCTATCCTTCCTATTCATTGGTGGGATGCAAAAGGAAGGGCCTATGACTCAACACAGTATTTGATTTGCTTTCCTAAGATCCCAAACTTTTCTAGAACAAACTTCTATGAGGCATATTTTAGAATTAGTCTGAAGAAATCCATTCATGTTTTGGATAAGGAGACTAAGGCTACTGAATTGAAAGATTTGCCTCAGGTTTTGAGGCTGCTGCTCACAGGCTCAGCTGGAGCCCAATGTCAGGTAGCCATTCTCAACGTTATTGAGCCATAACTATCACTTATTGGCTGATAACGTCAGCCATTATCTGAACCACAAAAAGGATAAAATATTGTGTCTGATTATTTACTCTCAAGGATGATACATGGCTAGTACCATTCTAGAGTAATAAGAGTAATAACATTCAATGATGCCTTAGGATATTAGGTTTTAATTCTCTGGAGGAACCCTGGTTGAAAAACGCTATAATCAGGCACTATCACCATCTGTCCCCACCCCCCTTGCCCCAGGTCACAAACTATTTGAGAGCTGATTCACAAATTGTTGGGGGGATGATCCATAACATGGAAGCCACAGGGAGTTGATAAGACTTGTAAAATTAAGGTATACACCTTACCAGTTTGGGCTGCTAGAAGATTCCAGACTATGAACACAGGCTGTTGTGTCTGTGACCTTGAGTTATGATTCATTTTAGATAAGCAGTGGATAATACATTTAAGGAAAATCACCTTTGCTCCATCTTGAAACATAAGCATAAATTTCACTTGTGTTCTAGTTTTGTAATAATAGCTTTGCCATAAAATGTCTCCTAAATAGCTCGACACTGGAAAGGCTGGCTAATAAAGCACTTTGTGTGATTATTAGAGAAGAGTAAAATGCCACAAAATTGAACAATTACTTGCAAATAATGGTCAGAAACTTTTTTCCTAATGGAATTGACTCTTTTCCTAGGTAGGCATCCTGAACCAAAGGCCTAGGGAAACTGCAATCCCTCCCAGTCAGGTCCTGCTGTTGATACTCAAGGAACCATCAAAGGTAAACATAATCAGGAGACAGAATTCAGCAGTGGACAGGGCAAAGCAGTAAGTTAGGTTCATGACTTTAGTGCCAAGTGACTTTTAGTAACAAGTCACTTTTTTAAAATTTCAGTTTGTCCATGGATAATTATTTGTAAGGGAAGGAAATAGTAACACTGAAATGAATCCCCCTTTATGTATGATTCCCCTTTAATCCATCTACACATATGATTCCTCTTTAATGGAGGAGATCATCTTAATTATTTGGATGCCCTCACCAAAGCAAGTTTTTATTTAATCTCTGTAAACTACTTATTTTAATCTAAATGGCACAGTGTATCAGAGGGGGGCTTGATCCTTTTTAAAAATATGCTAGTGTGGGGTTTGATGGAGTCTGAGGCCAGCTTAACATTAAGAATGCTGAGTCACTAGGGCACTCAGTGACTCAGTTGGGTGACTCAGTTGGTTAAGTGTCCTGCTCTTGGTTTCGGCTCAGGTCATGATGTCATGGTCATAAGATCGAGCCCCAAGTCAGGCTCTGCACTGGCAGTGCTGAGGCTGCTTGGGATTCTCTCTCTCCCCTCCCCTGCTCTCTCAAGTGCACATGCACACTCTCTCCCAAAATAAATAAACATAAAAAAAAAAGAATGCTGAGTCACTAGGCAAATGTGGTATAAATTGTCTGAAATGAGAAAGTGAAATTGGGATTGAAGATTGGGGGTCCAGAATCAGTCATTGGGGCATAAAAATTATTTTGAACTGAAGCCACTTAAGTTCCTAAAATTACTAATCTGCCTGAAAGCAGAGCCTCCCAGAAGCACTCAGTCATCATAAATCTCCTCCTGACGAACTCTAACCTTATCTTCTGTAAGATATGAAGTGGACACTGCACCCAGACAAACATTGTCACAGACCCTCCTATCTCCCATCTAGTCTCCTAGGGGTCTACTTATCTATCTTTTAAAAAGTCATCACCCCCTTCTCAAAATAAATACATAAACTTTAAAAATGTTTTTTTTTGGGGGGGGGGTGGCGCCTGGGTGGCTCAGTTGGTTAAAGCACCAGACTCTTGATTTCAGCTCAGGTAACAATCTCACAGGTTTGTGGCATCAAGCCTCGCATCGAGCTCTGCACTGATAGCATGGAGCTTGCTTGGGATTCTCTGTCTCTCTCTCTCTCTCTCTCTCTCTCTGCCTCTCCCTCTCTCTCTCTTTTTCAAAAAAAAGAATCATTAAAAAATGTTTTAAAATGTCATTTTTTTCCAAAAAAATTGCCTTCTCCCCTTCTAAAATGTCATTTCACCTTCCAGAAATGGCCCCATTCCCCTCCCTGCCACACTTAAGATGGTGTAAGTGCCCCAAATTCTGTCTCCTTGAGTCACATTTTTCTGTAAATTCTCATGCACATGTATGTGAATAAAAACTCTGTCTTTTCTCTTGCTAATATGGCTTTTGTCAGTTTAATTTGCAATTCCCCCATTAGATACCTTCAGAGGGTATAGGAAAAAATTGTTCCCCCTGACGAGGAACAAGGGCACAAAACCAGATCATAATTCTGCATAGTGTGGTGGCTACCACTCCCTTGTCAGCTAGTACAGTAAAGATGGAGAAAACCCAGCACATGGTCCCCTTGTCAGTTTACTTTACCCTCGGCAGTGATCATGTAACACTGTTCTGACCGATGAAATGAAATAATGAATTTTCTGGAACTGGTTTTTATTTTCCTGATCAAAGTGGCATCCCTGCACATCCTGTCTCTTCTTTCTCTCCAGAATGCAGATGCAAACTCTGAAGAAGCAACAACCATCTATCATCTACAAAGGGTGGCACATGATGACAGAAGGCAAGTTTCTAAAGATGAAACAAGAAATTAAGAAGAGAGTTTGAGTCCAGGGCCCTGATGAGATCACCAAATGATAGTCACCAACACTATTGGTGGCCTGCTTTAGAACTATATGTTAGGAGAGAAAAATTCATCTCCATATGTTTAAGCCATTAGAGTGGCATATACTGAGGTTCAGACAATTGAAATCCTAACTAATGATGAGTTGAAAAAAAGAAAATGGGACTCCAGAGACCAGAATCAGGAGGGATAGGGGAAGTGGGGAGACCTTAAATAATAGTTCATTGCTCTCGCTCTTTTCTTCTGTTCCTCTGGTATTTTACTTGAAGTTTAACCAACTGGGTATCTTTGCTCCCCTTCAGGAGCCTAGCATAAGAGGAGTGTGTTGTATAAGCAAATTGCAGTGGCTGGGTCTTGCATGGTTCTTCTGACCGCAGCTAGTGTCTGGGCAGACAAGAACATCCTCCTGACCAGTTCTCTCCTTGCCCCCTTCAGAAGAGCTTTTGAAATCCTCTAACAGCATGGGAGTAAGTGAAGTGGGTAATTACACTGCTTGCTTTTACTGAGAGCAAAGAGGACAATTTATACCTCTTATCATACCTTAAGAGTGGCTCTTCTGCTGCAAGCCAGAGGCCTAGAAGAAAAGGAAATTATGTGGAAATAAATATAAAATATTTCATTCCACACGACTGTGTGAAGTGTTGGGCAAATAGAAAATAAGCAACCTATATAAAAATGCACTTCTTCTATTGTTCCCACCCTGGCAAGGAGCAGCTTGGAGAAGAGACTGGCTCCCCACTAGGTACACAGACGGATGCTCCAGATGACACTATGTAAGACCTCAAAGATTCCTGGATGGTCAACATAATAAAGCAAGATGAAAATTAAAAGTGTTGTAGGGGAGGAAGACATTTCCTTTCTTCCCTTCCACGTTCTTTGATTGGTCTCATAATTAAATTGGCATAAGACAGATTAACAGGAGAAGAACAAATTTAATTTCCTATGCTTGGGAGCCCACAAAAATATGAGACTAGGGGTGCCTGGGTGGCTCCATCGGTTAAGCGTCCGACTATGGCTCAGTTCAGGATATCGTGGTTTGTGGGTTCTAGCCCTGCGTCAGACTATGCGCTGACAGCTCAGAGCCTGAAGCCTGCTTTGGATTCTGTGTCTCCCTCTATCTCTGCCCCTCCCCGCTAGGGCTTTGTCTCTCTCTTTCTCAAAAATAAATAAACATTAAAAAAAACTAAACAACAAAAAGTATGAGGCTCAAAGAGGTAGCTAAAGCAGGAAGCTTTTATACCTTTTAGACAAGGAAATAATACATCTGTGAAGCTTTGACAAAGAAGGGTTTGGGCTTGAGGTAGCAAATTAGTGAAGAAGTAACAAGTTTTGTTGATACAGCCTTCTAGTCCTTAATCTCCTTAACTCTGTTGGTGCTTCCTGGTTACAGGTAAGGTACCTTTCACAGGCTCCGTCAGGAAGATTTATTTCATGCGCTCAGACAGATGAAGGAGGTCAGAGTGTCCTTCTTGCGCTAGCTGTTTATTAATTCAAAATAATCAAAATGCCAAAGTGGCATATTTTGGGGTGGTATATTCTGCTCCCCTTCAGTGCACATAATTTTTTGCCCTCCAATAAAAGAAATACAAAAGCCTTATTTCTTAAAGAAATTAATGACTTTCACATATCCTTCTTCTCTCCCCCACCAAAATCTAGGTTCCCCGGGAACTGAAATGCAATCTTTGGTCTTTGGGTAGCCTTCTTCCCTTCCTTCCTTCCTTCCTTCCTTCCTTCCTTCCTTCCTTCCTTCCACCTTTTCTTTCTTTCTTTCTTTCTTTCTTTCTTTCTTTCTTTCTTCTTTCTTTCTTCTTTCTTTCTTTCTTTCTTTCTTTCTTTCTTTCTTTCTAGTACACTAGACAAACATTACATTAGTATCAGGTGCACAATGTAGTGATCTGACAAGTCTATACCTTATGCTGTGTTCACCACCAGTGTAACTACCATCTGTTACCATACGTGATTACATACCACTGACTATATTCCCTGGGCTGTGCCTTTTATCCCATTGTGGGTAACTTTCTTTTGTATTCATGATTGCCTTCTCTGAGTATCCTCTCTTAGGATCCCAAGATCCTTGGAGATCGTTGTTAAATTAACATTTATGGAATGCTACTGTGCTACAATGCTACAGTTCACTACAGTGAACTGTATTAAGAGCTGTATTAAACTGTTGTTAAAAAAAAATGACAACAGGCACAAAATAGGCTTCTGCTAAGCCTCGTGTCACCAAACTGAGACCTTGACAGTTACAGTTTTGCCTCTCTTGGGGATTCAAATATGCCCAAGTTTATCTTTTAACTGGGTGTGGTACAGTGGAAAGATAGGGGGTAATATATTGGGTGGGAAATGTGGGATGTGAGGCAGGGCATCTGGGCAGGAGCATAGGTAATGGGGGGAAACAGGGTGGAGGAGTGGGCTGGGGTGGGGGGTGTGGGGTGAGGGAAATAGAGACATGTAGGACAGCAGAGGACACTACATCTGGCACCACAACTGGGAAAAGTAGGTAAGATGCCCGTTCTTCAGGAAAAGAGACATTGATTGAATAGCAATGAAGACTAAGACAAAGCATGAAAGATGAGAATCAGTCAAATATGTACAAACGTTGGCACTTTCGATTTTACATTTTCCCTGGGGGGTGAGGCTTTATGAATCCTATGACTGGAATTCCAAGCCCTTTCTTCAAACACCTCCAACATCTTTAAAAGAAACAAACAAACAAAAACACAGTAACCTGCCTGTTACTCATCACGTCTACTAGACAGCAACTAACGTAGCCACACTCCAGACGGCTGATGCTGTTGAAGATACTGAGCTAAGGAAACCAGTCATTTAGCCAAGGAATAGTTTCTGCTCAAGGAGAAATAGTCATCACGAGCAACAATCAGTGCTTACTGCCAAAAGGCTCGAATAATATTACCTGAATTTTATAGTGTGCTGACTTCACACTTTCCCCACCACCCCAAAAAAGTTTACAGAAGTAATTTCATTAACACTCCACCAAGGAAACTAAAGTTGCAATAGGTGAATGGCTTTAAGAAGACAAATAAGAGCACAAAGGATTTGAATGAAGAGCCCAAATATCTCCCATTCTGCCTAATATAACTCTTAATGTCAAACCATAAGAAATGTAAATGTTAGGACTGAAGGGGTCATAGGTCATAGCTGGGGTTAACTAATCCTCGTAATTCAGAGGAATTCATGAAACCTTTTATGACCCATATGGAGCTTGAAACCTTTTTTTTTGTACCACCATGACTGTCTTCTGAAATGAATTAACATGGGAACAGGTAGGTCTTTCTAGGTGTTTCTCCCGTTCTGTAAACCTTATCAGGAAAATACTTTACCCTTTTTCCCCTATAGGGTAAAAAAAATAATACGTTTCTGGGGGTGCCTGAGTGGCTCAGTCGGTTAAGCATCCAACTCTTGGTTTCCTCTCAGGTCATGATCTCAGGGTTCCTGAGTTTGAGCCCCTCGTCAGGCTCCAAGCTGCCAGTGTGGAGCCTGCTTGGAATCCTCTCTCTCTCTCTCTCTCTCTCTCTCTCTGCCCCTACCCTGCTTGTACTCTCTTTCTCCAAATAAATAAACTTAAAAACAAAAAAGAAAAAAAGAATTTTCTTTCTACTTTTCTGAGTTCTTGACTGAAATACAGGTAATAAAAGACAGATTAATAAGAGAAAAACAGAAGTTTATTAATACTTATACCCCATGTACATGAGAGATACCCAGGAAAAATGAGCTAAGTTTGCTGGTAACCTAAGCCACCACCTTAAATACCATCTTCAGCTAAAGGCAAAAGAAAGAAAAGCAAGGTGAGGTGCCTGGGTGGCTCAGTAGGTGAAGCATCTCACTATTGATTTCAGCTCAGGTCATGATCTCACAGTTTGTGAGTTAGAGCCCTGCATCAGGCTTTGCTGACAGTGTGGATCTGCTGACAGAGAGTCTCTGTCTCTCTCTCTGTCTCTCAAAAATAAATAAGTTAATAAAAATTTAAAAAAAGAAGAAAGAAAGAAAGAAAGAAAGAAAGAAAGAAAGAAAGAAAGAAAGCAAGCAAAGCAGGGGATGGGGCCAGGAACATGTAAGGGAGGTAACCAGAAAAGCAGGTAAACAATGGTAAGAATAGCTATGTAGCTTTATATTGGTGCTTTCTCCACTGATAAAATTCTCTGGAGATTTAGTCATCTTTCTCTTCCTGATAACAGAGAGGAGACACCCTTATTCACAGAGATTTCTTTCACAAATACAAATTTCTCTTACAAAAGGATAACTTCTACTCTTGTCTTCAGAGCTTCTCCTGTGTCTGCAATTTCTCAAAGTAATCCTTATGCCAAAGAGGCATATTTGGGGAGTGGCATATTCTGCTCCCCTTCAGCACCAAGATAAAACATGAACCTATGTTTTGATGTCACAGAAGCGATAATAATTGCAAAGTGTGGAATATTTGAATTGCTTTGTTTCTGGCAGGGTGCAATATCTTACCTTTAGGAATCGACCAAAGGAAAAGAAGGAAGAATGGAACCTTAGATGTTTTTCAACATTTCTATTCTTTCTTAGCTGCTACCTGATTCCTCAGGAAGTTTGTACTCTACGTTATATGCTATACGTAGAAAAAAAATTGTGTAGAACAAATGTAATGACTTGAAAGATAGAAATGATTTACAGAGAAGAAGTACGTCCATAGGAAACCATTTTCTTAGGAGCTTTCCCCAAAGTTTCTGGGAATTTATAAAATGATTTTGCTGATGAACCTTATTTTTAGCTCTACCCTATGGCAGTCTCCTTGCAAAAGAAATGGGAATTCTGTTTATGCTACAGAAATTGAAGTTCTGCACAGCAGTCAATAGAAAATAATGGATGTCAATTACACAGCTGGAAGTGCTGACTTGATCAGATTTTATAACTCTCTTCTCTGGGGGTCTTTTTAATAAATCCATGGAGAGGAGTGTCACATGTGTTTTATGGGAATGCTCCGATGTTTTATTCTATACATAGAAACAAGTAACCAAAGGCAGTTTGACCACCTTACAGTAACTCACATTCCTAAATGCTTAAAAATGAATGAAAAACAGACACAGAATGTTAGATCTTTATTAGATCCAGAAGGAGTTGTTATCTTTGTTTCTAGGACTTAAAAGGCACATTGCTTTCCTTTTTTTTTTTTTTTTTTGTAGTTTGTATTGTTCATCTCTCCACTTAGAGGGAAATTAGGACACATGTTGCTTTGGACAAGGCCCAGTGGTCTTTTGCTTCCTTTCTGGTTTGTCTTCTCCTTGATCGCTACTTTCATTGGAAAGGATCTGACTTCTAATGTAATTTTATCTGTAAATCTCATTTAAGATTCTGTCAATTAAGGATAATAAAAGTATCTCCTTAAAGTTAGTTTGCCTTAAGGATTAAATGAGATAATATATGGAAAGGATTTAGAGCACTGACTACTGCATAGCAAGTTCTTAAAAATGTTGATGACTCATCAATCCAAGACCTACTTATTTCTGATCAATTTAAAGAATGATGTTACTAAGAACAGTTATCAAAGTGTACATTCCTCATTTCCTCACTGAAAGCCTGAGAAGGGGAGACCTTGCAATTCTTTCCTATTTCTTTTTATTCATTTTTCAGATTTGGAGTGCTTCCTGAGTTTTGCATATATGAGAATCACCTGGAGGCAGGGGCAGCGGGAGTGGTGAAAATCCAGATTATCAAAATCTGTCCCCATTCCCAAGTGATTATTCAGTAGACTTGGGCAGGGGTACAGGAAAATGTGTTGACCATCTCCTTCAACCCCCATTCTCTTGCAGGTGACCCACAGAACACTCTTCTGGAGCACAGCCTTAGAATCTATAGTGGAGCCTTGAACAACATGGCTTTCAACTGTGTGGGTCCACTTATATGCAGATTTTTGACAATTCAGTACCATAAACATATTTTATCTTTCTTATGATTTTCTTTTTATTATATATAGAGAGCGTGCAAGTTGGAGAGAGGGGCAGTGGAGGAGAGAGAAAGCATCTTAAGTAGGCTCCATGCCCAGGACGGAGCCCAAAGTGGGGCTCAAATTCATGACCTGAGCTGAAATCAAGAGTGGGGACTGACTCAGCCACTTTTATGATTTTCTTAATAACATTTTGTCCTCTAGTTTACTTAAAAAAATTTTTTTAATGTTCATTTATTTTTGAGAGAGAGAGAGACAGAATGCAAGCAGGGGAGGGGCAGAAAGAGAGGGAGACACAGAATCCGAAGCAGGCTCCAGGCTCAGAGCCTGACTCGGGGCTTGAACCCACTAACTGTGAGATCATGACCTGAGCCAAAGTCAGATGCTTAACTGAGTGAGCCACCCAGGCACCCCTCAAGTTTACTTTATGGCAAGAATACAGTACATAGGGTCGCCTGGGTGGTGCAGTCAGTTAAGCGTCCGACTTCAGCCAGGTCACGATCTCGCTGTCCGTGAGTTCGAGCCCCGCGTCAGGCTCTGGGCTGATGGCTCGGAGCCTGGAGCCTGTTTCCGATTCTGTGTCTCCCTCTCTCTCTGCCCCTCCCCCGTTCATGCTCTGTCTCTCTCTGTCCCAAAAATAAATAAAAACGTTGAAAAAGAAAGAAGAAAAAAAAAAGAATACAGTACATAATACAAGAGCATACAAAATATGTGTTAACTAACTGTTTATCTTATTGGTAAGGCTTCTGGTTAACAGTAGGTTAATAGTTAAGTTTTGGGAGAATCAAAAATTATATGCAGATTTTCGATTGCCCTTGGTTTGGTGCCCCTAACCCCTGTGTTGTTCAAGGGTCACCTGTAGTTTAGGACCTGACAATAAACTCACCAATCTTATTGAACTGCTATGAAATTTGATTTTCTCAGTTAATTGATGTCTTGAGAACTCTTTGTACTTTCCATGCTCTTTAAAGAGATTTTTAAAATCTCTAGCTTGTGCGTGGGTAGTTCTCAGTTCTGCTTAACTTTTCTGGAAGATTCCCAGTGGAATACTCAAGCCATCATTTCAGAATCCACGGGTCTTCTTCCAAAGTGCTCAGAGGGAGTCAACTTTCCAGGACCTTCGGATCAGAGCCTTGCCACCTGCTGGGTTTGGGTGCTGGCATGACTCAGTCCTGTAGAAAGCACCTGGATGCTGCAAGGTGACTCCTGGCTCTCACTGCAGGTGTAGACATGGTGGCTGAACGTCCAGCCATAGTTTTATGTGAAAAGTATAGAAATGACTTAGAAAATATTCCTTCTACATACTCTCCTTTGTCTCTGTTAAAGCAAGTTTTAGCCTCTTTCTATGGTAACAGGTTAAGAAAGAAAAACATGCTTAGATCTCTTGATTTTTTTAGTCTCTGTGGTGTTAGAGAAAATGATAATTATATCACCAGTTTTCTTTGTGATGGAGACCATTTGCTACATCTTGGGTTTCTGGTGGACCCTCTATGTTTTTTTCACACTTGAGATAAAACTGCCTTTTCTTCTCATTCAACAAAATGTAGAATCAATTACAAAATCTTTCTTGGAGGTATGCTGCCTGCTCACAAAATGTGAAACATAGCAAGTTACCCTCCTCTCCATATGCAGTCAACTCTCATAAATGTTAAAGGCACCTAGACACTTGCACAACAGGAGACAGCATATGTATTTAAACTACATGGAGAAAATGACAGAAATAACTGTGGTCTTCCCAGTGTTTTATTATTTTGTGCATTTTTTAGCTATTAATGTCATCATACAGGTTTCCAAATATAGAAGAACCACATCTCCTATGTGACATCTTCCCCATGGTAAATCTAATTAAACTGCCATTAAAGTCTGTGTTCACTCTATTATGCCAAGGTTACCACAGCAGATACTAAATGTTAACAGTATCTTTCCTTGCCCACTGCCAGACATTTGGGAAGGAACCAGCAATAGTAATCTTTATAGAAATCAATTTTAATAACTATTATTTTTTGTGTATTTTTTAACAACCAGTATTTGCTGATTGTGAAAATATTGCTGCCAGCAAAGGCAATGAATAAACATTAAAAAATAATATATTTAGGAAATTTTCTTGTATATAATAGAGTTTGATGGACAGTCAAAACTGACATTTGCGTATTTCCCTGGCTTTGGATCCCGTGCCTTCCAAAAGCTGTCCATGTCTGGAAACCTACCTTTCCAGACTATTTGTCTGATCTAATAGCACTGTTGCTGACTTCTGAATACAGCAAATGTGTTTTAGCCCTCACGTTTGTGCTCATGCTAATTTTCATTTTTTATTTATTTTTTTAAGTTTAAATTCCACTCATCTTCAGGACTCAGTTTGAAATAAAGTTCATCTTAGACCTCAGCAGACCCCAAAGTGATTTCTCTTGCACTTTGATTCAAATGACAAGCCCACATAATGTTCATCATAGATCATCTTGCATTGTTACTCATCATCTGTTCATCAAAAGCATTTTCGGGGCCACCAACCTGCAGAGGAAGAAAGACACTCAGTAATTCAATGCATATACTTTCTCCATGACTGTGGTTTGCTGTCTGCTCCTCAGCTCCTGGGGACCATTACTGGGGAGGGGGCAGCCTGGTTTTAACTCTCATAGAGGCCAAGCAGGCTGGGATAGGGGTTCCAGGGCCCCTTATCAGGCCATTCTCTGTAACTGTTTTGGCTCTCACCGTTGGCTACCACTGCTGTATTGGAGCTCTACTTACATTTACTGCTGCAGGCAAGCAGGCTGTCTGTTCCTGTCTGTCACCATTCTCCACCCACACACCATGCAGCAGACTCTTCTATTGCTCTGGTACAGCTCCTGGCCAGGCCTGCAGTTCCATACCTTTGGGGATGCAGGGCACACCAAGCTCTGTGGCTCACCTGGGGCCTCTGCCAGGTTTGTCCTTGACTATCACTGCCCCTCTTTTTCTAGCTAGTAAGGCACTGCTGGGGTTCAGTCCCAGTCCTCTTCTTGAGTACACAGCGTGCCTGCTGCACTAGACCGGGCATGCAGGTTTCTTCTTCTACCATCTCTGTCCTTCCTTTCCATTTGGGGGCCAGTGGCTTTTCTTATCTTTATGCCACTGACAGATTTCCTTCCACCTGGACTTGTAGATCCATGCATATATCTGTGGCCCCAGAGATGGACACTCACCCTGTGGGAGGAAGGGGTGTGTGGACAAACGTCTAGCTCACTAACTAAAGAGTCCCCACTTTGCTCTCTGTAAGTCCCTGTGCCTGGTAGACTCTAGATAAATATGAATTGAGGTCAATCATTTCAAAACCTTCTCCAAACAATCACAGCAATTAGTTACTATTTATTCAGCTTCTATTGGGCTGCCAGGTTCTTTACTTGAATTATCTCATTAAATACTTATAGCATTACCATGAGGCAGATATTCCTTTTTTTCTATTTTATGTGTGAGGAAACAGACTCAGAAATTAATTAACTTGCCCCAGGCCACTCAGTTAATAAGAGTCAGAGAAGAGATTCAAACTCAAGTCTTCTGACTCAGTAGTATGCGCACCATTGCTATTCTGACAGGCTGTTCCCTGCTGAGGAGCAAAATCCCCAGGGAGGATTAAATTTGTAATTCTCAGTTTGTAAGGCCACTGGTTCAGCTCTACAGGGTGAGGGCTCAATGTTGAACAGAAGCTACCCAGTTATCTGCACACTTTGACCAAAAATGTTAACATTTACGAAAAGAAGTGCTATATTGTTGATTAGCACACTCCATTATTTGAGAATTGCCTGTGTATTTGGCAAACTTAAGCCACATTGAGATATTTCCTTCCTACAGTCACAGAGTTGGGTTTTCATCCAGGGATCTGGCTTTTGACCCAAATACACAGAGTATACCATCCCTTGTAACAGTTTAAATTGAAATATAGCTCTCTTAAGTAGGTAATTTGTCAGCTGAAGGTTAATGATAGCAAAAATGCTAATGATCAAATGGCAATTAAGTGTATCATATTTTTAAACCAAACTCCCTTAAGAAGTGTTACTGTATAATTCTGCTCTAGGAAACCTTCATCGTCTGCTAAATCAAAGTCAGAGAGCCCTTCTTTCTTAGCAGCAACGTGTTTATCTCTCTCCTTTCTCTATTTGATTTCACACAAGCCTCATAAATCATTTAGCAGCTGCAATTGTTGTCAAAATGTTTTTGTTTTGAATGTAAATATTTATCACTATTGTTTTATTTTCCAAAACAAAGAGAGCTGTACTGAAAACAGCAACTAGAACTGCCAATGCTTTTAACTTAGCCAGAGATGAGCCACCCCTGTGGGACCAGGAGCCCCCAGCCATTCTAGCCATGCTAGGTCAAAAGCTGGAGTACCAAATTTAGTTCAAGGATATTTCAATCTAACTGAATTGGATGAACCCCGTCTAGACCTGGCTCTGCCCTGGATAAGTGGTCCTCACGCCAGATGAGAAGTGCAAGTGCATTTTTTCAAGACATTTCCTAGAGTTTCAAGGACCTTGAGGATTGATCTTTCCAATTTTTAAAAGGGAATCTGGTTCATATAGGAAAATAGTTAAAACAATTGGGTTCATATTAGACTTGCCGTTCCACTGTCCTTCCAATCTGTCTCTTCTGGATGGGACACCTGGTCAAAGATGTGCCTGGGAGCCAGGCAGGCTGTGATGAAGTGGGGTCTTAGTGTCAAGGCACTTTTGCCTTCTTCATGAGAATCGGTGCCCTAAGAAGGACGAATTCATCAAATTTGTCTGAAAAGTTTGTTTTCAAGAAGAAGCCATCATGACTTACAATCGAAGTGTACAAACTGCAATGATGATAAAATAATGAAAACTATAGATGGAGAGGAGAAAACTATACACGTGTATGTAGTTCATATAATAGAGTTACTGTATGTGAGCTCAAAGTTTCTGAGCTTCCAGAAGCTCAGAAGGAGAATCATCATGTCATGCCCAGCATTCTTATTGTCACTTTCTTACTTTTTTTTAAAATCTTTTTTTTAACATTGTTATTTATTTTTAAGAGACAGACACAGAGCATGAGTGGGGGAGGGGCAGAGAGAGAGGGAGACAAAAAATCTGAAGCAGGCTCCAGGCTCTGAGCTGTCAGCACAGAGCCTGATTTGGGTCTCGAACCCACCAACTGTGAGATCATGACCTGAGCTGAAGTTGGACGCTTAACCAACTGAGCCACCCAGGTGCCCCTTATTGTCACTTTCTATTAGTAAAAGCAGCAAGTTTTTTAAAATAAATTTTGGGGGTTGTCGGGTGGCTCAATCAGTTAAGTGTCTGACTCTTGGCTTTGGCTCAGGTCATGATCTCGCTGTTGATGAGTTCAAGCCCCGTGTCGGGCTCTGCGCTGACTGCAGAATCTGCTTGGGATTCTCCTTCTCTCTCTCCCCTTCCTGTGCATGCTCTCTGTCTCTCTGTCTCTCTCTCAAAATAAATAAACTTTAAAAAAAAAGCTTAAAAAATGAAATAAATTTTGAAGTTGAGGAAAGCAGAATTCTCCAGACTTGTCAAAGCTATTTTTTTTCTTTGCTTTGCTTTGCCATCTTTTCAGTTAATTGTCAATATTCTTCTTCGATACTATGCCCAAAACTCCACAAGTGGTAGTTTCTTAAAAGAAAGTTCCCCCTGGATATGCAAACTGAAATAATTACAATGTATTTTTTTTTTCACTCTGTTACATTAAAATGCAGCCATTTGGGGCACCTGCTTGGCTCAGTCTATTAAGCATCAGACTCTTCTTGACTTTGACTCAGTTCAACATCTCACAGTTGGTGAGTTCGAGCTTTGCATCGGGCTCTGCACTGACAATGTGGAGCCTGCTTCAGAATTCTCTCTCTACTTCTCCCCGCACCTCTCAGAATAAATAAATAAACATTTAAAAATATCCAGTCATCTATCTTTCAGTTTAAATGCTCATTTTACTCAAGAATATTTGGACCTCTCAGATCCCCTGAGCGAGTCCCTGAGACCCAAGATCACATAGGTACAGTCCTGAACCAGTCCTTCTCAGTCTGCACATACTGCTGGGCCAGCAACTTCTCCTTTTGTGGTTTTCTTTTACTGTTGCATGCAGTACATTGTACTTTTCATCCAAAGTTAACTAACAATTAAAAATAGAGTATGGACAACACACAGAGTAACTGTCATCATGATCTTGCAGTCCATAGAAACTCCAGCACAAGGCCCAGGGGAGAGTGCTGGAAGCAGAGCTATCCCAGCCTGAGTGGCAAGGCCCGGGCTGTGGACAGATTGGTGACTGCAAGGCGGTCCACCGACAGTGAAGCTTCTTGTACTACCGCTTTTAGGTAATTTGGCCTTAAAATTACCTGGGGTATTGTTTGTTGGGGAATTGCCCTCCACAGGTCTCCTGGGAAAAGAACCATTAGGGAAGAAAATAAGGTTCCACAAGAAATTGTGTGGCCTTACGTTTAGCCCTTGCCATCCCCTATGGAGACTCCTCTACTTACTGGAAGGATAGCCTCATGCACTTGCCAGCAAAGGCGGCCAACAAAGGAGAGACATATGGATTTGAAAGCCCCACTCCAGTAACTAAGGAGTGTATTTATGGACAGAGGTCACTCTAACCCCTGGGCCCACTTGGCCCCCAGGAGGCATTCAGATGATGACTGAACCTAGTCGGTTAAAGTACAGAATGGTTCATTGGTTCCTAGGTGCATTGTCTCTCTGAGAGTGTATAAGGCGTGGGTTTCTAAGGCCCTCTTGGCCCCTTCCTGGCACCTTGGACCCAGGCGAACACTTTGTTCTTCAAAACCACGAATGGTTCAGGGACACAACTAAGAGGTCCTGTCCCTGTAACTGTTCCACTTGAGGTGTTGAGAGATAAATGACCTTTCATGAAAACAGCAAAGCAAATACTTTATAGATTATAGATAAACATAGATACATAATAAAAACAATGAAAGAAATTAATAAGCAAAGGGCAGGAGGGAACGTTACGAGAAAACAATCATATTATTCCTTATTGGGTGATTACACAAAGGAACAACTTCAAAATTGGGTAATGCCAGAAAACATAGATGACGTATGCTACAAGGAAATCACTAGCAAATATAATGCCACGTTTGCTACAATAAATCGTCCAGATCAGCACACTGTGGTTGTCTGCGTCCATTTTTATTTTTATTTTAGTTTTGTTTTATTTTCACTTTTTCGCCGATGCTGTTCATCCTTCGGGAACCCCTGGACCTGCTGGAGCTGGACTCCGGCAGGAGAGGTGTTTTCTGATGTAGGGAAAAAGATAAGAGCAAAAGGCAGAGAAAGGCAGATCTAGGAAGCAAACATACCAGGAAGGACTCTGCTGTAAACGTGTATGATAGTGTGTGTCATCCTGGGGATGGGGGTGCAGAGGTTGAGGGAAATGTGCTAAAACACAAGCTTTGCCTAATGCCAATCATTATGGGAAATGCTTCGCATAGAATTAAAATAGTGCTTTAGGGGCACCTGGGTGGCTCAGTTGGTTAACTTTCTGACTCTTGATTTCAGCTCAGGTTATGATCTCACTGTTTGTTAGTTTGAGCCCCACATCAGGCTCTGCTCTGACAGCAGGAACCTGCTTGGGGTTCTCTGTCTCTCTCTCTGCCCCTCTTCATTTGTGCTGACTCTGTCTCTCTCAAAATAAATAAATAAAAACTTAAAAAAATAAAACATTTTAAAATAGTGCTTATAACTTTGTAACCCCCAGGTATTTGAAAGGCAGGATAATTATTAAAATAATACTACCTAGATAACTGGCAAAACTGTGGAATGGACTACATTTAGATATTTTCTACCATTAAAATTTCTTATATTATAAAACTTTTTTAAAATGTGTAATGAAATTGATTTCCTTTATTGAAGACAAATTTCATCCCTAATTAAAACAAATTCAGCACTAGTATTTTCTCTTTCCTAGATAATAGTTCCAATACTGGATTTGCAAATCTGACCTTCCAGAATCTGGAAGGTCTTCGATCCCCTTGCATTCAACAACAGCCTCTGATAAAATGTGAGGAAGCTGGAGCTATTCATGGCTCATCACTCCTTCAGGAAAGTCTTGCCTGTCAGTCACAGGAGATCCTGTCACGTTGGACCTCACCAGAGACCAGGTGGGTGCATCACTGATGCAAAGTTCTTCCTCCAAATGTGTTCCTTTGGGGGCACAACATTTCATTCCAAGAAATACACTCTTCTCAACAAGGATCTGGCCCAACCAGGAGCTTCTGGGATTTTTAGAGCTGAGGTTCCAGGGCTCACAATGGCTTTGTTACTTGTTTAAAGGTAAAGATTCTTGTGTCATGTTTGCCAAAGTCTTCAGAGACAGAGACATTTATTAGCATGAAAATCACCAACTGAAAAAAAACCCTGTTCTGGGATAGGAACTAAGGCCAAGTCCAGAAAGAGAAGAGTATATGTTGCACAGCAGTGTCCTGGCTGATTTGCAGGGGACAGGGTGCCACGGCTGGGAACCCACAGGCTCAGGTCTGATGGTGGGAAAGTGGAACACCCCTCCTCCCTGAGCCTGAGAGTTTCTTTGCTTTTCGAGGAAATGGATACCACTTGCTACTGACACTTTATATCTAATGAACTATTTAAAATTCCTCTCAGTCCCTTCCATATCCCTGTTATGCAACTAATTTCCCCAAAGGAAACATAGTTTGAAGTGTCTGGGGCATCTGAAGGCACCAGGCAAAAAAGCACATTCAGTGTGAGAGCCAAGCTGGCTTCTGTGCAAGCAGCACCCAGGCGCAGGGAAAACCTGTGTTTCTTCCAGATGGTTCCAGGCTCCAGGGACACATTTTTGGTCTCTGCCTCTGTCAAGTTCTGTATTTTCACTGTTGATGACTCAAAGGGGGGTTAGGGGTGATGTGTTGGCAAAAAACACGGTGATAAATCCTGCTGATGCACCTTTTCTGGAAAGAGCAGGCAGCTGTCTTCTGCTTCATATGCCAGGCATATCTGGTTACCTGTGTTTTCCTCCATCCCCCAGTTCCCTGGTGGGGATGAGTTGGCGTATGTGCAGTTCCAAAACACCTTAATAAGAAGAATGCTATTGTGGGCCAGTCATTATTGTGAACATCTGTGAACTGTAGAGTTTAATTGCACTCCAGCTAATGTTTATCGTGTGTGGAAAGAGTAGGGGATTAATGGTTGTTTGATTGTCTTTAGATGGTTTCTTATTATCTTTCCCTTTCTCTTGTGATGTTTTGACAGAAGTTACAAAAAGAAACCTAAGCCCCAAGATCAGGCATCTAAGTCATCTAATTTGGATGTGCAAACAAAGCACGGGATGTTGTTCCTACAGACCTCCTTAGGAATGTGTGATATGAAAGTTGGGGGCGGGTGGAAAAGCACTTAATCAGGGAGGAAATGGTAGCTCCCGCTCCACAGGAAAAAAAGTTTCTAGAAAATTCATCATAATTTCCTAAATGGTATCAACTTTGCACTCTCATTTCCGAATATACTTACTTGAATAAACTGATATGGCGCTGGAGAAATGAACATACATGAAGAAGTTTTTGGATTAATCTACAAGGCTCAAACTTTTTTTTTTTTTTTTGGAAACAAAAAGGTAAATAATCTTTTTCTTTCTTTTCTTCTTTTTTCTCCCTTGATAAAGCTGAGTACAAATAAAATTTTCATGATCTTGTGTTCCCTATATTGGCCATATTCTGCAGTTGCAGAATGCTGGATGCTATAACCTGTATTTCATTCTTAACAAATCTTTTAAGGCTTAAGTCACAGACCAGGCTCACTTTTTTTCTTCTTCCCTTCTCCCCTCCCTTCATTCCTTTCTTCCTTTCTTCCTTCCTTCCTTTCTCTCTCTCTCTCTTTCTTTTTTCTTTCTTTCTTTCTTTCTTTCTTTCTTTCTTTCTTTCTTCTTTCTTCCTTCAGTATGACTTAAACCTTGAGACAGTTTCTAAGTTGTTTTTCAGTAAGAACATTCCATGAGTCTGGAATTTTAATTCCATTTTCATAAGAAATTTGGGCAAGTGTAAGTATTTAACTCTGGACTTCAGTCTCTTCTTCTGTACTATAAACCCTTTGCTCATTGTTGCAAGGAAATTGTAGTATCTTTGGTAATCGTCAAAGAGCTTTCTTTTGAAAGAACTCTGTGGAAAACATGCATACAGATGCATACAGCACATCCAACGTTTTTGCTGAGTGAAAAATACCCAGCAAGGAGTAGGCCAAGGTAAACAGATCTACATAGGGCCTAAACTTTTTCCTGCCATCCATAGTCACAGTGGCCTCCATCCTTAGCAGCCTTGGTAGCCCTACCCAGACCCCACTCCCAACACACACCCAGTGCCCCCTCCAGCTAGCTGCATCCCACCTGCCAGAGCAAAAGTAGCCAGATGATGCCTTTGTCACCTCAATTAGAGGACACCAAAACAAAAAACAAGCACAAACAATCAGATTAAAGCAGGAAAAAAAAAACCTTTAGGAGACAACTCCTTTGGTCCAAGTATGTATTTTTCCCTTTTATTCTGGCTAGCAATTTTCCTGGAGAAACCTGAAATATAGAGAAGAAAATGCTGAAAAAGACATATGTGATTGAAATTAGCTGCTATCTGCAGGATGCCACTGGATTGCACATGAGATAATGAATTAAATGAAGTAGAAACCATAGCCCGAACTGGAAATGTGCTTTATGCCTAATGTAATTAATCTCTATTGAAACAGCTAAGCCATTTAATTTGTGTTGCATGGATAATGAAATGAAAGGGGCACGTACAAATTAACTTTTTAACCAGCAGAGAAGACGCAACCTCCAGGCTTAAAAATTGATTGGGATTTTCCTGACAACTCTCTAGATTTATGGATCTCAGCCACAGTTTCTTTCTCTCATTGGTCGGTCACAGACTGGTCTTGCTTTTTAGCCATGTTTAGTCTATCCAGACTTATTGGAAATCTACGTCACAAGGACAGTTTTGGACAGTGACTCAAAGCATGCATGCATAGCCCAGACAGCTGCTGGCTACATAGCTTTCCCCTACAAACTATTTAGCTTTCTCCTTTTAGTATTTCCTTCCTTTCAATATTTGGAGACAGCAGATAGGACAGTTATCCTATAGTGATTGTCATGTTGACCTGTGCCTCTGAGACCACTATGCTCCTCTGCAAATGCTGGTATGGCTACACTGGCCTCAGAGGAAGAGCAGTCCAGGAAGCCCCCAGCCCATTTGTTTATTCTAAGCATGGAAATGTATCCCTCCCTTAAATTCCTTTAGCGCCCAGCAGTTTTTGCTTAAGACTTAGTAATACCACATGATGATTATTGATGAAAGACAATCTTAATGTTACATATCCTAGAATCTGCCTACTGTGCATTTCTGCTGGCTTCCTTAGCCTGCCACTACCACATGACACGTACTGGTCTCATCATACCCTGTGTCCAAAACTTTGGGCAGACATAAGAGGGTGAGGGGTTGAATAGTATTTCTCAGAAGCAAATTTGAATTTTCTGGGACAGTTCAATATAGATTCCTACTTCGCAGTTTAGGAGAAGGTCATTTGAAAGGGCACTGCTTTTTGGTAATGTATGTAACATAGAAATGTGCCTTTTTAGAAAACTTTTGTTTCCCTTTGCCATCCATTTCTTTCCTCAGCTTTATCTACCATCATGACTGAAACAAACATACTCATTCGCTGCTGAGTCAGTGAACAGGGCTGATTATCATGGTCTAGTGAAAATATAATGTTGACGTGAAAACAGTAGAGGCCAGAAGCAAGAAAAACCAGGAGGAAGGGGGAGCGATGTGGTGGTGTTTAACACAAGTGCCGTCACACATAGGTCAGTAGCATAGTTACTGAGTGGATTTAGCTAACTAGAAAAGGCAGCCTTTAAAAGTGGAGTCTGTCAGCATTAGAGTCAGAAATCAGCATTCCAGCCTTAACAAGTCTTTCAGTGTAACAGATGCAGCAAAGGACAAGGTGATCTCCCTGTGACTCTGGACCAGAGCGTCAGACTGGCAGTCCAAGAGTCCACAGAGTTCTCACATTTTTTATCATTGAAGCAGCGTCAGAGGTGGAAAGCCACTTTAGCACTCTCTGTTCCACCTTCCTGTTTAGTTCCCTTCTCAGCTGCTGGATATCCCTCCTAAGAGACCAAAGTGGCCTAATGCTTTTCCTAAACCACCCTTCGAGACCCACGTTTTCTCATCAATTGTGTCCACTTCCCCATTAAATAAGCTTGCTTTGTACCTTTCTTTTTAACTAGCTATTGGACAGAATAATACCTAAATAAATATATCAACACAAGGGATTCATCCATTTTAAAGGTAATTCCCCTTAGTCAAAAGAAATGAGTCTTCAAGTGTAGCAGATTAGGCATTCCAATTGGTTGATGAGGAAGAAACTGCAGAAAACAGGGGAGAGCTTTGTATCCTATCCCTTTCTCAAGCAGGTATCCCCCTGTCCTGGGCATACTATTTTCATCAGAAAATGACCTGTGAGGAAGCCTCTGGTCTATTCAACACACACAGCTTTACCTTGCTCATCAGCAGATATATGGCTTCTAAGAAGAGGTCATATAAGACATTACAGCCCCCTGCTTGCTATGAGGCTTGGATCACTCACTCGGAAGAAAGTCAGCTACTATGTTATGAGGGCACTCAAGCAGTCCCATGGGGAGGACTATAACCAAGGAACTGATCCCTCCTGTCAACAGCCAATGTAAGTGAACCATCTTGAAAACAAATCCTCAGGGGCACCTGGTTGACTCAGTTGGGAGAGCATGGGAGTCCTGATCTCGGGTTATGAGTTCAAGCCCCATGTTGGGCCTAGAGCTTACTTAAAAAAAAGAAGAAGAAGAAGATGATGAAAACAAATCATCAAGTGTTAGTCAAGTCTTCAGATGATTACAGCCCTAGTTGACATCTTTTTTTTTTTTTTAATGTTTATTTATTGTGTGTGTATGTGTGTGTGTGAGAGAGAGAGAGAGGATGGCGGGGGTGGGGGGGTGGAATAGAGAGACAGGGAGAGAGAAAATCCCAAGCAGGCCCTGGGGCTGACAGTGCAGAGCCTGACGCAGGGCTAGATGTCACCAATGGCAAGGTCACCTGAGCCTAAATCAAGAGGCGTATGCTTAATTGACTGAGTCACCCAGGTGCCCCTTCTAGCTGACATCTTAATAATAACTTCATGAGAGACTCAGAGCCAGAACCCCCCAGTTAAATGTTCCTGAATTTCTTAGCCACAAAAATTATGAGAATATAAATGTTTGTTGTTGTAAGTTGCCAAGTTTTAGGGCAATTTGTTACATAAGCACTGGCTACACTAATGAACATTTAAAGAATATATATTATATAAAAATACATAAAATTTTATATATTTATATGAATGCAAATATTCTTCCCTGTTCCAAAAGAATTTTAGGCAACATTATAATTAGTTTTATTTGCTCAAGGAATGACCAAATTTAGTATGGTACTTTTAAACAAGATGTTTAGATGCCTCTTTTAGATCACATTGTGCTACAATGAAGTTTGAATTTTCTTTAAAGACTATAAGATTATAGTTTTACCGTCACATTTTTGCCTGCCTATTGTAAACTAGAAATAGCTGTCAATATTACATTAAAAAAGAATTTACCAATAGCATAGAAAATTAGAGATTATAGTAAATTATATGTGACCAAAGTTTAATTAAGAAGGTGTATTCTTCTTTACTTGTTTGGTATCTTTTTTGAAATATGTGTTTTCTGTAGCTATTTAGAAAAATGGAAGGCATTTATAGTGGTTTGGCTTCATCTGAATGGTGAAGCTTTGCTTAAATTAAAACCAACAGATTTTCTACCTTTCAATTATGTTGTGTTTCCTGATTTGAACTGAATAATCCAATTATCCTTAATTTTATCCCTCATTTGTAGAAAATGAGAAATCTGAAGTAAAAAAAGTCATGCAAAGTTGAGAGCTAATGGTATACAAAAATGTCCTGCTCACGTCAGTAAGGAGGTAGGGGAGCAAATGAATCCCATTCTCTTCCTGGCTGATCCACTAGCAGTTATTAATAACCCGGTTAACATATTCACCCACATTTCTTCTTTTTAATCTTGGGATCAGGTAATTTGCAACAACTGGAAAAAACAGATGTACTTGTTATTGATCCAAAACTCCTTGGTTTAAATAACAATAAAAGTTTATATCCCACATAATGTCTGTAGGTCCAAATAGTTCAGTGACATGTTTCTGGCTCCAGGTCTTTCATCAGGTTGTGGTCAAGATGGCAGCTGGAGCTACAATTATCTGAAGGCTTGACTAGGGCTGGAGGATCCATTTTGAAGATAGCTTTCTCACATGGCAGTTATCAACCACTTGGATCTCCACAAAAGGTGAACTGCATGTCTCATGACCAGGCAACTGGCTTTCCACTGAGTGAATAATATAAGAAAGAGGGAAGTAGAACAGTAATGTTCCTTACAATCTATTTTTGGAAGTCAAAATCCATCTTTTCTGCAGTATCTTAATGGTTACATAGGTCATCCTTATTGAATGTATCTTTTTTTTTTAATGTTTGCTTACATTTGAGAGAGAGACAGAGACACACAGAGAGAGACAGAGACAGAGAGAAAGAATGATCAGGGCAGGGGCAGAGAGAGAGGTAGATAGGATCCAAAGCAAGCTATGTGCTGATAGCAGAGAGCCTGATGCAGGGCTCCAACTCACCGACCTTGAGATTATGACTTGAGTTGAAGTCGGACACTTAAGTGACTGAGCCACCAGGTTCCCTTGAATGTATCATTTAGAAGGACACCATGTATATGAACTGTATAGCTCCTAAATGCCCCCAAAATGATCTGGGGAGAGTGTCATCCTCAAATCCATTAATTTTTTTTTCTGTAAAACATGAATATTTTTATTAGTTAAAAATTTTTAACTTAAATTAACCTATATTAATTTTTTTTCAAGACTCTGGATTTGAGGATTGTGGAGAAGGTATTATAGGTTTGGTATAATTTACACTTCTTTTTGTTGTTGTTATTGCTGTTTTTTAATCTGTATGTAGGTCTACAGCTAAGTTATCAAATCACTTATTTTAATCCAAGTCACTTAGAAAAAGTACAGTCTATTCCCAATGAAGACTCTGCTATAGGGAGTTTTATATAGAATGGTTTTATTGCATAGATATTAGACATAAATGAAAAGTACTACATTGAATTAGTAAATCTTAAATGTTTATTAAGAATTATAAAAACAATCAAGATATAAATATGTTTAATTATAAAAACTCCTTGAAAATGCTAGAAGTCTTTGTCCTGAAATTTTCCAGGCTATCACACCTTTATTTACAGTCCAACGATGTACATCACTAACTATAACTATCACAGTGAAAACAAAGAAAATATGGAAGCAGTGAGAGCTACTTATTTCATTAACAATTAGGAATGATTCGAGGAATGATCAGGAATGTTAAAGAGTGCTGTGAATTTCTTTTTTTAAAGTACCAGCTTTTAGTAGCATGATTCTGTGTCTTGAAGTCAAATGGATGTTTTGAATCCTTGCTTGTGTTTGACCTTGAGCAAGTGACTTAAATTCCTTTCGCTTTAGCTATGGGTGGGGGGGGGGGGGGGGTGATACCTATCTTGCAGGTTAATCAGAAATATTAGAAAGAATTTTAGCAAGGATATTAACATAGGTCCTGTCACTTTATGAGGCTCAAAAAGTTAGCTTTTATTGTTAGTGAGGTAATACCATCTCTGAAAATTTGGGAATAAAGTTTCTAGATATTAAATCATATTTAAAATACACTTAAGAATTTGCCTGTAGTAAAATCCTTTGTTAAAATTCTTTTTTAAAGAGAATGATCTTTCTGTAGGGAAAGCATGACTTTCAAATGACCAATGAGTTGGTCTAGGTATTAAAGATTAAGTTGCCCTTGACTGGAGTAAAAGACTCGATGCCAGCACTGGAGACCTGTGCTCCACTGAAAGAGAAGGAAAGTTTTCCTGGTCTTTTACACTGAATTTATTTATAGAGAGAGAAGAAGCTGGGCTGGTGCCAGGGACAATAAACATGAATTTTTCCTTAGATACAAGTTCAGTGTTTACAAGGTTAGATGTCTAGCACAGGACTTTGACATTATGTAATACAACTTTTGTTGTGTTAATGTACCTCATTCATATGCTGATAAGGCTCCTCTTGCTGGTGGCAAAGGGTTGCCTTTAAATTAATATAAAGGGCAGCTGTAAGTTTTAATTTACTACACCCTGATCAGCCCAATGGATGTGCTATTCTCATCATAAATTTAAATATGGTTACATTGCTTGGGCAGATAATTAGAAAGCACACCATTACTCCTACACTGAGTACAATGAGCATTTTGATTTTTAGCCATAGTTATTTTAACAGTTTAAAGAGTAAATTAAATTTACAATACAGTTCTCATCAAGGTGCATGCAGTGATACTCCATCATAGCCACAAAGGACGTCAGAGATTATCTGGTTCAACCCCTTTATTTTATCAATGAGGAAATTGTTCCTAAGAAGGGAAGGAATTTCCTCGAGGTCACACAGCTGCTGAGAAGCAAAACTGATCCTGATCTCCTGTCTTCCCATATAATTCTCTTTCCTCTCTTACATTGACACAGAGTGAAGTATGGTGACATTCTAATGGGAGAGACTGGGTTTCTTTATCTCATACATTCACACTTGCTGTAAATAAATTAAAACATTCTGCTAAATTTTCTATGGAGTGTAAGTTATCTGCTAAGTAACATAGCTTTTGTTAAAAGGCTTTGGTAACAATTTCTTCCTTTCTTTTTATGTTCTCTAGGTCAAGTCCATATTATTTAATGCAAAGACCATGACAAGGAACTCATCTTCCTACTTCTGCTTTTTCCACTCCATTTCAACATGAAAGATACCCATGGTAAACTATTTATTCCCTTCCATGCAAATGTCTACCCCGGAGGAGGCACTGTTCTAAGTGTTGGGCATGTTGCAATGAATAATAAAGACACCAAGACCTATGTTTTCCTCACAGACTCCTGAGATCTCTGTTGGCATTCCCTGCACAAAACTATTCTATACCTTCTGTTGCTTGCTTCATGGAGCTCTCCCTACAACAGTAAACCCAGTCAATGTCTCCTTCTTTTGTACTGCAATCTTTGGAATGTTGGTTAAAAAAAAAAAAATCAGGTTCCTGGGCTCCATTTCAGATCACTGAATCAAATTGCTAGGTTAAAAATCTGGCCTTTTAACATGTACCCCAAGTGATTCTCAGGCACAACAAACTTTGAAACCCACACGCCTACACAAATGAATGTCAGCTCCATTCACTGTGCTCTTACCACACGGCTATTTGTCATTTCAAAAGTGAATAAAATATTTTGTCTATTGTATGCTTGGCTTCTTTTACATTTATTTGTTTTTTAGAGACAGAGAAAGACAGCGTGAGCAGGGGAGGGGCAGAGAGAGGGGGAGACACAGAATCAGAGGCAGCCTCCAGGCTCTGAGCCGTCATTTTTTAAATTTTTTTTACATTTATTTAAGTACACTTGACTTCTTAATCATAGTGGCTTTAATTGTACATTTTGCTGTATGTCATACAGTGCCTAGCACCATTTATTGAATATATTAGCTATTCAATTTATTAAGTGACTCTATTATTAAATGTGAAGTGACATTATTCATTTTTGATACACATTTCTCCTTAGGAAAGCAGCACAAAAATTTTAATATTTGCTCTTAAAAAGTCAACTTTTCAAAGCTGCCAAACCTGACTGGAAGCTCTGTGGGGACACTAACATAACTGGTCATTATCTCCAGCGACTGCCCACACCCAGTTTTACTGGATGTCTCTGGTCTTTGCCCTCAGCTCATGGATTTTGTCTTTGGGTGACTATACTCTAGCTCTAGAGTGGGGTGTTTGGCTCTGGCCTCAACTAATCAGCATGATCCGATCTCATCTATGGTATATTCAAGAATGTGTATGACTCAATTAACGCCAGTAAGACACAAAGAGAGATTGACAGGGCGTCTCCAGAACATGGAAACTTCTGCGTATGGAAGAAAAAGTATGTAACCTTGGCGGCCATCTTACAACCTTGATAGCAACCAGCCTTATCATATGGCTGCTTGCTGCAGAAGGCAGAGCGGCGATAGAAAGAAACAGAGTCCGCAGTGACCTTAGTGGGTTGATGAATCAAACCAGCCTGAAGCTGGTTTTGCCTTCAGCTTTTCCAGTTATATAAGGCAATATCCCCTTTTTATTATTTAAGTCACTTTGAGCCAGGTGTTCTGTGACATGGAACCAAAAGCATCTTGAGTGACACAGGTAAGGATCATGTTTGTCTTTTTCACTGCTGCATGTCCAAGGCCTAACACAGTTTCTAATGCAAAGTGGACAACTAAGATATATTGTTGAGTGAATAAGTAAACTTCAATTGTGCACTCTTGTTTTCCTAGAAGGCCAAATAATTACAGCACATTCAGAAATTATATTGGTTTGTGAGAGAACACTGCTCCTGCCGTCCAGGAGCTACACATTCATGTATTGAACCTCTACTGTATTCCAAGTGCTCTGTTAGTTTCTGGGGATATGGAGAGATTTTTAACAGGGAAGATGAAATGAATTAATGTTTGCTAATTCCCTGAAATTGTCCAGGCATTGTGCAGAGTGCATTCACATAGATTTTTTTTCAATTAACCCTTACATAAGCCTATTGATATATATATATATATATATATATATATATATCCTTGTTATTATCTTTTTAAACCAAAAAAATGATCTTGGGGTGATTAGGTGATTAGATCAAAGTCACCTAGCTAATATGCAGGGAAATTGATATTCATACCCAGGTTTTGCCCTTCTTCCCACACCACGGTCTGGTGCTGGTGCCCTTCCCAGCTGTTCCACCCCGGCCGGAGGCCTGGAGGGAATAGAGCCATAGCAGAAAAGTTGGAAGTTGCACAGTTTACCCTCTGCAGAGGGAACTCAGTAATTCATTGTTCCAAGGTCATCAAAGGAAAAATAGAAGCCTTTGCCTCAGAGAAATGATAATGTTTGTTACTCACAATGCTTTTTGTCTTGTTTTGAAACTTAATTGGAGCTAGTTTTTAGCTTCTCTGACTGCCAAATGACCAAGAGGTCAGTTGTCCTGCCGTGGGGGTTTTAGCCAATTCACGAAGGTTATTTTACTTGACAACGGTCCTGTTGTAGTGGGAAGGGTTGTCACATCTAATTCACATCCTGTTTTTGATCTCACTGCAGCAAATTTGGTTAAACTGTTCCCCTGCCCTCCATATTGTCCCTTCCCAGATTTTTCCTTTCGTGGCCCCATGTTGATAGGCAGGGAGAGCTTGTCCTGGTCAAGCTGTTTCCTGCCTTTTTGGATCTTCCCCAACACCTGAATGTGTTCTTCGGCGTCCAGCAGCATGGAGTGTGCCAGACTCCACAGCAGCTGCACAGCCAGCTGCTTGGGGATTGCAGGCAATATGGGTGAAGACCTTTATCAGTCCTAGCTTCCCAACCATCACCATCAAACACCCTCCCTTGTTCAACAAGACTATTACGTGCTGTGCTGCTCTACTTAGCAGTAGCTTTAATTTCTTCTCAGCAGCAGATGCCATTGTTCTGTGGCAGATAAATGTCTCGCAATGAGTCTCTGGGCAGCCCTGCTCTGGAGTGCAGAGGCACAGTAACTTGGCGGTCCTGCTTGGGCGGGGGGCAGGTGGTAACCAGAGTTTGATGACTTCATTAGCACTCAGACACAACCACAGAGCTGGGGGGGACCTTAGAAGTCACACGAAGACATGGGCAAAGGAAATGGATGAATGGGAGAGGAGATGGGAAGGAAGGAAAGAGAGGAAGGAGGAAAGAAAAGAAGGCTTGTGGCTTATTGAAGTGTAGGAGGAGTGTGACCCTGAAGAAAGTGTTACCTTGTCCTCTGTCTCAATGCCATCGCTCAGGGCCTTCTCACTCAGGTTTACTGGCCGAACCCATTACCTGGTCTATCTCTGGTCTATCTTCCTTAGAGTACACTAGTAATTGTTATGATTATAGCTGAAGTCTGGAATTAGGCTTAATTTTGTGGGACCGTGTTCCAGGGATGAACCCAGGAATGCTTGACACCTTTTGTTCTGCACTTTCCTCCGTACCCTCACCAAGTTGACCCAGTTAATACGCACAGTTTTCTACCTCAGGTCGCTCTACTGTTTTCAGCTGCTTAATGGGACTGGAATCCTATTCAGATTCCCAGACAGTGGTGCCCACAGAACTGCAGAATTCCAAGGAATGCTCTTCATGTGAATTGGACTCCTTGAGGCTGTGTACGCACAGACTATATGACCTTCTGTGACAGTCCTGTTGCCATATCCCAGCACCCTTATGCTGGGGAGAGTGTTTTATCTCTTAATCCTAGGTCTTGGCTAACCTCTCATCTCAACAAACCCTTATGTCAGCCTCATCTTATTCAAACAAGTGCCAATTATACTGGGCACATCTAGGATATCGAGCTTGGACAGAATCATCAGGCAAAATCCTCTGATACTGCTGCTCCTCACACTGCAAGCTCCCATCAGGAACAGCTTTACACCGCAGCTGATTCGGTTCTCCTGGTCTGGCCCATGTCCAGTCCCCAAGTCTCTCTTGCCCAACAGCTGGGCCCTTGGAGGTCACAGGGGGACTGGCAGCCCAGCCGCCTGTGCTGTTCTTCCCGCCGCCTGGCCCCACAGCGGGCAGAATGATCTTTCGAATCACAAACCTCCTCTGGCTGCTCCCCTGCTGAAAACTCTTCAGTGGCTTCCTATTGCCCTCAGAAGGAAAAACAGTCAAAGACATGAAATCAGAGAACATTTAAAAACTAACCAATTTTGATGATAAGTAGATGTTCTATCAAATAAAAATAACATATATCTGTCCAATTTAATTTAAAAAATAAGAAAGAAGATAAAAATATAGAACTATTATAAAGTGCATTTACATGGATAATTTTTGTATATAAATATATACATATATATACACATAGTTTGTTTATTTTTAATGTTTATTTATTTTTGAGACAGAGAGAGACAGAGTATGAACAGGGGAGGGGCAGAAAGAGGGAGACACAGAATCTGAAACAGGCTCCAGGCTCTGAGCTGTCAGCACAGAGCCTGACGCGGGGCTCGAACTCACAGACCGTGAGATCATGACCTGAGCCGAAGTTGGACGCCCAACCTACTGAGCCACCCAGGCTCCCCTACACATAGTTTTTTATACATACATATAAATAGAGATTATATATATATATATATATATACACACATATGTATATATGATCTCCATACTCAAATTAAAAATCTTAATAAAATTTAACTATATTTAAGACTTTTATATGACTCAAGAACAGGAAGAAAATTAGAGTAGACTAAAAATATGACAGAAATTTTCGAAGTTTATGAAAGAACAACCTCTAGGAAAGATGCCAGTGGGCTTTACAAGAGAGTTATTTCAAATGTTTAAGGAATAGACAATCCCTACCATCATCTGTTCCCATTTAAATTGTTCCTAAAGATCCAAAAGAAAGATTTTATTTTGTTTTTTATTTTTATTTTGTTTGTTTATTTATTTATTTTGAGAGAGAGAGAGAACGAGTGGGGAAGGGGCACAGAGAGAGAGAATCCCAAGCAGGCTCTGAGCTGTCAGTGCAGAGCCCCAAGGCGAGGCTCAATCTCACAAACTGTGAGATCATGACCTGAGCCAAAACCAAAAGTCAGACACTTAACCAACTGAGCCACATAAGTGCCCTGATAAAAGAAAAAAAAAAAAAAAAAAGGTTTAAATTTCATGTTAGTATGATTCTGACATTAAAATCTCGTTAAAATGTTTTAAAAATAAAACATTTAGGGGCGCCTGGGTGGCTTGGTCGGTTAAGCGTCCGCCTTTGGCTCAGGTCATGATCTCACGGTCTGTGAGTTCGAGCCCCGCGTCAGGCTCTGTGCCGACAGCTCAGAGCCTGGAGCCTGTTTCAGATTCTGTGTCTCCCTCTCTCTCTGACCCTCCCCCGTTCATGCTCTGTCTCTCTCTGTCTCAAAAATAAATAAACGTTAAAAGAAATTTAAAAATAAAACATTTAAACCAGTGTTACTTATGAATATAGAAGCCAAATATACTAAGCAATAATAGTTTATTAAATTTATCAGTGTGTTAGAGCATATTAACAAATCTAATCAATGATTAGAAGAATAATACACTTGTCAAGTTAGATTTAATAGAAGACTACATGGTTAATTAAATATTAGAATACCTATAGACATAATTCATAATATTAGTAGATCAAAGGAAAAAGGATGCATTTGATAGAGTTCAAATTTTTTTTCCAATTTTTTAAATAGTAAAACAGGAGTAGAGAAATAGGTCCTTAATATGATAAAAAAAAATCACAAAAGCATCTTACCTCATTGTAAGAATGTTAACGGTACTCTTCCTAAGTCAGACATAAAACCAGGAAAAGTTCCTCTTACTAGTACTATTATATTATTGTGATGATGATGATGATGATGATGAACATTTTAGTCACTGTTATGAAAGTTTCAGTCACTGTAATAAGATAAATTAATTCTAGATTAAATAAAGGGAGAGCTATACAACAATGTATGTCAGTTAGCAGGGACAAGAAAGGGAGAGCAGATATATCAATTCTTTGAAAGAGTTTTCTAGATGGTTAAGAAAACAGGGACTTACATAATCTGGTAATAAGAATGTGATAAAACATTTTGGAAGGATAATTTGGTAAAGGGTATATCAAAAATCTTCAACATATATATAAAATTCTTGCATCTCACAGAAGCAAAGATGGATACATGCTTACTTAATGTAGTGTTTTCAGTCCTTATCCAGGCAGAAAGTGAGATGATGGAGAGGTGTATGTGAAATATATATTACATAGATAGATGTTATCTAGAACAAGAGACAGCAACATGTTAATAGTGGCTCTGGGTAGTAGAATTGCTAAAGTAGGAATTTCAACAAAGTAAAATTCATGACTCATAAAAACATAAAATGAACACATGAACAACATTTTGTTCAATTTATGATGTAATGAGGGAACAAGTAAGATATTAAGACTGGTTCAAAGGATGTTTAAGAGGAATGTTTTAGATATTTATGGGCAATCTAACAAAAGAATGTAGGATATAATCACTGGACTCAATACAAAACTGGTTAATATTCTACAGCTCAATATGGTTAGTGATGTTATTTTTCCTATGGGACAGAAATTATTTGGATCTCTACTGGGAAAAAAACTACAAGTTAACTTGTGATTTCACTACGACTGGGAATTTGAATCAACAGGAAACAGTGAGTTGAACAAAGCAACTTTCCCTTAATCTGTGCTGTCCAGTATGGTAGTCACCAGTCACACGTGGCTTTTGAACATGTGAAATAAGCTACCCCAACTGAGATGTACTGTGAGTATAAAATACACGCCGATGTCAAAGACTTAGTACAATAAAGTAAATAAAACATCTCATGAATAATTTCTTATATGGATTTTGTATAAAATTTACAATATTTTGGACATACCAGATTAAATAAATTACATTATAAAAATTAATTTTACCTGCTTATTTTTAGGTTTTTATTTTATTTTATTTTTAATTTTTTTTTAAATTTTTTAACGTATATTTATTTTTGAGACAGAGAGAGACAGAACATGAACGGGGGAGGGGCAGAGAGAGAGAGAGACACAGAATCAGAAGCAAGCTCCAGGCTCTGAGCCATCAGCCCAGAGCCCGACGTGGGGCTCGAACTCACGGACCGCGAGATCGTGACCTGAGCTGAAGTCGGACGCTTAACTGACTGAGCCACCCAGGCACCCCTTATTTTTAATAATTTTTTTAACATTTATTTATTTTTGAGACAGAGAGAGATAGAGCATGAGTGGGGTAGGGGCAGAGAGAGAGAGAGGGAGACACAGAGTCTGAAGCAGGCTCTGGGCTCTGAGCTGTCAGCACAGAGCCTGACACGGGACTCAAACCCAAGAACTGCGAGATCATGACCTGATGGAAGTTGGATGCTTAACTGACTGAGCGCCCAGGTACCCCTATTTTGTTTACTTTAATGACTATTTATAAGAGAGAGACAGCATGAGTAGGGGAGGAACAGAAGACACAGACAAAGACAGAATCTGAAATAAGCTCCAGGCTTTGAGCTGTCAGCACAGAGACTGATGCAGGGCTCGAACTCATGAAAGGCGATATCTTGACCTGAGCTGAAATTGGATGCTTAACCAACTGAGCCACCCAGTGCTCCTATTTTTAGCTTTTTAATATGGCTATTAGAAATTGAAATTATATAGTGTTTTACACTATTATTTTTGGTTTTAGATAATCCTTGGGCAGGTCATTGCCCTCAAAGGATGTGCCACCCTATTTATGTCTCATTTCCAACTTTTGAATAATTTCTATTAGTAAAAAAAGTAGGTCATTTAATTTTTCTTCATTTTTTGGTAGTTTTACAAAATATCTAAAAGAGAGAAACATTGATTTTATAATCTGAGAAAAGATTTTTTTTTTTTACATCCCTCTGAATAGAAGGGATAGAACACCTAAGTCAGGTTAGGAAATAAAAAGCACCCAGAGCAGGATTTAGAATAGGGCTCTAATGGCACGTTCAGCTATGTGAGCTCTAAAGTCCTCCTGTGAGTTATTTTCACTAATGATTTTAAGCAGCCAAGCATCTCTTAAAGTCTATTTCAGAGAAAATGAGAGCAGCCCCAGGCGTAAGCTATGAAAGCCTAATCTGGATGAGAAGGCACCTCACTGTACATTTCTCTGAGTAACACACTTTCTCGAGTAGCTATCAAGCCAGATGACCCAGGACTAATCACACAGGTAAATCAGGTGCTGATGTGAGGCTGAGTTGCAGAGTTTGGCTAGTGGAGGAGCATGGGAAATCCAGATGTACTAAACCTAGTTCCTGGAGGGTTCCCATTGGAGGCTACCTGACTGTGGAAGATGGTCACAGCCTTACAGAGTAAGAGATCCCAGGGATCCTCAGTGACTCAGGCTACTGTATGTTTAAACTGTCCGCTGGTCTCCATATGGCAGACCTCATAGATACTAATCAGTGTCAGTGGCTAACTCCTAGTCCTGACATAGACTCTGTAAGAGATAGCTTTCATTTTGTTGGTGTTTTATAGTATCCTCCTATCTTTGTGTAAAAATTAGGGACAAAAAAGCCCAGGCACTGGGATTTGTGTTCTAATCTACTATTATGTCCCCCATGGCCAACAGAATAAACTCCTAAATATGTGATGATAATTGTTATACATTTAAAAATAAAGGTGGTTTGCCATCTTGAATCTAATACCTTACCAATAGTTTACCGAGCTATAAACATTTTCTTTTAAGAATATAAAATAAAAATCACTAATAGTATTTCTAATCCCTTGGGAGTGGGGAGGGAGTGTAATTCATATAGAAAAAATATAATTTATTATAAGACTAATATGGCAATTTGCTTTAAAAATAATAAAAATAATGTCTTCCTCTTTTTTAAAAAAAGTGAATTTTTTTCAGGTAGACATAATGGCAGAAGAGATTTATCCATGTTTGTCTTCTCTTTGAATTTTGAACTTTAATCAATTGCCCAGATTTTCAAGTTCACTTAGAAAATGTAGACCCGTTGAAGTTGAGACTGCTTCACTGGGGCTGATTCAATAAGCAAGCTAAAAGGAAAGTGTCCTTTATGTATATGCCTTTATTTTTAGGGGCAAACAAAGCAGGTCAAGCAGTAGCTTCTGAATTGTATGAACTCTGCTTTGTGTAGACCAGTAGAACCTACTTTGCTTACCCCTATTTCCGGACATCCACTGGCATAATTCCATTTTCTAGAATGTTCCTCCATTTCCCCTAACCTCTTACCTAACCCTTGTCTTACAGTATTCTATTACAATAGTTCTCAAAATATGGTCCGAAAACTCTTATAATACCCATGATCCTTTCAAAGCCATCTGGGAGGTCAAAACTATTTTTATAATAATGCTAAAATCTGGGTTGCCTGGGTAGCTCAGTCTGTTGAGGGTCCGACTTTGACTCTGGTCATGATCTCATGGTTCATGGGTTTGAGACCCGTGCTGGGCTCTGTGCTGACAGCACAGAGTCTGCTTTGGATTTTGTATCTCCCTCTGCCTCAGGCCCTCCCGGCTCACGCTCTGTCTCTCTTTCTGTTTCTCAAAAATAAATAAACATTAAAAAATTTTTAAAAAATGCTAAAATCTTATTTGCATTTTGCACTGTGTTCACATTTGCACTGATGGTGGGAAAGCAATGGTGGGTAGAACTGGCTAGAGTTAATCAGTGCAGTGGTCTTGAACCATATCATTGCCATTGCATTTCTCAATGCTGTGCACTGTTTCACTTAATGAATGCCCTTAATGAAAGAGTAAAATTATTAATTTGACTAATTTTGACATTTAAGTACATTTATTTCTTTTTAATATTCTACATAAAGAAATAGGAAGTACGTGAAAAGGTCTTCTGCAGGAGGAAAAGCACTTGTGCAATGAAGTTCTGGTACTACTACATTAAGATCCATTAGTCCATATAGGCTAGAATCCATTAGTCTATATTCATAGTGTTACATTAAAATCCATTAGTCTGGGGGTGCCTAGGTGTCTCAGTTGGTTAAACGTCCAACTTAGGCTCAGGTCATGATCTGACGGTTTTTGAGTTCAAGCCTGGAGTTGGGCTCTGTGCTAACAGCTCAGGGCCTAGAGCCTGCTTCCGATTCTGTGTCTCCCTTTCTCTCTCTGCCCCTCCTCCACCCATGCTCTGTTTCTCCCTATCAAAAATAAATAATTTTCAAAAAAAATTTTTTTTAAATCCGTTAGTCTTCCTTGAATGGATCTTCACATGTTCTGGTTGTAGCAGCATGCATTGGTCACTTGGAAAATATTCATTCACTGAGTTATCCACATCTTCCAAATGGTGACTCATTAAATTTGATATTTCACAAATTTAAGATACTATGACTTACAGAATTTTATAGGGGAAATAGCAAAAGAGAATATCCATAGTTATCTGAAAAGCATATTAAAATACTGCCTTTCCAAGCTACATATTTATGTGAAGCCAAATTTTCTTCATGTACTTCAACCAAAATAAAATAGTATGACAGATTGAATGTTGAAGCACATATGAAAAGCCAGCTGTCTTTTATTGTTAGACACTAAACAGATAAGCAAAACATATAAATAAAGGTCTCAAGTTCCTCAATAACTTTTAAGACTGTAAAGGAGTTCTGAGACCAAAAAGTTTGAAAAACTTGTCCATCCTGTCTCATCCTGGAGGCTTCTGTTCATCTCTAGTACACATAGTTCACTCTTCCTCTCGTATCTTCTAACATGATCCTCAAACTTTAATATACATGCAGATCACCTGGGGAAAGTGCCCAATAAAACACACATTCTGATGCATCTGGAGGGGGCCTGAGCTCCTGCATTCCTAACAGGCTCCCAGAATGTGTCAGTGTCTCTTATGCATACAGCACCCCCCTTAAATAGCAAGAGTCTAACTCATACTAGCCATGCCACTCACAATGAACCTCATCACTTGCTGCTTTGTGGTATCAGAGTTGTACACTTCCAATATTATTATGATTATTACCATTGCTATTACTGTTTTTGCATATTTGATCAACTCAGTGCTGGACACTGTCCAAAGAACTTTACATGTATTATCTTATTTAACCCTTACAGCATTCTTAGGAGGTAGATTCTGTTAGTGTTCCTAATCCACAGTCAAGAAGACTGAGGATAAGTAATTTGCCAAGAACCCAAACAACGAGTAAGAGCCAGGATTTGGTGCCATGCCCATTTGACTCCACGGCCAAGGCTACTAATCCCTTTGTTATGTCGACTTTTATATCATTTGAATTCTCATATCATAATTTGTTTTCATTTGTAAATGCCTTGTCTTGCTATTCAAATTATCTGTTCCTTAAAACCCAGATGTTACCTCCCTGACCTCTACATTTTGCCCAGCACTCTTTGGAAATCTATGGCCCAATATATACCTTTGTGGAATAAATGAATGAATACTGTTACAAAGAAAACCAAACGGAGTCACTTCTGTCAAGACCCCACATCCGCAAACCCAGACTTAACATTTAACTGCAGTTTCAGTCCCCACAGGACTACAACCTTTAAGCAGCCAATCTGGAATTTCCTAGTCAGCACTAGGAAATTAACCAACAGACCCCTTTCTTACCCCTTAGGAGGGCGGCCTTGCCTAAAACGAAGCGTTCTTTGCTAATCAAACCCCTCTTCCCACTCCCTCTCTGCTTTTAAAAACCTTTCCTTTCCTGCAGCTCAGTGGAGCTTCTTCCTATTTGCTAAATGGGAGGCTGCCTAATTCATGAATCAATTAATAAAGCCAATTAGACCTTTGAAATTTAGTCGGTTGAATTTCTGTAGTTTAACAACATAAATGTTCACATGGATAATAACAAGTGACCCTGAAAACCCAAAGTTGTTGTTCTTCACACACCTTTCAGTAAGACATATACTCGGAATTATTTTAATACTGGTAGTGAGGATGGATCTGCGTTGATGGATTTCTATTCTTTAGCTCTAGTTCAATTAGGCCAAAACATAGGTCCGTGATGTCTTATAAATGTATTTTCTGTGGTGCCTGCATTGTTAGGTCTTTATCTCTTTTCCTTAGTTAACCAATTGGCAATATTTAAAAATCAAGGAATTTCACACATACAAAAAAACCCCACATCCACTGCTCTGACTGTAACGGAGCCTCAATTCGTCATTAGCCTAATTGTCTGGAAGGAAGAAGTAGCAGCAGGGTTTACATTCTCCAGGTCAGTGTGCGGAGCTGGGGGGAGGTTAGGGGCTGGGGTGGGGGGAGCATTCCCAATCCTGCCCCATTCCTCAGATTCCTACCTGGTACCTGCAGTCATTTTCCTGTGTGTCTCCAATTTTATGATACTGGTGTGCTTTTAGAAATGATACTCAGTTACCAACAAATAAGATCTATGTGTAAGAAGTGTGTCAAGTTACAGCCATTTCTGCAACAGATGATAACTTTGTCTTGAAGATCAGCTTAAATCCTTTCTTGGTAGAGTTTCATAATTGTCAAGCTCTTGGAAGTGCCCGCTGAGGATGTCCTAGTGTTGGAGAAGTGACTAAAGTATGCCAAAGATGGCCAATGGGGCTAAAACAAGCTCTGGTCTCTAGCTTAGAGACCCCTCCAAGGTTCTTTTTCCTTCGTTTGCTGTGCGCGCGAAAACCTCCACAGATATGGAAGCTGACACTACAAATTACCCTGCCCACTTGCATTCGGTGCTCAGATCTTTGGAGAAACGTCTCCTCTGAGCCCACCAGGGTTAAATAAATCTCCGATCCACCAAGATCTCCGAGTGCCGCTTGCATTTTCTGCCAGCGTTCCAGCCTGGTTCTGTAACACTAGCTGGCCAGTTCTCTCAAAGGTTTTGGACTGGGAGAGGAGAAAATGAAAGGAGGAAGAAATTCCCACCAGGGAGAGTTGAGAACAAGGGGCCAAACTGTGGGAAACAGCATGGGATGTCAATGAGACAGGAAAGAAGGAGGATGGACAGAGTATTTCAAAACTGGTGAATTTTTAAAGTTATCCATTCTTTTTTAATTCAAATCATAATTTATAGACTATATCTAAAAGGGCATTTGTTTGAAAGCTCAGGGTCAATTTTGCCTTTCTCTGTAAAGCTTCAAGAAGGCCAACTAAACTCTTAAGAGAGAAGAAAATAGCTACAATTAGCATTTGTATGGGGCTTTTAAAGTTTATAGAGCTCCTTTGCTTACATTAACTCAATTGATCTTCCCAGCGATCTAGTGAGGTAGGGATTATTACCTTTCTATTAAAGATGAAACCACCAAGCCTCAAAGCACCTTCCCAGGTGCTCAAGGTCACTTAACTATTAAGTAGTTAGAGCAATGTAACCACATCCCAGGCTCCCTCTCTTCCCTGAAGTAGCATTATCAGGGGCATGAAGTCCTATAGAAGTATACACTTAAGTTGCATATTGGACTGGTGGTCATTGAAAGTAAGAATAGTAACTTTTGTCTCTGGACCTTTGTAAACATAATTAGCAAATATTTGATTACTTTATTACATTTAACATGATGTTTTGGTTACTACACTTACATATATTTAGAGAGGCTGCTTTCTTTTCTCTGTCCTTCTTTGCCTTGAAGTCTAGTTTATTTCTTTTTCTGTGTTCATTGCATGATAGGGAAAGATATGATAAAATAGGAAGAGAGGGAAAGGTGAGGACCTGAGGTCCCTGGATAGGGAAAAACACATATTTTGGGAACAGTGCTGGGAGCGTCTGCCCACAGTAAACCCCATCAGGCATAAGGTCCCTCTTAAGAATGTAATAGACAGCACCTCAGGTTCCCATCGGGAATTTGACAATCAAAATGAAGAAGGACCATAAGGCAAGATGAGGGCAGAGCACAAGCTAGCATTACCCACCCACAAAGGCTCAGGAAGGATGTGTGTGACATCCCTCAGGCCCCCCTGGCTGCCCAAGAAAAAAGGAAAGGACAGAAAACAAATAGTTAAACTGATAGAGTCTCCATCAATTTATGAATATCTTAGTAAACTACAACAAAAAGGCAATCTTATCAATAGCCTAATCTCCAGAAACCTATAGACTCAGTTTCCTGGAGCCCTAATATCACCCTCCCCTCCATAAGTGATGTGGGGAACAAAGGCAGGAAGGAAATGGCAGATAAAATTAAATTTCTTTATAACCTGCAGCCCGTTGACAAATACTTGAGGCAGACAGAGTAAAATGTTTTTCCAGGAACCCCCCACTGTCTTAATGATAATGCTTTGCTAGAAGGTAAAACAACCTTAGCTTGACAATAGCTAGGCCTTCAGTATCCTATGAGTCTTTAGCATATGAAAGTCTCTTTAAGAAACTTGCTCCCAACTTAACCTCCCCCCAGCCCCACAGTATGTAAGGAGTCCTTCCTCACACAACCAGTGCAGCTCTTTCTGCCCCTGGATTCTGTTCCTGTGCTTTAATAAAATCACCTTTTTGCACCAAAGACATCTTCAAGAATTCTTTCTTGGCCGTCTCTCCGAAGCCCCATCACCCCAAAACCCCATCAAAAATACCTAACTAAAAAACAGCAAACCATAAAACTTGTGTTGCATGAGGAACACTATGACCAGTCTGACTCTTCATACAATGGAATCGAGCCAATCAGGAATGGACAACCCAACACCTAGAGTTATCCAGCCAGTAAGGGAAGGAGCTGAGAAGGAACAAGGGGGAAGGGAAAGTAGGACTGACCAGAACCCTGTAAAACAAGGACTCTTGACTATTGTTGTGGGTATTCACTTTCTAATGCCCCCAATCTGTAAAGAGAGATTTCATACTATTCTTACTTTCTGATCTTATGCTCTAATAAACTTTTGCTTTCTGCTCATTTTGTGTCCACCTCTTCAGGCTGTGAAGTGTGAGACAATGAATCCTGGGTATTGAGGTAAAAAGAATCCTGCAACAATTGTTAGAGAAAAAGAAAAAAAAAAGCCTGAATCTTGTTGAAAGGGTAAGGCAGACTTTATTGAGAATTATTGTGTTAAGAGTGCCTGGCTGGCTCAGTTTGTAAAGCATTCAACTCTTGATCTCAGAGTCCTGAGTTCAATACCCAAGTTGGGCATGGAGTCTATTTAAAACAATTTAAAAAAGAAAAAAGGAAAAAAAAAAGAACTATTGTGATAGGTACAGGACCATAACAATGGGGTTTTACAGTAGAAGAGATTGGACTCAACTCTGAATATAACAAGGAGAAGTGGGAATTTAAAGCCAAGGAGCAGAATTGGGCAGGGGTTGGGGTGTGTGGGAGGAGATGGAGAGTCTAGAGATGGAAAATTACTACAGAGGGCAGGGTAATTATTTACTAAACTGACCTAATAGGATTCTTGCTGAAGGCAGGTCAAAGTGATCAGACATCACCTGGGGGATGGTGAAGGATGAGACCTTTGATCAGGTATCAGGAGTGATCAGATTGAGGATGAAAAGTTCTGGCTAAATGAGCATGACAGGATTCTTGCCAAAACTGGACTATTGAAGGCATGTCCAACCACAGGAACTAGGTGAAAAAGAGCTCAGATAAGCCTGACTAGAGTTTGGTGAAGGAGAGACTCTTTGTCATCATTTTTATCAAATGAATAGTATATGAGTGGACAATCAGTGGAAACCCTGTTGCCTTCTGGGTGTTACTCCTATTTCTAATGAGCGTGTGTGTGTGTGTGTGTGTGTGTGTGTGTGTGTGTGATTATACATGCATGCATATGTATTGGGGTAGAGGGAGATTGAAACCAAACATCAAGTTTTATAGGCATTTATCCCTTTACGCTGATTAGCATTTGGCCGATAGCTTTTGTTTTCCATGCTAAGTGTTTAGAACTGGCTGCAATTTCTAATGTCCCAGTTAGCATGAAACTCTGTAAGTGGAAATTTTGCTTTTATACTTTGTTTGCTATGATGGCATCAGAAAGTGTGGTGAGGATGGGGCTTTGTCTCCCCATCCCCTCCCCCACTCTATAAGCCTTCCATTCCTTGAAATGCACAATTGACATTTTTCAATCTTTCATAAATGTATGTATAAACTTTATTTCAAGGCAGGTTCCTAGGTCCCCATTTCCAACTTGCTCTTCTATGGGGTCACAATGCTCTGTAGTCCCCATAGGAAGCTCAGAGACATGTGACTATGCATCTTTCCATAGCTGCTACCACACATCCTAAGAACATCGCTCTCCTTACTTATATGGTAGTGTTGAGGACCTCTCCACAAAATCATGCTTGGATCTGGGAGTATCCCCAGATGTCCTGAGTTTGCCAAAATTGCAGTGTATCTGTGTTGCTGTTTGGGCTACAATTCTTGTCCCTTTCCTCATGTCTCAATGATAAAATCGGATACCATTTAGCAAGTGTGTACCATGTGCCAAACATTTTGCATATATTATCTCTAATCCTTGTAAAGCCCGTGCAAGATATAATTATCCCCGAGTTACTAATGTCAGAATTTGATTTCAGAAAAGATGGAAAGTAAGTACCAGAACTGGATTTGACTCCAGGTCTACTCAATTCCAAATCATGTGTTTTTCTGAATATTTCACACAGTTGCAGTGTTCTGGCCTTTTTTCTGGCTACAATTAACATCTGGGAACCCAAAGCAATTCATCTGGGGTATAAGCAGAGAAATCAGCAAATACCTCCTCTCTAGCACTGGGGCTAATCTACTCTGCTTACTGACTGTCCAGACTCAGACCTCACTACCCCTCCCTGCTTCCTATGAAGCAGCTTCACCCCTTCATGGCCAGGATATCTCCGATTTTCTTACAAGTGCTAGAATTCACTTTAAGGGTCATTGGTTCATCCTTAACTCATTTTGCATTATGATCATTAACCAGTAAGAAAACAGTAATAGGAATCTCTTAGGAGACTTTCATTCACTCATCTTTTATCCCATTTGTCCTCATGTGGAAAGATTCCTATCTGTTTCCATGCAATTCCAGATTTTTGAGCAAGAATAAGCCCTAAAGATGATGTCTTCTATTCCTTTACTCTGGGGATGATTAAACCAAGGCTTAGTGCAGTGAAATGATTTTATTTACATGTTTCAAGTAGATAGTGAAGGAGGACTGGAACACAGGTTTCCTGGCCCACCACACTGACCTTTCCACCACACCATGCCGAAACCGGAAGACTCCCCTATAACTCATAACTCAGGTGAGTGGTGTTTGCCTCTCTCTGAGCTCCAGCTGAGCCAACAGCCAATGTAGCCATGAGATTTTTCCCAGTCTGAGAGGAAAGCCTGACAAATGATGAGCACTGATCTAGAGCCCACTGTCCTTGATCAAACTGAGAAGTTCCCTGCTGTCAGACAACCTGGTTAGAAACCCAAACAACACAAGGCAGCCAGTCCTGTCAGCTAGAGACAGGCATCCTGCTGGCAAGCTAAATGCTTTGAGGCAGTTACATTTCAACTTGTCTTAACAACAAATGCTCTGAAGCCAAAAAATTTATTGAACCACAAAGAAAACAGTGCAGAACTGTAGTCTACATATTTCCTTCTTTTGTCTTTGGGAAATTTGAAGTTTTGAAATCTAGGGAGAATAAATGACTATAGCTGGGACCCCATGTGGAGGGACAGTTGGGTGGGAGAAGCCGCCCAGTGGCAGACTTGTTCTCCACTGGTCACTGGGGACTTGGGCTGCACTCAGGTAGACTGCTTTTGAACTAGAAATGTTGCAGAGGTCACTTCTCCAGCTTGGGGCTTAACTTCCTCATTGATAAAATGAGTGACATCAGTGAGATCTCTCCAACCCTTCAGAAATCAACCAGAGAAATTCAAATTTTAACCACTAGCTTCCAACTACATTTCATCTTCACTCCCATCTTGCATGTTCTTTGCCCACCATGACCTCTAGTCTTTGATTCTTTCTTATTATTTAAGGATGTCATTTTCCTAGACTGACCAGCCTACACTGCTCATCAGTATTCTCAGAGCTCTTATCTCCTTGTCCTTTTGCCCCATGAACTTTGTTAGTTGCTAATATTTGTTGGGCTTAGTCTTCTATTCCTGAGAAGCCAAGGTTTCATGGAAAAAACAAGAGAGTTAGCACTACTAATTGGACCTATTCCAAATTTATTATTTTCTTCATAAGAAGATTCTCTGTGCTCCTCAGAAGTTCTCTTAATCATTCCTAGTTGGCTTCCCCATAATAATAAGACCAAACATTTGTTATTTTTATCAATATCTTGCTTTCACTCATGATTAAAAATTAGATGTCATTTTCTCCAAATACATGAGGAAGGTCATCGTACAAAGTCAACAACTATGAATTAAACACTTAGTGTTACCAGGTACTATTCCAGGTTCCAAGGATAAAATGAAATATTTGTCTTCTTTGATTCTAGTAGGAAGAATGTAAACAGACAAATAAATAAAACTGCAAAGAAGTTTCATTGAGTCTTGGTTGAATTCTAAGTTGCTCATATATAGGGCCTGGTTCCATGATGGTGGGTACAGAATAACTATTGGGAAACTGTAAGCCAAGTAATGGTTCCAGAGCTTGTACAGGACTGGGAATTTATGGAGTGTATTAAGTATTGCTAAATGCTATGGAGAAGATAAGGCCGGTAAGAGGGAATAGAAAGTGATGGGGAGGGGTGAGGTATATATTGTATATAATTGTATATAGGATTGTGAGGAGTATCTATATTTACAGATGAATTTGAGGCAGATCCTTGGCAGCAGTGAGGATATTAATCATGTAGATAATGAGGGAAAGCATATTTAGAGACAACTATAAGTAAACATATGAGAAATAAAGTTGGTGTGTTTACAGAAATCAAGAAGGCCAACACATCTGGATTTGAGGGATGAGGGAATGGGGGCTAGAATAAGATACAGAGTCAGAGAAATAACAGAGGGATAGATGATTCAAGACCTTATAAGTGCCTTGAGAAGGACTTATACTTTTATACTGAATAAGATAGGGAATCTCTAGAGAGTTTTGAAATAAAATGAATAAAAGGAATAAAAAGATAGTGTGTTAGGTTTTGTTTTTTTTTTGTTTGTTTGTTTGTTTGTTTTTTTTTAATATGCTGGACTTCTGTTTCTGATTGTTACAGGGTAATTGGCACCAAACCAGCCCTCCCACCATAAGCACTCTAAAAATGAACCAAAGGGGCGCCTGGGTGGCGCAGTCGGTTAAGCGTCCGACTTCAGCCAGGTCACGATCTCGCGGTCCGTGAGTTCGAGCCCCGCGTCGGGCTCTGGGCTGATGGCTCAGAGCCTGGAGCCTGTTTCGGATTCTGTGTCTCCCTCTCTCTCTGCCCCTCCCCCGTTCATGCTCTGTCTCTCTCTGTCCCAAAAATAAATAAACGTTGAAAAAAAAATTTAGAATGTAAAATGATATAGACACTTTGGAAAACAGTCTGGAAATTCCTAAAAATGCTAATTATAGAATGACCACATGACAGCAATTTCACTGCTAGGTATATGTCCAAGAGAAATGAAATCATATATCTGCACCAAAACTTGGACATGAATGTTTATAACAACATTACTCGTAATAGCCAAAGAGTAAAAATAACCCAAATATTCCTCAACTGATGAATGGATAACATTTGGCACATGCATACGATGGAATATTATTCAGCTATTAAAAGGAATGAGTATTGCTACATGCCACAACATGAATAAACCTTGTAAACTTTAAGCCACTTACAAATGACATAGTTTTTATTTCATTTATATTAAATATCTACAATAGGCAAAAATAGAGAGACCAAAAGTCAATTAATGGTTGCCTAGGACTGGAGTTAGAAATGCAAGAATGGGAATTGACTGCTAACAGGTATAACCTTTCTTTTGGGGGTAAAGAAAAAGTTACAAAATTAGATTTTAGTGATTATTGTATAACTGTGAATATATCAAAAGCCACTGAACTGTATACTTTATATGGATATATTATATGATATATCTCAATAAACTGTTAACAATTTTGTGGATACCATTAAGGCATGTTTAGAGAGAAACTTACACCTTTAGATTCTTATATTAAAATAAGGGAGTTTAAAGTCAGTGATGTTAAATTTCACCTAAAAAGCTAAGAAAAGAAGAACAAATTAAACTCAAAACAAGTAAAAGTAAAGGAAATAATAAAGAGTAGTTTAAATATTAATAAAACAGAAAATGGACAAAAGTTAGAGAAAACTTAATGAAACAAAATCACTTTATTGAAATAATAATGAAACGGATAAAGCCTTATTTAGAATGATTATGGAAAAAAGTAAGATGCAGTGAATTGTTAATATCAAAATGAAAGAGGCTACCTAACCAAAGATCTTTCACACATTACACAATAATATGAAAATATAAACAACTTTATACTGATAAATTTAACAACATAAAGAAATAGACACATTTCTTGAATGATACACAAATTTCCAAAACTCACACAAAAAGAAAAAAAAATCTGAGTAGCACTGTATCTATTGAAAAAATTGAATTTATAATTACAGGCTTTCTCATTAAGAACATTACAGATCCAGATAATTCATTTCATTGGTGAGTTCTATGAAGTATTCCAAATTCTTTAAAAAAAATAATAGAGGAAAGAACACTTTCCAACCAATTTTCAAAGGTCAGAACTTCTCTGATACCTCATCCCAATGCAGACATTACAAGAAAAGAACACTATGGCCTAATATTACTGATAAACACAGTAAACCAGAATTAGTCACCTATCATATTAAAAATAATGTGATATTCTCAATGGATGCAAAAGAGTGTTTGACATTACTATGGAAAGAGTTGTGTCTCCCCAAAATTCATCTTTTGAAGTTCTAAAACGCCCAATGTGACTGTATTTGGAGATAGGACCTTTAAGTAAGTAACCAAGGTTAAATAAGGGTAAAACCCCAATCCAATGGGATTAGTATCCTTATATGAACAGACATCAGAGGGCTTTCTTTCTCTCTCTTCACTATGTGAGGACAAGAAAGAACGTGGTTGTAAGCAAGCCAGGATAAGAACCCTCCCTAGGAACTTACCCTGCCAGACCTTGATCTGGGACTTCAGAACTGTGAGAAAATAAATTTCTGTCATTTAAGCCTGTGGTATATGGCTTGAATATACCATAAGTTTATGGTATTTTCTTATGCAGCCTGGGTGATAAGACATTATTCAATATCACTTCACAATAAAAAAATTCTGAGCAAAGTATGGATAGAAGGAAATATCTTAAATTTAATAAAAAGTTTCTCTGAAAAACCTGCATCTCACAATTTTATACTTAACAGTAAAATGCAGAACTCTTTCCTTCCTAAAATTGGGCACAGTGGAAGTTGTCCAGTCTCACCAATTCTATCCTTCATTGTATTAGAGATACTAGTCAGTGCAATAAAACAAGGAGAAGGGTGGGGGGAGGCATACATATTGGGAAAGAACAGTTAAGACTCTATATATTGGCAGGCATTGGGTTACATACACAGAAAATACTGAAGTTCCGTTGTTCTAAAAACTCACTAGTATAAATGATTGAATTAATCTAGGTCACAAGACAGAAATTCAGTAAAGTAAAACCTATTGTATATGTATGTGCTAGCAACAAATGATGGAAAATAATTTTAAAATTATTTTTAAAACATCATTCATAAAAACATCAAAAAAATAATGCTTAGGAATTAATAAAACCTGTTGACTGAATACTACATTATAATACAATGTTAAGGGAAATAAATGATGACTAAATAAAAGGAAAGACTATATTAGTAAGGTGACAATTCTCCCTAAATCTATCTGTAGATTCAACACAACTTTTGTGTGTTGTATAAATTGAAATTCCATTCCAAAAAAATTTTTTTGAAAATTCAAAAGACCTAAAATGGGCAAAATCTTGGAAAAGAAGAATGAATGTGGAGTATTTAACTGCCTGACTTAGACTTAATATAAAGCTAGTGTTATTAAGACAGATATTGTTGATGTTAAGAGAGACATAGGTCAGTGAAACAGAATAGTGAGCTGAGTTACAGATCCACATGTATATGGTCAATTTTTGAGAAAAGTACAAAGGTAATTCAAGAGATAGTATTATATATTTTTAGATTGGCCAAAACTCAGAACACTGACAATACCAAATACTAGTGAGAATGTGGGTACAACAGGGACAACATTGCTAATGAGAATGCAAAATAGTACAATTACTTTGAAGGGCAGTTGAGAATTTCTTACAAAACTGAAATACTATTACCATACGATCCAGCAATTGTGCTCCCTGGCATTTACTCAAAGGAGTTAAAAAACTATGTGCACACAAAACCTGCATATGGATATTTATAGCATCTTTATTCAGAACAGGCAAAATACGGAAGCAACCAAGATGTCCTTCAACAGGTGAGTGGATAAATAAACTATGACCTCCAAACAATGGAACAGTATTCAGCACTAAAAAGAAACGATCAAGTCATAGAAGGACCTTAACTGCATGTTACTAAGTGATAGAAACCAATCAGAAAAGGCTATATACTGTATGATTTCATCTATATGACATTCTGGAAAAGGAAAAACTAAAGACACAGTACAAATATCAATGGCTGCCAGGGGCTGGGGGAAGTACCTTCCTTGATTCTACATCCTCACCAGCATTTGGTGTTGTCAGTATTTGGGATTTGGGCCATTCTAATAGGTATATGTAGTATTATCTCATTGTTGTTCTGTTTTGTATTTCCTTGATGACATATGGTGTGGGGCATCTTTTCATGTGTATATTTTCCACCTGTGTATCTTCTTTGGTGAGAGTCAAAGGCCTTGGCCCATCTTTTAATCAGTCTTTTGTTTTGTTTTGTTTTCTTATTGTTGGGTTTTAAGAGTTCTTTGTATATTTCTGATACAGTCTTTTATCAGATGTGGTTTTTGCAAATATTTTCTCCCCCAGTTGGTGGCTTGTTTTCTCAATCTCTTGACACTGCCTTTCACACAGTAGAAGCGTTTAATTTTAATGAAATCTAGTTTATCCATTATTTTTTCATGGATTTTATCTTTCACCTTGTGTCTAAAAAGTCACTGTCAAAAAATATTTTAAAAAACTAAAAAAATAAAGTCACTGTCACACCCAACATCACCTAGAGTTTCTCCTATGTCTTCTTCTAGGAATTTTGTAGTTTCATGTTTTATATTTAAGTCTGTGATCCATTTGGAGTTAAACAATGTCATTTTACCAGTGGACAAGTTGGATAAAAATATCATAGAAGTAATTACTTCCTATGTTTAGAAATAGTATCTATATGTAAACTATGGATCAAGTAGAAAATCAAACTGAAAAATAATAATGCTATATGTCCAAATTTATAATATATTGTAAAAGCAAAATCCAGAGAAATGTTTGTAGTTTAAAGTATTTTTATTGAGAAATATAAATGGTAAAAAAGATAGTAATTGTTCAATTTAAGATGTTAGAAAAAAGACAAAAAAGCAGAAAAAATTCCTCAAAGTGGAAAGAAAGGAAGCAATAAAGATGAGAGCAGAAATAAATAAAATAGAAACCAGTTACAGTAGAGTAGAAAGAGACACAGAGCCCAAAGGTCAGTCTCTGAGAAGAAAGAAAGCAAGAAAGCAAGGAAGCAAGAAAAAGAAAGAAATATTGGCTAATATGACTAAGAAAACAAAAGGCACAAATTAGGAATTTAGGACTTTAAAGGAAGGTGTCATTATGGAAACAGCAGAAATTTAAAAGAAAAGTAATAATAATAATTGAATAATGTAAGTTAATAATTTTGAACAGAAATAAAATACACACACTATATGAAAAAATGATCTAATCAAAACTGACTTAACTAATGGTTCCATAAAAACTATATATATTTAATTCTGAGTTAAGATTACTTACACTAAGAAAATATCACATCTAAGCAATATTGTCAAATGCTACCTTCAAGGAACATATTCCAACCCTATAACAATTCTTCCAGAGGGAAGGAGGGAATAATCTCAATCTCATTTTGTGAGATTCTTATAGTCATAAAGCAAACCAGACAAGGACAGTATAAAGGAAAGAAAATTGGAGGCCTATTTCATTCATGAACATAGGTGTAAATGTCCTAAGCAAAACATTAGCAAACCTGATCCAGCAATGTTTAAAAGAAATAATGCATCATGACCAAGTTGGGTTTATCCCAGTAATGTAAAGTTGAATCATATTAGAAAATCTATCCATAAAATTCCTTACATTAATAGATAAAAAGAGTAAAACAAAATATCTCAACTGGAGCCAAAAAATTATTCGATTGAGTGCTACATGCATTAAAGATTAAAAAAAAAAAAAAACTATCAGGGAACCTTGAATAGAAAAAGCAAAAAGAAAGAAACTGCCTTAACCTAATAAAGCCTTAAATTAAAAAAGCAATAGCAAAAGCCATATTTCATTTTAAACTGTTTAAAACAGTCCCTTTAAAGACAGGAAAGAAAGCTTGGGTCTTGCAATACTCTGGTCAACATGAGGGTCACTCAGCTTAAAACCCAGTCTCCACTGCCTTTGGGCTAGAATTCTAACACAGGGGTCTCTGGGTGACATGGGCTCTCATGGATTTACCATCTCACTCTTGGGTGCCTCAGACCTTCCTCTATGACTCTCCTCAACTTTCCTCCTACCAGCTGAACCCAAGTACTTTACCGCTCTGGGTTCTCAGTGATGTTCAAGGGCAGTCAGGGAGGACTGTTCATCCCCGCCAGAAGACGGTTTCTTTCTCTCTGCACACCCACCCTCTACAACTGTTCTGAGGGGTCCCAACTGTGTGCCCTCTCACGCACACCTTCGTGCCCTGCCCTTCCATCCCCTCCCCTCCCCTCCCCAAGCTCCCACACCAAAAATCTACCACATCCTTCTGAAAGGATGTTTGGAAGAGTCTCTGGGGGTGGATGTGTAAACGGACCGTGGAGGTAGTTCCCAAAGGTGTGTCCCAATATCTGTTGACTATTAAGCAAAGTCTCATGTATAATAAATATATAGCCTCCCAAGGTGACTGAAAAATAGTATTTATTTGGCTGTTTATTTTCCAGCAGGTTTATTTTTAAAAACAATTCACAATTCCCACAAAGCTATATCCACATAGAAGAAATTTCTCTTGCTTCTTAATGCTTACAGTACTTTGTCTATTTTATCAATGCCTTACTGACAACCCTGATCACTTTTGACCTTTTATTATAAATGTTTTGTTTCTAAGTCTTATCTCTCCTGTTAGGCACTAAGTTCTCTAGTTAATCTACCTTTACACATTTCAAATAACCTTACCATGTTGAATGGCCAACATTCAAATCATGTTGACATGAAAACTAATAAAACAACAGATAACATATATTGGATACTTAATATGTTTTATGTGCTGTGATAAGCACATTACCTCTATTACACACAAGCACACCATTTTAGGTGGATACTATTAGCACCCCCCACTATACTGATGAGGCGAAAGACACCCAGAAAGGTTAAAAAGCAACCTTCCCCGAGGTGGCATGACTGTAATGATCAAAAACAGTATTTCTACAGCAGAAGCTATCACACAGCAGTAAGCTTAACTCCTATGCTATTTTGTGCCCCTACCAATGGTCCTATAAGGGATAGCAGTGTGTATAGCAAAGTCCCCAGCTTTGAGATGATGAATTTCAAATAAAAAAGGAAAAAAAAACAACTGAATCCTTCATCTAGTTCTGCCACATAATGCATATTTGGGAAATCACTTACTTTAGTCTCCCAAACTTTAAAATGAGGGATATTTAGGCCAGCTTGAAAGTTTCTTTCCCCCATGGTTCTGTGTGCTACCCACCTTGTTTACCCATAATTTCTCCAGCACAAACACACTCTTGCAGAGATTCCACACTGTCCTTCATGCACGCTCTAGTTAATTGTACCTCCATCCCTTTTTGCTGTGTCTTCCCATTTTGAAACACCCTGTTTCTTTCTCTTGGCTCCCCATTTCCATTCTCCTTTAAGATGCCATCTCAGCTCTATTTTTTCCTATGAAGGACACAACAGCCTACATAAGTCATCATTTGCCCTCAAGGATGTAGCACTTTCCATTTTCTATTGCTCTCTAGTTGTTTGCTGCATGCTGTTTTGTGTTGGCATCTAAAGTGTTAGGTCCTTAAGTTTGCAAACTATGAATTTTGCTTTTTGTTTTGTTTTGCTTTATGTTCTACAGCATGCACCACAATCATGGACATAGTATAAGAGCTCATTCACATTTGATTGTTTTTTTTTTTTTTTTTTAGAAAAAAATCTGCTGCTTATTTAAGGGGAAACTCAGTGGGAAAATTCAGAGTTTACAGAATCAGTTAGAAGTTTTGATACTGTATACTTCAAGGCCAAGATATATCAGGAGTCTGAGTTAAAGTGAATTGTATTGAAGTCACGACCTAGAGAGCAGACCTCGGTCAATGTCTTCTGTTGACAAAGTGAATGATATAAAACTAAATGAGATGAATGCTTATCAAAATCAGCAGTCCTGAAAAGAAAGTTGGCTTAAAGAAAATACACATGCATGCACATGCGCCCGCGCGCGCACACACACACACACACACACACACACACACACACGCCAACTTATAAAAGGAAAACTAGAGGGAAATTACAGTAAATTAAATTATTAAAATCATAGTACAAGTAGTGATAAGCACAAATTTCTTTTGCAAACATAGTTTATGTAGAGAAAAGATTGACAGCCCGGGCTGTCGGAAAGAGCTGGTTCTTGGGTCATTTCCTCTGTAGTCATGTCTGGTTGGATACTGGCCCATGATTCATAATCACCTCTCAAAGGACAATCATTTCCACCTCATCTTCTCCATAACTTATTCTGGGCAGATAAACACACTTTTGTTTCACCACGAAAATTGAAACCAAGGAAAAGAACTTTCTCCATTACGTGGCTCTGTTTCCCCTCTTGCCTCCTCAGAGACATTCCCTCTTTCAATTATCCTCAGATTATTTTCGATTTCTCAGCTATATTTACCTCTCCCATCCTGCTTTCTCTCCTAACAGCATTCAAAGAGTTTCAAAGCCTCTCCTTTCTTAGCGAAAAGAAGTTCCTCCATCCTGTATCCCGTTTCTCTTATTCTACCTCTTCTGAGCTTCATTGTCAAAATGAATAAAAAATTTAGCTAAAATTTGCTGTATCTCTCTCTGTCTTTACTCCCCCTTATCTAATTAACCAGTTGCAATCTGACTCATGACATCAACACTCCCCTGAAACAGTGAATAGCACTCTCAAGGTCAATAAAAACCTCTTCTTTGGTCAAATTCCATGGGTGGGGAAAGGAGCTTTGGGTTCAGGTACTCTAAGATGTGAATTCCAGCTCCTTCTAGGCTATTTGACCTTCTGGTGTTACCTCATTGTAAGCCTCATTTCCATCTATGTAAAATGAATACAAGAAATGCTTCATCAGAAGACTGTCATGAGGGAATACGTATAATGAATTTAGCTCAGGTCCTAATATGCTGTCATTTACTGAAAGCTTGCTATTGTTGATGTCTGTAGCTTTGATCCCATTGGTGCTTTCCTTCTTGACCTTCTATTTTCCCTCAATGTCTAGTGCTGTGAGTTGTTCCTGCAGTGTTAATCACGTACTTCCCTGATGAGTTTTGAAAATATGAGAAATATAATAGGAATCAAATCAGAATCAATACATTAGGTTTACTGCGGGAAAACTATTGGAGGCTTTACTTATGGCTAACATGAGATTTTCACTACTTTCTTCAAGGTCCCAAAGTTTGAACTCACATGATCATAGCTCCCTCTGTCTCAGCCAGTTAACAGTTTATAATTGCAGACCCCTCCCCCTCTTGCTTCTGCCTCATCACAGGCAGCTTGGCCAAGGTAGGATGGAGAGAAGACACTTGGCCTGTGGTCATGTCAATCCTGAGAAAGAGACAAAGTCCAGAAAGGTTGAGATGAGCTAACTTTTGCCAATCTCACCAACAGAACAATGAGTAAGGGTGTAGAGGTTCCTGTCTTAGAAGAAAAAGGAGGCCAGGAGAGGAACAAGGCAGTGCATCCCATCATATTCTGCTGGTTTTCTTCCTCCTTTGCTGGCCAGCCCCTTCAGCTTCTCTTTCTCTTTTGTCCGTTAAACATCAGTCTTCTTTAGGAATTCGCTCAGGCCCTCTCCTCATTTCTGGGTGCATGCAGTCTTCATGTTTAATCTCACACACCCTGTGGTTCCAATGATCACAAGTATTCTGATGACTCCAAAAACTACATTTCTATTTCTGTGTAACAAATTTATTTATTCATTAAAGTGACACAATTTATTAGCGGTTTCTTGGCTCAGAATTCTGGACGTGGCTTAGCTGGGTCCCATTGACACAAAATGACACACAAACCTTTTAGAATTTCTTTAAAAAACAAAAAAGAAAAAAGGGAAGAGAGTCTTATTCCAGCCAGAGTGAGGACAGCTGCCCGGGATACACAATCTTCACAAAGAAGAGAGTGCTGCACAGAAGGAGAGTTTAATACAGGGTTATAGATGGCTTTGTTGTTGTTGTTGTTGTTGTTACATCAAGAAGTTACAAACCATCATGACAAAGGATATATCAAAAATTACAAGTTTTATCGTATGCTTTTAGTATGTGCAAGGTTGCAGGTTCGGAGCTATGGGACTAGGACTTGGGGAGATTTTTACTCTTTAGTTTGAACTGTTTCCTATAGGTTATTTGCTAATGAAGCCAATGTACAATGTGTGCTCCCAGCATAGGGTACCTCGGTGGCTCATTCGGTTAAGCCTCCGACTTTGGCTCAGGTCATGATCTCACGGTTCATGAGTTCTAACCCCTGTGCTGACAGCTCAGAGCCTGGAGCCTGCTTCAGATTCTGTGCCTCCCTCTCTCTCTGCCCCTACCCTGCTCATGCTCTGTCTCTCTCTCTCCAAAACAAATAAACATTTTAAAAAAATCTTAAAAAAAAAGTTTGCTGCAGTCATTCCAATCTTGGGAAAAGTTAAAGTATAGCTTCTTGGGATCCCAGGAGTAGGGCCCACAAATATTGAAAGTTGAGAATTTCCTTTGTCAGTCTTTGACTCAGATTCTCACTAGGCTGATGTCAAGCTGGTGGCTGGGGCTGTGGTCTTACCTGAGGCTCGGTGTCCTCTTCCAGGTACACGTGGTTGTTGGTGGCTAAGTTTGATTTCTTGCAGCTGTGGTTGGTGTGCCTGTTTTCCTGCTGACAATAGCCAGGGACCACTGTTATCTCCTAGGAGGCCATCCTCGGGTCCTTGCTCTGTGGCCTTCTCCATAGGTTTTTCTCACCAAATAGCCACTTAGTTCTTCAAGGCCAGCAGGAAGATCTCTCCGTTCAGCAAGGACCCAGTTCCTCTTTTCAGGGCTCACCCAGTCTAATCTCCTTTTGATTAACTCAGAGTTCACTAATTAGTAATCGAGTCACGGACTTAAAATACCAGTGGACTCACAAGTCTCACTCACACTTAAGGAAGGGGCTTATACAGGATGTGTACACCAGGAAGTGGGCATCTTAGAGACATTCTAAAGTGGCATCCTGCCTAAAGCACAACTCATGGCCACGAACTCCTCCTGAGTTCCTTTATACATGCACACGTCTCTACAAGTGCCTGTTGAATGGCTCCAGTTTGAGGTCCCAATGGCTTATCAAAGCAAACATAGCCCAACCCAAATTGTCTTTCTTCTTCACTCCATTGCAGATTGCAGTGAAGTCCATAAGGCCTCGCCACACCTGTCAGTCACATTCCGCCCTTCTGAGAAGAGTAACTTTGATCAGGAGTGATTAACATTCATGACACCAAAATGGAAGGACACCACCCTACTATTCTAACCGAAGATGACTGGATGGGGAATTTGTGCATATCCTGAAGTCAAGCCTATATGAACCAGAAGCCAGCTTCCCCTGAAGTGGGTGCGTAGCTATAAAAAGGCATTCACATGGTAAATTGACCTTGTCTAAACTATTTTTTGAGTAATATAATAATTATTTCCCAACCAAGGAAATTATCTTTCTGAAAATTATCATATTTAGGAAAATCAGTCTTTAATATTAAGATACCATAATTAATGCAAAGTAAAAGGGAAAGTTATTCCAAATGGACTAAAATATTCATATTAATATGATGGTAAATAAAAATTTCAAAGACTTACATCTCCCTTTAAAAAATCAGATGAAATAGCATTAAAATTTTTCTTCTCTTAGCCATGAAGAATAAAAGCTTGCCATTTGCAAAAACATGGAAAGAACTACAGGGTATTATGCTAAGTGAAATAAGTCAAACAGAGAAAGACAAATGCTGTATGATTTTGTATGATATGTGGAATCCAAAAAAAACAAAAAACCAAAAGAAAAAAACAAAACAAAAAAGAAACAGATTCACAGATACAGAGAACAATCCACTGTTTGTCAGATGGGAGGGGTGGGAGAATGGATGAAATAGGCCAGAGGAATTAGAAGGTGCAAAGTCTCAGTTACAGAATGAATAAGACAGGGAGGTGAAAAGTACAGCATGGAGAATATAGTTAATAATATGTAGCATCTTTGTATGGTGACAGTAGCTAGATTTATGATGGTATTACTTCCTAATGTATATCAGTGTTTTACACCTGAAACTGACATCATATTGTACATCTACACTTCAATTTTTAAAAAAATCTCTTGGGGCGTCTGGGTGGCTCAGTCAGTTAAATGTCTGACTCTTGATTTTGGCCCAGGTCATAATCTCAGGGTCGTGAGATCAAGCCCCGCCTCAGGCTCTGGGCTCCATGCTGGGTGTAGAGTCTGGTTAAGATTCTCTCTCTCTGTCCCTCCCCTGCTTGTGTATGTGCTTTCTCTCTCTCTCTCTCTCTCTCTCTCTCTCTCTCTCTCAAAAATAAAAAAAAATTGCTTGTAACTTTTTTTGTTGTTGTTTTTTGTTTGTTTGTTTTTCTGAATCACCTTGTTTAGTTGTTTAAGAAACATTGCTTCATATGCATGACCTGCCCAGGGGGATTTTCTGACAAGTTACATTGTGGGAAACAAACAAAAAATCTTCCTTTTAAAGCTTTCAAACTAGCCTTTCCTGGTTGGAATCCAATGTTTTTGACCTCTATTCTCTTGTTTTGCTTTTGTGACTCATGGAAAAATAACAGCTTGTCCTTTACAGAAAATTTATTGAAGGAGTCTGATTTTCTGGTTATAGCCTAGATCTGGTCTCCAGTTGATGTATAAGCAGGTGGAGCATAAATGGGGCTTTCCTCTCTTCACTATACCCAACTTCATTTAGCAGACCACACACTTTCTATGTTGCCCAGCCATGGACACTTGCATTGAGGCTTGCAAGAGTGTGAGGCTTCTGGAGCTTCCAAATATATATATTGGTCCTAGACCTGCCTCTAAAGAAATAAAAGTCCAAAGAAATAAAAAATAAAGTCAGGAGCAAGAAAACAATGCTTGCAAGTCAGATACAATCAATGGGCATCTGCTTAAATTTTATTGAGCTATTTCACTGTAGTGCCATATGCAAAACCTTCTATGGTTTTCTTTTGTTTTTCCATAGCTTGCAAGCAGAATGCCAATTCTGTAATGAACCAATCCTCAGGCTATATAACGATATATTTGGTTTATGTTAGAAGCATGCTTCAATTTACCTCACAGATTGTGTTTCAAAGAACTTCTGTTTGCATCAGAATTTCCCTAATTGAAATATATTTTAAAAGTAGTAGGGATGGAATACTCAATAAGCAGTTAACAGTATCTGAGTACTGAGAAAATAATTCTGGAATAGAAATTATGGTGCTTGTATTCTATTATCCATTCTGACACTACCTGGCTACATAATCTTAGCTATGGACCAGTGATAACCTATATAGCCTTTATTTAATTAAAGGTGAAATAAGAAGTTTTGATAACTAGACTCTATCCAGATTTATAAATTCTTTGACAAAGCATTCAGTGCATACCTATTTAATGAGTTTTGGCTGAGGAATGTGAGAGTGTGTTAAAACCAAGCCTAAGTTATATCTTTTTTGCATATATTCTAGAATTGGGAACTCACCTATCCCCCCCACCCCACCCCATGAGCAGAAATATTACCAAAACTTTGCTTCCTAACATTGGAGAGCTGCTTTGTGAAACTCTATCTAGAATATACTACCTTTTCCTCCACTAAAAATTTTTACAGAAACAAATCTTTTGGCTGTAGGGAAACCGATGGCAGCATCAGCCCTTGACCAATTGGGTCAGACCCCAGGAAGAAGGTTCTCAGTAGCAGGCAGCCAGACAGAGGCCTCCTGACATTCACTGCACTCAGGTCAATATGCAATTACAAAACAAAACAGCAGGATGTGGACAGTTTGGTCTAAAAGTGGATTCTTAATCCCAAATCTGACTTCTCATGGAGGAACAGAGTCCCAAAGGCAGCATTCTGCTAGGTGACTGGGCTGCGTGTGGCCGTCCACTCCTACTCACTGGGAAAGAACAGATCTCAGAGCATATGTGATTTCTTAAAGTTTCCCATAACATTTAACATTAAATTTATGACAAGGTTCTTCTTACAATAGGTTAAAAATCATGTCATGTACAGTATTGAAATCCAAACCACTCAGTCAATGGGCATATATCTTGCAGGTGCTGTGTCTGGCACCTGTGGTAAGTGCTCCGGATATAGCTATAACTGCAAAGCTGCAGGCTCCTGACCCTCCCCAGGAACAACCTATAATGCAGTGCCTAACATCTAATACAATATTGATACCGATAAATATTTAATGACTGGGAAAGAACAGATGGATTAGTCTAATTGCATATGACCTAGGAAAGTTACTTAAGCTCTCTTTGCTTTTGTTACTTCATCTGATAAAATGGGGATAATAATAATGCATGTGTTTAGAATTATAGGGAAGATTAAATGAATTAATACAGGAAAAGTGCTCAATAACTGTTAGCCTTTATAATCAGTTGGGATAGAAGATGTGCACGTACATAAAACAAATGAAATTCTATAGTGAAATAATACCTTACCCATTATAGCAAGTAAGAAATAAGGGAAATATGTTGGAACGGGTTTTCCTGGGATGAAATAGACAAAGCATAAAGACAGAATTGAGTAAGAGAAGTGTCAGTAGGGACTGGAGTCCATAGTTGGACGGGACCTGGGAGGATGACTGGGTAGTGGACAGACAGATGGAGCACAACAAAATGGTAAATTGTGACTGTCGCTTGAGTATCAGTTTACTTTACACGTGAATATTTATGTATTCCAACTAATGTTAAAGGTGCCATAGAAATGTACACACAGAATATCCTAATGACTGTAATCCTGCATAAGTTAAGTTATTGGAAAGACCCTATACTCTTGTTATTGTACATGCATCCACATAAGCACAAGTGTCCTAACTTTAAAATGCATACCATTTAACAGATCCAAATCACATTCTGCCCAAGATTTCAGGGTCAAGGGAAAAATATGATCTAATAATTGCAAACATTTGATTTTAATAACACTAGGTTGCATCCTAAAATCTGTCCGGATGTTCTCAATGTAATCAAGCATGCAAAAATGTAACTAAGATAAGATAAGGCTGTAATTTAATATTTGCGTCATGTCATAGATTTGGAAGTAATTGCATACCCAGAGAGAGGATCATTTGAAGGTATCAGCAGTGGTACAGGAAGTAGAAGAGGGGCTGTGTGACAAATGATTATAATACTCCTAAGGGTCACCTTGAAGAAGAGAATGGGCTGAAGTGCTAACATAAAAGAGAGTGGGGCTCTACTGGATCCCCAAGTGTCATGATAATGTATTACATTCATATTTATGTGCTGCCTATCAGTGTTTACTATGTGACTTGATTGAGATCCAGAAAAAAGTAGAAATAAACACATGTCCAGCCCAGTTGTTTAATCCTGCCTTACATGATTAAGTGGATGGCACCTTTGTAGACTGTGAAAGGGATGCACGAAGAGCACTGAAGGCCCCTGTCTCTCCTGGGGGTGCAGAGTGAGTGAAAGGTTCATTAGTATAACAACTATGACCACCCATGCAATTGGAAAATCCTCCCGCTCTTTTCTGAGAGGAAGCCAGGAAACAACTTGGCTATGATGAGACCATGTTAACAACCAGGCTTACCTGTGTCATTCACATGTGTCCTTCTGGCATAGCCAGAGAGACTTGCAGGGACCAGCTGACCATGCCCCGCTCTCTAACACCTCCTACTCATGGCCATTTGGATGCCCAAACACACACACACACACACACACACACACACACACACACCCATCCACCCACCCACCCACACACACCCACACACACCCTCCAAAGCTTTCTCTTATTCTGGTGCCAGTACTGCTCCACACCCTCTTTCAGAACACAGGCAAAAGACAGAAGAGTCCTCAGTTCCTTACAAAAGGATAGGATTGTGTGTGACGCCCTGCAGGAATTTTTCCATATCTTTCCAGCATTGCCTACTGGTTCTCTCAACATCTGATAGGTAGGGACAATCTTCCAGGCTAGGATGAAATAGTCCACAGGGCAACCCAACAGTATATGTTATATATTCTATGCTCCTAGAGCAATTTCTACTTTCAAATGATAAATCCAAGCAAATATTTATTGAACATCTAATATATCCCAGTGTTATACTTGCACCGAACAGCACAGAAATCAACCAAGGTACATACAGCCTAGTGAGGAAAATGCCCTTTAAGCAGGTAATTAGAGGGTGCCTCACACGAGGGGCGCCTAATGCCTTGAGAACATACGGTAGGGGGATGCTGCAGTCTAGGGAGTGAAGAAGGGCCTTCCTGTGGAAGTGATTCTCAAGCTGCAGGATGAGAGGAGTTTAGTTAAGAGAAAGGCAGAGGGCAGGAATAATGGTGCTCCAAGCAGAGGGAACACAAAGGACAAGAGCAAAGGTGGAGGGTTGGGGAGATGCCCTACTCAAATATTTCATTTCGAGGAAGGATTTTGTTTGGTTATAAATACACTTCCTGTAATCATAAATACACTTTGGTAATCATGAACACGTTCTCCAGCTCAATTATCCCTGAGCTGCTGACCATCAAGAGTCGGATCGGGGTCCTGGTTGACTGCTTGAGTGACCGTGTACATGCATCAGTGGGCTGGCATTTCCATCTTTCCTCATGTCTTCGTTTGGAAGAAGTGATGGTTGATCAGGTGTACATAAATTCAGTCATATTTTAGGGACGACATGGCAAGGATTTTGCAATAAACCCCTTTTAGCACGAGGACTTATGAAGAGTAGGATGAGGATTTGTATAATATGTTGCAGGCAGCACCCCTTTTGTTTATCCAAGTCTCTTCTTCAGCCAGCCTGTACTTCATTCTCCTTTTCTCAGTGAACCTGCTTGTTCTTAATCATTGCCAATGGCAAATCTCCCTCAGAGGCAGAAATATCTAAATTGTAGCTGATTAAAACATAGGACCAGGGGAATCTTTTCACTCTATGAAAATGGGGCAAAAAAAAAACCCTGAAAAGAAATACAGAAAATCCCCAGCATCAAACAGGAAAAAGACCAGAAGAGGGAACCCTAAAATGTGAGGGTAAAAATCCCGGGATATTTCTCATCTGTGCACTATTCAGAGAAACTCTTTTCCAAGTGCCCCTTATTGGTCAAGAGTGAGCACCACTCTGGTACTAAGGGAGTTGGACACCAAGAAAAATCAAGGCACCTCTCTTGGGAAGTGAAGCAGGAAGTAGCAGGTAGTCCTTTCCTTTTATGAGCAACATTAAGGAAAATTGTCTCAATGGCATTTCCGTCTTAAGAAAGCATTCAGGGCCTACCTGCAAACTGCTTTCAGCAAATATTACCTAGAATTTAACATTCTCCAGCCTCATCCCCAGCTGGATCTTAAACCTCTCTACACTTGATAAATACTGTTAGTGGTTAACCCAAAACTTAGTTGCCCTTCTACCTTAGGATAACTATGACAGATGTCTTCCATCTGCCCCTCTAGATCCTTTCTCCTCCTGTCTCCATTGTGATACAGGCCTCAGGATACTAACCTATATGGACAACAGCAAAAGGTTTGTCCTCTGGCTTCTGTTTGGTTTGGCCAATAGGGAGCTTGGGCAGATACCAGAGGAAGGGTGGAAGGTAAGAGCAGGTTATCAGTCCCTTCTCTTTTTCTCTCTTAGTTTGCCTTGGGCTGATTATGTCCTTTAACCAAGTTAATGGTTCTTTCAAGGTGGAATTCTTGACTTACTCCAACCCTTCCTGGTTCTTCTGTCACTCTCCCTTCATCCCTTTACACCTACGCATGATCTGTAACCAGTCCCAGGTTACTGTATCAATCCTTCAGAATGCCCTACACTAGCCATCCTATTGTGTACAATCTGTTTATAGTCTTACCATCTTCATTTGGATGTGCCATCTTTTTCCCACTGGATACTGACTGATACAGTTATAGAGCCAAATTCTGTTCAGGATAACAATGTGATGATCTCATAAACAAACCCGCAAACTCAGTTTATTTTCTTGCAGTCAGGGGTAGTCATGTGGCCACTGAAGCCAATGAGAGGCAACCAAAAGTTGGGAGTGGGTGAGAGACTCTTGGAAATGTCCTTTAAAGGGAGATAGACTCAGCTGGTTTGCCTCTCTGTTTCCTTAGCTTTTTAGCTTCTTTCTTCCTTCATGGACAGTGGGCACCATGCCCCATTTTGAGCATGACCATATGTTAGGGATGGAGGAGCAAAAAGCTAAGGCATCTGGGAGCCTTAAGACATTGAAGTGGTCACAGCACCAGCCCTGGACCTCCAATTTCCACCTTACTTGTTACATAAGAAAAGTAAATCCACACTTGGATGAGTCACTGTGGTAGGGTTTCTGTCACATGCAGCCAATGCATCCTAACTGATATGTAGCACTTGCTTCCAATTCTGCTTGCTTTATGCAGGCTATTTATATAATCATCCTGACTTTTTTTTTTTGCTCCAATGTCTCAGGTTTGGAACTGTTCATCAACTTCTAGTTTTTGATTATCCTTTCTTTCTGCTTCCTATTTCCAGGTACCCCAATCTGTGCATTTTCAGACCACCCACCTAGGAACTAGACCCCTTTTCTTGACTACAGGATACTTTCTGATAAACCTCCTTTGAGTTCAGTCCTCTGAAATGGCTCCAGAAGCCAAGACTCTAAGAAGAAAGTGGAACATGGCAAGTTAATGGAGTAGAATACTCATAGGAGCTGAAATCAGACAATGTGTGGTTATTTCTCTATTACTTTTTGCTTTGTGACCAGGGGCAAGTTAATAATCTCTCTTAGGGTCAAGTTTTACCATGAAAAAAATGGGATAAATGGTTTTACCTATGCAATAAAGCTGTTATGAGATTCAAAATCAAATAAAAATGTTTTCAGTTTTGAAAAAAAAAACTGTTCCACGGTCAGCATACTAATTTAGGGGTTATTGGAATCTTAGAGATACAGTACCAGAGGATTGGGTGGCAGCCAGGATGCCCAAGCAACTGTGAGCCTAGAGGAGTCAGTTAACCTTCTGGTATTTCAGAGCCTTCAATAGCTAAATAATGATATTATTAATATCATCTGCCTCAGAGTTTTAGGATATTCACTACCCCCAAACAAGGCTTTCACATGGACACTTGACTTTTTTTTCCCCTCTCTGTTGAGAACATAGCTAGTGGTATAATTGGCAGTGGGGGGAGGGTATAGATAAATTAGTTCAGAAACTGCCTCCTTATTGCAGGATAAAAGAATCTGGATATTTGTTGCAGTGCAGTTTATTTCCTCCTATGGAGCTGGAAAAAGGAGGCATCTGACAGATATTTCCTTTTGTCTGCATCAGGCTTTCTCTTCAGTTCATTTGGTGACCTCACTACCTGACCAAAGTCACGGCAAATTAATGTCAATCCACCAAATCACTGAAGTCCTATGCAATATTTCCTCAGGAATTAATTAAAAAAAGAAACGAAGCTCCATCTAGCTTTTCCTGCAAGTTGCTCACCAAAAGGACTTAACAGAAGTGAGTATTGTACATGCACCTAATGTTCATAGGACCAAGGCTGGTCTGGTTTATGTGAAAGGTGATACGGTATTGCAACTGAAATGTCTGGCTTTGAATCTCATCTGTGCCACTTCTAATTGTCATGACCGTGGGTAAGTCACTTAATCTTTTTCATGCTTTGCTTTTCTCTTTTAAAAAATAAGACTGATGAGAGTTCCTACCAATAAGAGTTCCTCTCTCATAAGTTTGTTGTAAAGATTACATTACTTTATAAACAAAATGCTTGGAACAGTGCCTGGCACATGGTGAGGTTGCATGGGATTTTCTGTTTGTCACCCCATTGTAGCTGAAGTGGGAATATGGGCCCAATGTTCTAGATGATTCAGTTATTTAAAAAAAGCTAGATGTTGGGTTTTCATTGTGGTTTGAAATATTGACACCTCATTAGAAACCGTGAACACTGAACACATACCAAAAATATATGGCTGAGGGTAGAATTCAGCCTATAGGCCTCTACCTTTTCTGTGAATTAGAGATACCTATAGTAGATATATAATTTCATGTAATGATTCCCCAATTCTGGGTCCCTAATCCTTGGAAAAGTTGACTTGAGCCAGGGCCACACCTAGATCTTGAATGGAGTAAATTGATGTGGGAAAGAGGAAAGTATCTACTGTGTGCCAGTTCTTTGCCAGCACTTGACAAATAGGCTTTTATTACCTTTTCACACTAATGTGAGTGGTGGTGTGATACTGATTTATAATAAGAAATATACTTTTGGTCATCATGCCTGTTCTGGTACAAAGCTCCTAAAACCCTTGGAATTTCCCATGTGTTGAGATCTTAAGAGCTATAAAGGTGTCTTTTGTCAAGTGAATGAGCTGACTTTCTGGACAGCTCCCAAAGATCGGGGCCAAGAAAACCAGCCATGTAACTAGAGGGTTGGAACTTTCAGTCCCAACCCCTGACCTCCAGGAGGGGAGACAAACAGGAGGTTGAATGCCTCTCCAATGGCCAATAAATTTAATGAATAGTGCCTATGAAATGAAGTCTTTACAAAAACCTAAAAAACAGAAGATTCAGAAAGCTTCTGGGTTGGTGAACACATAGAGGTACTGAGAGAGTGGTTCTGAGAGAGCATGGAAGCTTTGTGCCCTTGCCCCATACTTTGCCTTATGTGTCTCTTCATCTAGCTGTTGATTCATATCTTTTAATGTCCTTTGCAATAAACCAGTAATCTAGTGAGTAAATGGGTTTCCTGAGTTCCAAGAGCTGCTCTAGAGGACTAACTAACCTACAAAGGGGATCCTGGGAACCTCTGACTTATCACCAGTCCATCAGCAGCACTGGTGACAACCTGGACTTGTGTCTGGTATCTGAAGTGGAGGCAGACTTGTTGGACTGAGCCCTTAACCTGTGGGAGCTGATGCTGTCTCTAGGAAATAATGTTAAAACTGAGTTGAATTGTGGGATCCCAGTTGGTGTCCAAGAATTGGTGGTGTGGGAGAGAAACAAACACCCTGGAATTGGTACCAAGCACCCTTCAGGGGGCTTTGTCATCATCCTTTTACAGATGAGAAACCAGAGACTCAGAAAGGTTCAGCAATTTGCCCAAGTTTGCACAGCCACGATAGGCAGATCAGGGATTCAGATTCAGATCTATCTGACACCAAAGCCCATGTGCTTGACCACTTTTTAAAACTACATGTCAATTCAACCAAAGAAAGGAAAGTAATATGTGTCACAGGTATAATAGATAAATTCCAAAATCTAGTGACTTACCCAAGTAGGAGGTTATTTCTCACCTGTATAAAATCCAAAGTTATGGGGACTCCTGGGCAGCTCAGTTGGTTGAGCATCCGACTTCAGTTCAGGTCATGATCTCACAGTTTGTGAGTTTGAGCTCACATCGGGCTCTGTGCTGACAGCACAGAGCCTGCTTTGGATCCTTTGTCTCCCTTTCTCTCTGCCCCTCCCGCCTTCTGGCTTTCTCTCTCAAAAATGAATAAACATCAAAAAACAAAAACAAAAGCACCAAAAAACCAAAGGTATGTATCTGATGAGTGGATATCTTCTGTTCAATCATTCAGAAACCTGACTCTTTCTCTTCTAAATTGTCTTTGTTTTTTACATGTTGTTTCCAAGGAAGGGAGTGTGGGAAAAGAGCACAGGGTATATCAAATCATAAGTATTTATGGGCAGGGCTTGGAGGTCATGCATCTCACTTCCTATCACATGCCCTGTTCCACATCTAGTCACATGACCACACAGAGCAAGAGAGGAGTCTGGGAAATGTAACCCATCTATGGCCCAGAAGGGAGAGGAAAGTGGTTGGTAAACATCTAGAAGTTTCTGCCACAGAGGTTTGGCTGTCACTATTCCCATCTGATATGTGGTAATTATTTTTACTCACTTGGATCCAGTGGATTCTTCCTGAGTGGGAGTGGAGGTGGGTCCTCGAAATTAGATGATAGGATTGTCCATAGGATGATGATGAAGTCTCATAAATAATGATTTTCTCAAGAACATGTTTGGCTTCTTCTGTATTAGCATATTACAGAGGCCATTTCTTTCAGATAGTTTATAACCTTAAAAAAGTTATGATGTGGACATTTCTTTAAATCCCATAATCCATCATCAACAGTAGTATTATGTAGTAACTCCCACTTTTAAATTGAATTTTAGTGCTCCCCATTAACAGTTCACTAGAGAGAAATGACAAATAATTTCATGGCTCAAGAGCAGCAGACAGATTAGTTCAGCAAAAACGAGGTCTGGTATCAGTGCGGGGGGTGAACAAATTGTGTAGCCTCCAAATTAAGGGTATTTGCTTTTCATTCTTCCATCTGCATAATGTAGCATTGCTAAGGGTCATTAGCCCATTGCTTTTAGATGAGCAACCCAACAGGATGTGTCTCTTTGTTGCCATTGTTCCTGGTTGCTCCATGTTTGTTTTACAGCAGTGGGTACAGGAACCTTGGAAATTTAAACTCTCTACTTCAAGGTAGGAACCAGTTTCTCACTCTCATTTAAAAGGAAGATATTCCAGATACCTAATTTTCCCCTCTGAGATTTTTCTTTCTTTTTAAACTCTTCCAGGAAGAACAGCACCTTAGCCTCAGTTTATTGGAAAGATTTGTAAATACATCTGGGATTTGGCTTCCTCACACAATGTCTTTTTTTTTTCATGCATGGAACATCCCCCTAAGACATGGTATGTGCTTAGCACAGCTGCCTCTCTATTAGCCACAGAGGAAGGGAAGGGCTGGATGGCTGTCTTATGTAAGCTCTATCTTGGGGCCTCTGTAGAAGGAAAAAAACTGGTAAAATTTTGGCAATTTATCCTTATTCTCCAGGAGCAAACCCCCACCCAAACTATAGGGACATCTACTCCAGGGCATACTGTTCCTTGACCTCCAGATACTCTGGCTTCTGTAGGGGCTCAGAGCAGGCTGCCTCAAATTTGTGCCACCTTGGCATATGGTAATTTTAAATAAAAGTTGCTTGAGAGACAGCCTGTGCAAGAAGGACACTCAGACTGCCCTCTGTCCCCCTGAAAGGAGGAAATAAGTCTCCCCTGTGAAAGGTACCCTCATTGTACCAGGAGGTAAAGAGACATCCTTACCACCCAGAGACAGGAAATTTACAGCCAAGAAGGCTGTGTAAATTGACTACCCCAGCCCAAATTCTGTTTAGAATTCTTTCCTAATTGAACCTCCTAAACTTAAGTTTTCTTTGTCTTGTTGATCCCTCACAGATTTATTGTCTCTTTGTCTAAAAAGTGTAAAAACTGCCTACCTTGGTCATTTCTTTAGGTCTCCATTTCATTATTGGGTCTCCCTGTGCACCTAATAAAACTAGTTTTTTTTTTCTCTTGTTTATCTGTCTCATGTAAATTTAATTCTTAGTCCAGCTGGAAGACCTTGAGGGTAAAGGAAGAATTTCTCCTTCTCTACACAACTGTGTAGGAAAGGGAAGTTTAATTAAACGACAGGAAAAGCAAATGGCATAATTTGTTTAGCACTAGGAAGTAAAGAAACGGAAATTCCTGCCATCCCCTCGAGCCTCCTAAGAAGCTATCCTCTGCATCACTTTCAGTCATGGAGGGAGGTTATGATTTCATCTGAGTCCACAGAGGTCTGTGGCATTGCCATTTTACTGTCCTCTGTCAGAAAATCATGTCATCCACCCATTCCAGAATACCCCAGACACTAACCTTCTTTCTCTGTTGCTATACTTTGCCCTGAGAAGGAGAGGTTGGCCCTCTGACTCCTGCAATGTGGTAACCCAAGGATAAAAGCTCAGAGAACCCAAGGAAAAGAGTCTTCCCCCTTCCAGAGCAGTTACGCATCTTTAAAATTATCTGCTTCCCCCAGAAAAAATATCCTTGCTCTGAAGAACTAAGAGGCTGGCAAGTCTGAGAGCAGAGTGCCAGTATGGTTGTTTCTGGTACAGCCCTCTCCTGCAGACAGCCATCTTCTTGCTGTGTCTTCTCATGGTGAAGTCTCCAACCTCATGCCCTAATTGCCTACCAAAGGTCCCATCTCTAAATATCATCACACTGGGGATTAAGCTTTCAACATGTGAATTTGGAGAAAACACCGACATGCAATCTTAAACAACAACTTCAAACCACAGCGAGATACCACTTCACACTCACTAGGAAGGCTATAATAAAATTAAAAAGAAAATAACAACTTTTGGCAAGGATGTGGAAAAATGGGAACCCTTATACATTGCTGGTAGGAATGTAAAATGGAGCTGCTATGGAAAACAATATGAAGGGTCCTCAAAAAATTAAACACAGAATTACCATTTGACCCAGCACTTCCGCTTGTAGGTATATACCCTAAAAGAATTGAAAACAGGTACTCAAGCAAATATTCATACATGGATATTCATACCAGCATAATTCACAATAGCCAAAAGGGTGGAAATAATGCAAACGTCCATGACTGGATGAGGTCAATGAAATGTGGTTTATATACACAATGGAACAATATTCATTCATAAAAAGGAATGAAGTTCTGTTACATGCTACAACATGAATGAGCTTTGGAAACACTATGTTAAGTGAAAGAAGCCAGATATGGAAGACCACATGTTGTATGAGTCCATTTATATATGAAATGCCTGGAATCGGTAAATCTATAGAGACAGAATGTTGAGTGCTGTTTGCTAGGTGCTGGGGAGAGGGGAGAATGAGAACAAACTGCCTAATGGGTATGGGATTTTCTTCCGGGAGGATGAAAATAGTTTGCAACTGGATAGAGATGGTGGTTGTACAACACTAAGAACTCATGAAGTATCACTGAATTGTAAAATTTTAAATGATAATTATATGTTATGGAAATATCGACCTAAAAAAAGAGGCAGAATTAAAATAAAACAGAAGCATTTATTTGAGGTCTTAGAACTGCAATTCAGGAAGCACGGATTCGGGTATCAACACAAATCATCTCCTATGTGGGAGCAAGAGTCAAGGGTTTTTTAAAGACAAAAAGGGACAAAGAAGGGACAAATTTTGTTTGGTGTTGGTATCAGAAAACTAATTTTGGCTACCCATAATTGCTTGCTAAGGCTGTCACAAAGCAAAAGGCCATTACTGTAGGAAGTTGCAGGTGTGTTCCTGCAGAGCCCTTGGAATATTTGTGGTTTGGGCCAGTTCAAAAGTTAATGGTTTCCCCCAGGGAGGACTTGCATAAGGCCCACCTCCTTGGGGTCTCGGCTCCATTTTAAACACTTTCACATAAATGAGTACATTTTATTTCATCTTTCAGTCAAATTTCACTTCAAAAAAAAAAGATTTTGGGGCTCCTGGATGGATCAGTTGGTTAAGTACACAACTTCAGCTCAGGTCATGATCCCATGGTCTGTGAATTGGAGCCCCGCATTGGGCTCTGTGCTGACAGCTCAGAGCCTGGAGCCTGCTTCTGATTCTGTGTCTCCCTCTCTCTCTGCCCCTCCCCTGCTCAAGCTCTCTTTCTCTCTCTCTCTCTCTTTCTCTCTCTCTGTCTCCCTCTCTCTCTCTCTCTCTCAAAAATAGTAAACATTAAAAAATTTTTTTTTGGAAAAAAAAGGGATCCCGTGTATACTCACAATCCCATGTGAATTTTTCTATTCTGATGCTATGTGACCAGATCTCCCAACACTTATATTTCCTTTTCCTTCCTTTTCCTGTGTGTTATAGGCTGGATGTTTGTGCCCCACCCCCACCCATTCATATGTTGAAATCCTAACCTTAAATGTGATGGTATTAGGAGGTGGATGCTTTGGGAAATAATTAGGTCATGAAGTCAAAGTCCCCATGAATGATCTAATAAAAAAAGGACACCGCCAATTAAAAAAGTGGGCAGAGGATCTGAATAGACATTTTTCAAAAGAAGACATACAGATGACCATAGGCACCGGAAAAGATGCTTAACATCACTCTTCATCAGGGAAATGCAAAGCAAAACTGCAATGTGATACCACCTCACACCTGCCAGAATGGCTATTATCAAAAAGACAATAGGGGTGCCTGGGTGGCTTACTCGGTTGGTCGTCCAACTTGGACTTCTGCTCAGGTCATGATCTCACAGTGAGTTCGGCTGGGTAGGGCTCTGTGCTGACAGCTCAGAGCCTGGAACCTGCTTCGGATTCTGTGTTTCCCTCTCTCTCTGCCCCTCCCTTGCTCATGATCTGTCTCTCTCTGTCTCAAAAATAAATAAAATCATTAAAAAAGAATTAAAAAAAAGACAAATAAAAAGTGTTGGTGAGGATGTGGAGAGAAGAGAGCCCTTGTGCAATGTTGGTGGGAATGTAAATTGGAATAGCTACTATGAAAAACAATATGAAGTTCACTCCAAAATTAAAAATAGAACTACCATATGATACAACAATCCTACTCCTGCATATTTATGAAAAATGAAAAAGAAAATGAAAAATGTATGCACTCACATGTTCATTTCAGCATTATATCCAATAGCCAAGATATGGAAACAACCTAAGAATCATCAATGGATTAATGGATAAAGAAGATACACACACACACACACACACACACACACACACACACACAATGCAATATTATTCTGTCATTCAAAAGAATGAAACCTTGTCATTTGTGATAACATGGATGAAACTTGAGGTTATTATGCTTGTGAAATAAACCAGACAGAGAAAGACAAATACTACATGATTTCATTTATATATGGAATCTAAAAAATAAAACAAAATCCAAACTCATAGATACAGATTGGTGGTTGCCAGAGGGGAGAGGGGTGGGAGGAGGAAGGTGGATGAAATGGGAGCAAAGTCAAAAGGACAAACTTTCAGCTATAAAATACAAAAATATAATATATAACAAGTTAACTATAGTTAATGATACTGTATTGCATATTGGACAGTATTGGAAATAATACTGTAGTTTTCAATTGCATTGAAAGTTGCTAAAAGTGAATCTTAAACACTCTCATGACAAGAAAAAAATTATTATAACTATGTATAGTGATGGATGGTAACTCAGCTTATTGTGGTGATTGATCGTTTTGCAATTCATATTGTGAAAATTAATAAAAAGAAACCTCATTCAGAAGGAGCCTGGGAAGCCAGTACAGGGAGCTTTCATGCCTTACCACCACCCCTCAATTGCAGGCCCAAAAGGGAAAGAGACCTTACATGTAGATATCACTTTACATGTGGAAGGTTACTTCTTCCCCCAGCAACAGCCCAGCCAATAAGAGATAGTCACAACTCAGCCAATGAGAAGCCCCTACGCCCCTATACATTGAACTCCTAGTTTACTCCAATGGACTTTTTGTTTACAACAGTCCTCCCTCCTATAAAAGAGCATTCCCTTGTTTTGTTCTGTGGCCTTGCCTATGATTTTGCCATAGCCTGCTTGTCCCAGGTTACAGTTCTCTGCTATTCCTGAATAAACTCACCTTTTGCTGGTAAAACAACTGGCAGTTTATTCATAAGATTACAGTAATATAAAATCTTGACATTGCACACCTGAGAGTAATATAATGCTATAGGTCAACTATACCTCAACCAACTCAAAAGACCCCAGAGAGCTCTCTCATCCTCTAGCCCTCTCCACCATGTGAGAATAGAAGGAGAAAAAACATCCCAGCAGAAAGCTCTCACCAGCACCCAACCACGTTGTCACCCTGATCTTGGATTTGCAATCTCTAGAACTGTGAGAAATGCATTTTCATTGTGGATAAGCCACCAAGGTGATGGTATTCTGTTATAACAGCCAGAATGGACTCAGAACGCCCTGCCACGTTGCTGCTAGCCCCAGTTCCCATGTGGGAGTGCAGCAACTCACCCTCCCATCTTCACAACCTTGACCCACCACTGGCACAGCCTACACATAGTGGGCATGCTAGGGGCAGGACAGTTAACAGTTCCATTGACTGCCAAGGATGTGCACACTGATAAGCAGCCCAAAATAACCAGGGCAGGCAGAATGTTTCTAAATAGAAATGTGATACACTTGCAAGTGGGCATGAAGCAGAACGTGGCAGAGCCCCAGAAAGACAGCAGATGGGTGGTTTAGACACAGCTGCTGTCACGGGAGGTGGGGGGGAACAGACTTGCTGATTACCATAGAGATAAGGGGCAATGAGAATTTATTTGGGGAGAATGTTTCAGGGCATGAAGAATATAAATAGTCACTTCCCACCTAAAACTCAATACGGAGATTATAACATCAGATTCAGGGTGATGGAACAGGAATTACAAGCTGTTAAAATGCATAGCTTTGGGGTGCCTGGGTGGCTCTGTTGGTTAAGCATCCAACTCTTGATTTTGGCTCAGTCATGATCTCAGGGTCTTGAGATTGAGCCCCCTGTCAGGCTCCACAGGCTGTTTAAAATTCTCTCTTTCCCTCTCCCTTTGAGCCTTCCCTGCTCACTCTATCAAAACAAAAACAAAAACAAAAGCAAAAACAAAAAAATGCATGGCCTGAAGGTTAGGAATACTGGAGCAAGGAATGCAGAGTATCCATAACATTGAGCACACTGCTAAAGTAGTGACTGATCCCACTATAGAACCTGAAAGGATTTAAGAAAGAAATGTACATGTTAGAGCCATTGTTTCATTTTTTCCTTAAACTGTGGAACAGAGAACATAATTTAGTCACTTTCAAGTAATTTTCATCCTGTCAGACTCATCCTTCTCTCCAGACTTTCAGGGGGACTTCTGTGGCCTCAAGCTTGTGTGTTTGGCCCTGGGGGGTGGGGGGGCACAGGGTAGGATGGGGGAGGTTGCACAGAGCCAGGTCTGCACCTGTTCTCTGTCCTTGCCAGCATCTACTGAGAGGCAACTCAATGCATCTGATCTTTGGTCATCTGCAAATTTTGTTCAGAATGCTAGCACCTCCATGGATTCTGTAATTTACTTAAAATTACATCAGCCTAAACCGTGTGATATTATTTGTGCTTAGTTAAAACATTTTAGAGCAGACAGTTGCTTTATTCTGAGCTCACACTCCTAGCCTTGTAGGCTGGTGCAGTTTAGGGGAGGTTGTTAGTTTTTTCTTTCATTTAAAGTGAACAAATCCATGTTAACTTTATGCCATATACTGGGAAAAATGTTTTGAAAATACCAAGTCATATTAATGCATAAATAATACTACACACAGTTTAACTATCTCTATCTGCCATCAACATCAGAAGCTTTAGGACTTAGCATAATGGATTCTCATAGATGGTGATATTCAATATGTATGTTTAATTTAGCTAGAATATCATAGCGACACCCCTCACATTTTGCTTAGGCAACTAACCAACCAGTTTTGCAATCTTTTGTGTAAGAAAGAGCACTTGAAGCTTGATTTCTCTATGGTCCTGTGACCAGCTTTAGGATAGAAGATTCTGGTTATGTAATACCTACTTTACTGATTAACAGAATCCTATCTCTAGATAGGACTTAATACTGAATTGGTTTGATTAGCTTTAAAGACAGAAAGCTGGAAATCATCACTGTTTTATGCCTACTTGCTAACAAGTGTTTATTTAGTGAATGTGCAAATGTGGGGAAGAATTTAGTCTAAGACTTTCTTTCATTATAATCCCATAGCATGATTGTGGAGCTATAGCTAACCCTCATCCATCTCCTACTTTTTGGTGGCTACCACTATCCCCCAGAAATAACCCAGACTGGCTTAGGGAGGGTCAAAACACCAGGTCTGGATCTGGAAGAAGAATAGTCCTTATACCATCTGCAGCTACATTCTCTCACCACAACCATGGAATTGCCTGAGGCCCTCGCTCGCCCAGGATTGTAACATGGCTTGTCTCAGACACATCGGAAATGATTCCACTCTTCCCCATGGGCATGTGGGACCTTATCTGTAGAATTTTTCTCTTATTCTTCCTTGCTATTGTGGCAGGAGGAGGACTGTAATGGTGGCTGTTTTCTTGGGATCCAGAGAGAACAATTATTTCTCCTCTGACAGCTTGTACTTTGATGGAACTACACAACACATGTGAAGCTCCTAATACCCCATCTTATGCTACATGTGGTAGCCAGCGTCTAAGGCAACCCCGTAATCTGTGTCTCCTGGTAGTCACATAGTTGGGTAGTCCCCTCCCATATTGCTTCAAGATTGGTCTGTGAAACCCATAAAACACAATGAAAATAATGGTATGTCCCTTCTAAGATTAGGTAATAAAAGGCACATGGCTTCCATTTTGATTGCTGTCTCTCCCTTTTATGGTTCCACCAGACAACCCACCAAGGGGAAAATAAATTTCTTGTCATGCGAGTGCAGGATGGTCATGGCCCCAGGAAGAGAGCTGTAGAGCATAAAAAAAAAAAAAAAAAAAAAGTGTCCTGGGGCCTGCTGGTAAGGGACCACAGTGGGAATCAAACATTTACCCAAATGGAACTAGAAAGCCAGGTGCCTGACTACCACTCACACAAACTTTCCCCTTCATCAAGAAGTGAGGTGGTTGCTGTCATTGTATGAATGGCAGTGATTCAGCAAATTCATAAATTCATACGCCAACAATTCCAGTGCCGGCCATGGATAGACTAAAGGTTTCATGTGTGCCAGAAGGTCTGGTAGTAGAGGTAGGGTCTTGTGATCGGGTGCAAGTACTGTTATGTGTAATGGGGAGAGTGCTGGCCCTTACAGGTTCCAGGCCTGAATCTGGTCACTTACTATGTGACTTTGGGAAAGTCATATAGTCTCTTTAAGTTTTAGCTTTATCATCTGTAGAATAGATATAATAATCCATGCTCTTCAGACTTCATAGAGTTTCTAAGAGAATGAAATGAGTTTAAATTGTGTGAAAGTGTTTGATAAACTATGAAATACTATATAAATATGAAGAATTATTATTATTTACCCATACCAATTCAAAAAACCCAAATGTAAATTTACAAATTAAGAAGTCATTATGTGCTAAAAATATTGTTCCAAACCTAATTAAATTAGAACAATGGTTCATTTGTCAGTTTATATGCTAAGTATCCACATAGCAATGCTATGGAATGTACCTAATGAACAGGAAAAGACCAAAATAATGAGTTTGTTATATAGCTAAAGCCACTATCTATATTTTAGCCAAGTCTTAAAAACAATCTTACTCAGAATTCATTTTTTGAAAGACTGAAAATGAGTGAATTATGAGCATGTGGGTTGCTTGGGCTCCTTAGACACGGTGTTAAAATGTATACAACCTTTATATTTGCGTTGCATGTAGTTTTCACAACACTTATAATGCGTTGTCTCATTTGATTATCATAAAATGCTCTGAAGCTAACAAGAACACTTCTTATCCCCAATGTATGTGTAAGTGAAGAAATTCAGCTTCAGAAAGTATGAATGTCATTCCAAGGTCATACAACTATTATGTAACTGGTTCAGCTAAAATTCACCTGCAGGTTTTCACTTCAAGTTCCATATCCTTTCTATTATACCTCAGATACTGTGAACTCTATGGATGGGCAATTTTGATTGTTCAGCTTCTCTTCCCACCCTGGCATCTCAAGCAAACACACAATCTCTTCTCTCTCAGCAAATCGGCTTAAATCTCCACTTCATTTTGGCCCACAGGGAAAGCTTCACTAAGTTCCCTTTGGCCAAGTCTGAACTGAGAAACCTTTGCAAAGCATACTAGCTTTTTTTCCTTCTTTCTAAATATACAAAAGGAAACTTTGTGGTGCCCCCAGTCTTTGTACTATTTGTAGCATTTGTATTTGTAGTATTCCATGGGGTTGGTGTGGAAATGAATTTAGCCCCAGGAGCTTCAAGGAGCAGGGGTACCTGGATGGTCCTAGAAATACATCTGTAGCTGGTAGGACTGATTCTGTAAACCCATGACACAACCAAAGAGAGTAGCAAGGAAGGCTAATTCCTCGCATCTATCTCCTTGGTGGACTCATAAATAGAAGAGAGAAGCTGAATTTCCTTTTTCTTTCTTTCCTTCACTTTCTTTTTTATGGTTATTTTTAATGACTTTAAAATGTGTATTTTTAATACATGGTTTTCTACTAGCCTTTCCTTCTTCCCCTTACTTCCCAGAAGCTGAGATTCACAATTTTGAGAAGAGGTGGGGGTAAAGTCTGTTTGTCAGACTTTTGTTTCTACTGGGATGTTCTCCCCACTGAATTGATCAGCTGTTGCCTGAATGACCCGAGTTTGGAGGGCCATGCTGTGTAGACGTGCACTGAGGTCCTGTACTCACTTTACTGAGGGTTTTCCATCCCCCTGATTGTGAGTTTAATCAGGAAATAACCACATGGGCCCTCTTCTCCCCCATTTCTTTTCTGTTGCTGTTTAAAATAGAAAAGAAATACAGCTTCAATGATTCTATTTACTCTACACAATAGAGATAAAGCCCATGGGTGGCAGATTTCTTCAGGGAATATAATCAGCAGAGAGTAGAAGGTACTGCTGGAAGCATTTATTTCTGGCAGACAATTCTTCATTTGATGGGGGATGGGAAGAAATGGAAATAAGTGAATATATTTGCATGAGGCCTTTAAAACAAAATAATGATTTGAGGATCAGGCTTGTGAAAGGGTGGATATTCACTCTGTGGGACAGTGAGGGGATGTGGGAGGTGCTGGATAAACACACAAGCACACAGACCTGTGTGTAGAGACCAGCAGCTCTCAACTTAAAAATGAACTTGGAGATGCCAGCTGCATATAAATCAGTGTTTGGAGCAACTTTTCATGGAAACAATATTCCACAGCACAGTTAGCTGGCTGGCACAAGTCATACGGGCCTATTTGAGCTCATATGTTCTAAAACACATATGTTCTTGTGATATGCTACAGTGTCCCTAAGGGAAAATGCCTTCAGCAAGGACTAATTACATGTAAACCACAGTGTTTAAGTAAGGTGGTAAAAGTTAAAAGAATTCTAATCATGAGGAATTTTAAGTACAATTAGTGTTTGACAAATTTTGGATTTAAATTTAATTTATTCCAATAAATGTTCATTGACCAAACGTTATTATAAATTGACCACAGCCTGTCCTCCCTCCTCTGTGATACCCAGCTTTGACTTCAATGAAGGCTGGCTTCAGGTGGAGGCCAGAAAGCGGTATAAGAATACTGCTTATTATAGGGGCACCTGAGTGGTTCAGTCAGTTAAGCATTTCACTTCGGCTCAGGTCCTGATCTCATGGTCCGTGAGTTTGAGCCCCACATCAGGGTCTGTGCTGGCAGCTCAGAGCCTGGAGCCTGCTTCAGATTCTGTGTCTCCCTTTGCCCCTCCCCTGCTCATGCTCTGTCTCTGTCTCAAAAATAAATAAACATTTAAAAGTTTTCAAAAAATAAGAATATTGCTTATTATAGACATGGATGTTATGTTAATAGTTCAAAGGGAATTTTTTGTTTCTTTTTAGAACTTTTCTTCTCTTATATGTGTGATCCTCAAGATGGTCCCTCAACATCAGGCTCCCTTGGATAAGGAGGCACTTTTATACATGGCCCTTTGCTCTTCTTCTGGGTTCAAAACTATCCTGCACTTGAATTTCAGGCAACTTATTTTCCTCTAGGAGGGCTGTATGGTCCAGCCATAGAAATGTGGTCTCCACGTTGGTGTCCTGTGTAGTCATCTGAAACATATCAATCAGCTACATGAGTTAGTTGTTTCAGCCCCACTGTGAAGCTTCTTCATTGTTCTAAGATGAAGCCAGTAGCTACCCTGTGTTCCCTATGCTTCCCCTGAAACCAACTATAGATGTCCACCTCTTCTGTTTCAGGGTTGGGGTCCCCCACCATAGATTCAATGGAAATGACAGGCATATTTTACTTCATGCTTTCAGCCTGAGGAACACTCCTAATTCCAGCTTACCCACAGATGATTAGTCTGTCTATGGTCCAAGAAACAATCAATCCAGCCTGATCCAATCCCCAGTTCCTTTTGAGGATTGATTTATGTGTTCACCCACCCATCCCATAGCTTTTAAAATAGTTTCATTTTGAGTTAGCAGATACAATTTTAAGCAAGAGGAGAAGAGGTAACTTCCTCAGAGAAGATTGTCTCCATGATACTCTGGTAAAGCAGGACCATGCCTAAATTGATGCTCTGTGGCCAACCAGGCCTCAGCGTGAGAGGAAAAGTGTTCTGTTGAGTTTGCAAGACAGAGCCTCTGAGTGTGTTTGACCCCACGATCTGCAACCAGTCAGATTGTGACTCTAGCTAAGTATCTGTTTCCTCTCCAATCTGTCAAAACGCCCTCATAATCTCATAGTGATGAGTGAAAGTAAATGAGAATGTGCTTTAAAAAGTTAGAACTGAGATATAAATATCAAGTGTTGTTGTTTATGCTTATATCTAGTCCAATATTATAGCTTCAATGAAATTCACTGATCTATTTTTCCATCCACAGCTACATTCCTTTTTGTATATCACTTTATGTATGTGGCTGTGTGTCTAAATGCAGACATAAACATATTCATAAAGAAGGATGGCTGTGACTGTGGTTATAAATGTGCTTTTAGCTTTTTTATCTCCCTGGTGCAGATGACTATGTGTCTTAAACCCCTCAAGTGAGCTATGTTTTGCCTTAAAAAGCTGGTGCTCCAAAAATAAGGCTGGGACTGAGTCATCAAGCCCTGAGTTAGGGAGAGGATGTGATTGAGGAAGAGTAGGGAAGCTTTTTCAGTGAGGATGCACTTAACAAAGTGGGAAGAATGTCCCAGGGATTGGCAACTGATGGCCCACAGGCTAAATTTGCCCCTCTGCCTATTTTGTAAATAAAGTGTTAGTGAACCACAGCCACCTGCATTCATTTAGATATTGTCCATTGCTGCTTTTGTGCTCCAATAACAGGGTTGAGTAGTTGTAATAGAGGCTGTTTTTGGCCTAAAAACCTAAAATATTTGCTTTCTGGCTCTCCAAATAGTTTGCTCACCCCTTCTTTTTCCTAATTTCTGCAAACATGACATATTTTCCACATTGTTCTATACTTTGATTCATTTTAGCAGTGTAATACCCTAATGAGGTAGTTGTGTGTGTTGTCACACCCAATTTGCTGATGAGGAAAATGAAGCTTAGAGAGGTTGTATGACTTGCCCCCGTTCTATCATCTAGAACTAGCCAGGAGGGACTAGAACTATTTCTCAGTCCTCTGTGCACTCCTACACCACATCAGCTTCTGAATGGGGGCCTTTCTATTATGTATGCTTGGGGTAAATAATCTATCTCATCTCATCTCATCTCATCTCATCTCATCTCATCTCATCTCATCGCATTGCATCTCATCTCATCTATCATACATCTCCATTTTACTGAGATACATAGAGATGAAGAACTCAAATTCAAGTTATTAGACCTGTCCTAAACTAGAGTGTAAAAGAACATGGTTTGGGAATCTAAATTCTTATTCGACTTCTAGCTAACTGAGAGACTTTGGCTAAGTCACTTGGTTCTTCTGAGTCTGAGTTATCCATCTATAATGTAAGGGGGTAGGTTAAAAAAAATCTTGAAATCACTGACAACTTGAACTTACTACAAAGGACCCTAGTTAATCTCCCTCTCTACTACCATGTACGGCAGCATTTCTTTATACGGTGTCTCATAGTGCCAGCAATGCCTGGTACCCACACAGTGGGTAAGTTGTGCAAGGGCTGCAGAGGCAGTGGACAGTAGGAGGGGATGGTGGTCCTAGGATTTTCTTCCCCTAGCTTTGTCTCTTTCCCCTTCTCTGGGTCTTCTTACATTTCCTGGAAAACTGCAAATCTGCAAAGAGTCTGGTGAGGGGGCTGGCGTCTGTATAAAAAAGGGACAAAGAGAACAGTCACTTGTTTTGTTACCAAAGAGTCTTTCTTTTTTTTTTCCTTTTAATGGAATGTGCTATTTTTAAGTCCCCGTCAGCCTGCAAGTGCATGTGCAGCAATTGCCCTGAACACATTTGAATAATGTCTCCGCATCCTTCTGTGATGTGGTGCAGAACGACAACTTTGTACTTTGCATTTTTATTGTGATGAAGATATTTTATGACAGTATTTGAATCCCCACAACAACAAAAAATCCTGAAAACAAGACATTTTTTTACAAGTTATAACAGAAGGAAGGTGGTCCAGACCAATCCCCTCTTGGGAATTTGGGTTGGGGGTAGGTCTGGTCCCCTCAGTAGTAGGGAGCCCTGGGAAATCTGTGGAAGTCAGTGAGCACTACATTTGGAGCCTCTGATTGCCTCACTCAGCCCTTTGCCCGCCTGGCAGCATCAGGGTCAATCCGGTTAAATTTGCCTTTTTGTTTGTATCAGGCAGGTGTTAGCCAATAGAAATATTTTAGTACAGGGAAATAGAAAATAGCGTAGAAGCTAAAATTCACAGAGGGTACTGTGAGGTAACCCTGAGATTGGCAATATCAGGACACTACTATCAACCCTAGAGCTGGAGAAACACAGAGAGGAGATGCTGTTATCAGAACTTGGAGCTAAAGCTATTCAGGGAGATTTCATCCATGTCGGGGCCACATGTAGGAGCTGGGCCACAGGGGAGATTTTTGTGGCACGGTGGTACCATGGTGGACACATAGTCACTTCCAGAGATACAACCCAAAGCAGAGGGCATGGGGAGAGATACTCCCTGGCCTCTCCCTTCCTTCTACGCTCCAGTCTTCTGCTAGTGACTCCCATTAATGGACTCAACAAATCAGCAAGATAATTTTGGAAATGTAGTTTTCACATTTCTTGGAATCACGTCATAGTAGAAAAGGGGTGGGAGAATTAATTTAAGATAAACAGGGAAAAAAAGGGTACTTTAGACATAGGTTCATTCTGTCAACTGCTATGACCCTTAAAAAACTCTTCATTGTCTTGGGAAAAGTGCCCTCTGCACATGTCATGCCTATGACCCAAGGTGACAGAAGCAGAGTCAGAGAAACTGAAGTACCTACAAACCTGGGTCTAAGTAATGGTGGGGGGTGGGGGTGTGCAGTGGAGAGGCAGGGGGCACACGGACTTGTCTTGGTATCTGGGGATACAAACCAATAGTATTGGTCAAAAAAAAAGAGGCTGCAGCAGAAATAAAAATTATAGAAGATTGTTATGATCAGACATCATGATTACATTGTGCTTCCTGGTGCCCAGATCATATTTGGGCTTGATTCCAGCTAGCAGCTAGTAGTTTAAGGAACAGGTTTCCTGAGGGAGGGATTGACATGCTGTGAACCCAGAATTTTGGCCTCCATCAAACAGACAGGGCTTAAACCTTGGCCCCAGTCCCTGCAGTGCCAACCCAAGCCTGGTCCTTTATACCAAACCAACACATTCATGTACAATAGAAGCCAGCTTTAAAGACCAAACTGCATTAAAACAACTGTCCAGGTTGTCTACGTGGTTTGCCTCTAACTTGTGTTTCTTGGTCTTCATTTTCTGATTCCAAGATTTGACTTTTGTATCTACCTCTGGGCCTTCAGACTTCTTTTCTCTGCTGCTTCTGGCTTAGTCCACTTCTGTCACCCTAATACTTCCCATTGTCTTGGGAAGAACTCCTCTGTCCTGGCTCCTTGGCTTACAGAATGCTTCCCCTGCCCCTGTTCTAATGCCCATCCTCTGCCCAGCTATGGCTAGCCCTCACCCTGCATGAGGGAGGGTGCATTCTGAAAAGCAAAGAAGCAATATGTCAGGCATAGAGAGGAGAGAGTTTCTGTTGGATAGACTGAAAAAAACACTGTAGAGGCCATGCAAGACTGAGGTCCCTAATATACTCATCCTGGTCAGTTAAGGAAATGTGGCTGTCAAAGCTTAACAGATTATCCTTTTCCACATATATCACAGGTTTCCTCATCAGTCAGTGATATGTGTGCCTCTTCATCTACCCCAGAAATCCAAGGAAATCTGTCACGTACCCTTTGATTTCAAAAATGGCAACTACTTCCTCTGTTTTCAGGAGTTTCTTTGTTTGTTCAGAGGCACTAATTCAAACCTTCTGTATTTAAATACCATCATTGACTACCCCTGTGACTTTAGAGAATAATTTAACCTCTCTAAGACTCAAACTTCACATCAGTAAGAGAAATATAATCTCCCTTACAGGGTTGCTCTAAAAACACCTAAACTGAGCAATTCCATAAAGAACTTAATACAGTAAATGCTGTTTGACATCATCATTATTATCATCATCATCATCACCACCACCATCCAAGACTGAGCAGTAAAACTAGTCTTCCTGGCTCTCCACTCCTTTGATACGTCCCACAATAGCATTATCAGCTTGTTTTTAATGGCTTTTACACATCACTGTTGGACAAAAGATAGCAGGTGCCATATTGGTCACTAAATGAAAAAAAAATTCTTAAAAAGTCCTCATTTTCATGATCCCTGGTCAGTAATTCCTACATTCTTATTTCTTCTGGGTCTCAATAGACACTTTCTGTCTTCTTATTTTTTATCTGGAAACATCAGAATGTCCTTGTTTCTCCCTCTAGTATATGTTAATTTTTTGCCTCTGAGAATCTGACTCTCCAGCATCCACTTTTATCTATGTTCCAGTTCACATTTTGGTTTCCTTATGTCTCATCTGTAGATGACCACTTGCCTCCTAGGTCTCTCTCATCCTCTTACAAACTCAGCTTCCAAAAGTTACCAAAGAGAATAAAATTCTCCTTTTCAGGAGTTTGAGGCAAAAAAAGAAGATATTATTTATGAAAATCTGAAACATGGCTCATCTGAAATTAGGTGTCCCCTGGCTATCCGCTGAATCACACTGTGGTTGATTTCTATGCACAGATCCTTGTTTTTCCAGCATATTGTTCACCAAATCAGGCCTTGAAAATGTGGATAATGAATTGGCAAAGCATATATTTATTTATATCTGGGCAATCTTGCATTTCTTATTGGTAGTGGAAGAACCCAGAAACTCAGACTCAGCTCAGTGGATTTCTCATGTGATGTGCTCACAAAAAGATTTAAAACCTCAGTATTTTAAAACAGATTGAAAATGGACCATAAATAATAGAAAGGAGAAGGAAAGAAAATGTACTTATGGCTCTGACACGATCTGATCCCACAGTTAAGAACTAAGTGGACATACTACCTAAATTCAAGTTGTAGCTCTAATGCATGACTTTAAACAAGTTTCTTAATGGCCCAATGCCTCAATTTCCTCATCTGCAAAATAAATATATCTACCTTGTAAGATCAAAGTGAGGTTTAGATGAATTAATACATGTAAAACAGAACATTTCTGACTGGCTCAGGAAGTAAGTAATCTGGCATAACAATTGCAAAATCTCAGTGGCAGGCAATAAATAATAAGTATTCATTTCTCATATGGCTGTGGATCAACTAGGGCAACTCCAAGCTGCAAGTTACATTGGGGTGCTCCATGTTTCTCTCATCTGCTTTGGGCCAGTTGGGCAGAAATACTCTTCTATGCTTATGGCATGAGAGGGCAAGCCCAAGCAACTAAACACACTAACCCCCTGCTTCTTTCTTATCTGCTTCTTTCTTATCCTGTTGGCCAAACTGTTATGGATGAGCCCCAAAATCAAGAACCAGGAAGATATATTCTCTCTTTGTTGGAGGAACTGGGAAGTTACATGGTAAGGGACATGGGAGGAAGTATGAAGAATTGAGACCAATAATTTAGTCTACTACATTGGCATATAATAAAAATATAATTAATATTAGCTATTTCTAGTAGTATTATTCCTAGACAATCTTGAAAGGAGGTTCTGTTTTTCTGCTATGTCTATTTAATACCCTCTTTCTCTTCCTGAGTCCTGCCTTTATATACTCCCACTACTCGCTGTTATGAAGTGACACCCTGATGGCTCCATCTTGTTTAGGGCCTCTATACCAGTGACCAGGCAGGCTGATATTGGCAATACAATTTCTCATATCAACGTTTCCCCTAATGATACTTAATTGGCCTACATCCCATTTCTCCTCTTCTCCAAGATAGGTGCAAGTTGACAGAGAATCTGAAGAAAAGCTGGCAGCTTTATACATGAACAGTGCAAGTGGTCTATTTATTTTAATAGAGGTCTCTTGATAAAATTTTTAATGACCAAAAATTCAGACATTATGAAAGGCTTGCAGAGGGAGTTATTTAGGGGTCTGGGAAACATGGGCCAATAAGTACATTCAAGAGGATATCATGTTGACTGTAGTGTGTCTGTGTATTAATCATTGGAACTAGCAAATATGTTACATTATATAGCAAAAGGGACTTTGCAGTTGTGTTTAAGTTAAGGATCTTGAAATGGGGGAGGTTAGCTTTTCTGGTGGGTCCAATGTAATCAGAAGGATCTTTACAGAGGAAGGTTGTAAAACTGGAGTTAGACAGAAGACATTGTGATGATGGAAGTAAGGGGACAGAGAAAGAGAGAGAGATGGGAAAATGTGGAAATGGGAAGATGTCACATGACTGGCTTGGAAGATGGAGGATGGGGCCACAAACCAAGGAATGCAGGAAGCTTGTAGAAGTTGGAAGAAGTGAGGAAATAGATTCTTCCCTAAAGTCAGAGAGAACACTGCTCTCATGACCCTTTTAGTACTTCTGACATTCAGAACTATGAGAGAATACATTTGTGTTATTTATAATCAGTAAGTTTGTGGTAATTTCTTCCAGCAACTACAGGATTCCCATCACTTCGGAAAAATGAAACCGGGAAATAGGCTATATAGTATCTATTATCACACGGTCATAACTAAAACTGGAAAAGAACTAGAATTTTCTCTTTGTTAAGCCATAAGACTTACACCTTTCATCAATGACACTGATCCTGTGCTTTTGATAAGATAAAGAGTTAGGGGACCAAGCATCTAGGCACCATAGACTGCTAGCAAGCTGGCTTAAACACAAACTTTCCTAATGTCTGCCTGTCCCATGTCTCAGCCTATCAACAGCTCAGCAGACCTAGGGGACCTGTGCATAGCCTGCTTTGCTTGAAATATCATGACCCATGTGATCTGTTTCCTAGTTTCTTCTAAACTTGGGTTTTTAGAATCTTCATTCTCTGGGTGCCTGAGTGACTCAGCTGGTTAAGTGTTGGATTCAGTTCAGGTCATGATCTCATGATTTGTGAGTTCCAGCCCCACATCGGGCTCTGTGCTAACAGCTCAGAGCTTGGAGCTTGCTTCAGATTCTGTGTTTCCCCCTCTCTCTGCCTCTCCACCACTCGTACTCTGTCTTTCTGTCTCTATCTCAAAAATAAATAAACATTTAAAAATTTAAAAAAAAAAAACATTTAGTATCTTCATTCTCAGGGACTGCTCAGGCTGGAAGTTCTATGACCACTTAGCTCTGCACTATGGATAGGCAATATAAGCAAGCAATGATTTGTGAAGTGTGAAGGCTGCTACCATGTAAGACTTGATTAATCTAAAGATGATAGAAAATACCAAATAGCTGAAATAAAATGGATTTACTTCCTCTATCTTTTCAAAGAAAAGAAAAACTGATCCCATGTAAGGAAGATTAATATGTAGGCATGGTTAGTAGGGAGGCAACCTCTTTCTATCTTTCTGTTCACCATCTTAGAGCATTGCATCATACTCAAGGTTGATTTATTGGCTAAACTGATTGGCAGAGCTCCAGCCATTATCTCCATCTTTTTGGCAGGAAGAAGGAAAAAGAGGAAATGCAAAAGAGCATGCTTCTCAGAGGAATCATTTCTCCCTTTAATTAGCTTTCCTGGAAGACCCCCATGACCACCATTTACATTTCATTAGCTACCCTTAGCTTTAAGGAAATTTGTTAAAAGTAATCTTTCTCTCTGTCTCTCTCAATAGGGCATTGTCTGAAAGAAGAACATTCAAGTTCTGTTAGAAAGAAAGAAGGGGAGAATGAATACTGGTGAGGGAACTGTTTCTGGCATAGTCTACCCCATCCCTATCCAATCAATATCCATAAAGACTATGTGTAAAAGACATTTACCACTTCCGTGAAAGAGCCAGTTCCAAAATCTTATCAAATTGCTCTATCTAGGTCAAAGTTCAGGGTACCTAGACAATGTGCAATTCTTCCCATCATATATGGGTGTTTATTCTTGTGGTCCAGTTGCACATAAACCACAAAGCAAGTTATCTTCTCTACCGATGCACCAGGATGAAGAAGAAATGGGATATTGCAAAGCAAATAAACAAATAATAAGATAACACCCCTCTATTTGGAAAAGCAAAGAATGAGAAACACCAGTCCATAGCAATTTTAAATCTTTGGGGTAAAAATAGCAAGCACTCCTAACCCCACCAGCAGAAGATTTCAGTGGAGTATGTGGTGAGTTAGTTTATGAGGCAGCTTCAGTTCTGCTCTCTGGGAAGAACTCTCTTCCCTGTCTCTCTTCTTCTGTTGCCCTAGCCTGGAATGGTAGAAGTCTTCTTATTGTTCGTTATCCTTTATAACCAACTGTGAAGTACGTGCTGGATAGTATTCCCTTGCGGGGAGCTGTGTGTCTCTCTTAGCCCACTTGCTGCTGGTGCAGTTTTGGAGGCCAGAGATTGCTTTGAAGATAGAAAAGTCTCAGGCTGCTGCTGATCCTGTTTAGGTATATTATGTTTCTTATCTTGTTTTCTCTAAGGTTGACCAGGCTCCCAGTCTTCTCACTTCTACTCAGGTGTACACAAAGTAATTGTAGGCTAAAAAGAGCTTTTAAGCAGAAAAGGTCTCATCTTTTATTTTCCAGCCTCTGTGCTCTGCTATGCCTTGCTTTTCCAAATTAATGGTCACTTCCTGGATTCATCTGAAATAATGAGCTTGGACAGGAGTGTAATGCCTTTAATCCTATGTTTTCAGCAGGTTTCTAACTTCCTATGAAAGGATATCAGTCTTATGTACTATAAATACAGCAACTTTACAGTTACTACTTATAACTGCTTCAATTTGAGGAACAAATCCATTTGGCCTTTTCAACCCTGAAAGATCTAAATTATGAGACTCCTATTCTACCCATATTGCAGACTATAGGCAGGACTAACTCCATTAGTCAATTGATATTTCTCTCGATCTGTGTTTATAGTGTGGCTAGCTCCAGTCTAAGCTTTTTTCTTTTTTGTAAGACTGTGCAGAGAGCAGCAGAAGAGACTAGCACATATCGACATTTTAAGTTGCCCTACCATGCTCCCAACACTTCAACCTTGGGCAGCATGCGGTCTGATTTCCAAGGTACAGTAGGCAACAGATTGACAAAATTTCCTCACTGCAGTAACAAAGACAGCATGGTTTTCAGACTACAATATTGGACTCCTTAATATCTGCCTCCCCACTTCCTCCATTCAGCTGGGTTGGTATTTTGGGTTCTGTTGTCTCTGGCATCCTCTTTCTAGCAATCAAATTCTGTATCGATTATGAAATATGTTTCAGCTGCATGCAGCAGAAAACCCACATCTGCGATCTGAAGAAGATAGACTTTCGTTTTTCTCTCACGTGAAGGAACTTGGTGGTCTAGGATCGATATAGTAGCTCCGGAGATTTGGTGGGACTATATTGCCTGTTCCTTTCTGCTCCATCATCCTCAAGGTTCCTTTATTGCCTGAAGTGTTTGCTGGCTCTCCAGCCATCACCTTCACATTCCCAGCAAGAGGAAGGAGAATGGAAGAGAGGTGCTAAACAAAAGTAAAGCCTGCCAGCTGAGTCAGCTTGATTTAAAATTCCTTCCTCTGGGTTTCACCAGTGACTCTTACTTACATCAATTTGGCGACATCTAACTACATGGGAGCCTGGGAAACAGCTTAGCACACGGCCATTCAAAATAAAATTGGGTTTCTGTTAGCAAAGAGAAAGAAAGAAGAATAATGGGCAGTCAACTATCTGTTCTTTCCACGTTTTCCAGAAATTCTGTGCTCCCCTGCCTTGTCCTGCTGGGGAGATGGCCAATGCCTCATCTGCATTATAGCTGATTGCCAGAGACTTAAGCTAAATATTTCATGAGTTGGGGGAGGAACAATGATTGTGAGTCATCTGCACCCTCATGCTAATGCATTTCATGTCATTTCCTGATACTGGTGTGATGTAAGAGAGGGACAGAGGTGAAGGGGAGGCTACAATAAGGGCTCCACCACCAGAGTAGAGGAAAGGATAGGAAATGGATACTAGAGTCCATCTCATCAGTTTTTCTCAGGTGTCCTCATGCCATGGCCTTGAGCTTTTCTTTCACGTCTTCCTACCACGATTTGGGTCACAGTTGAAAAGCATGTTTTCTCTCCTGCCTATCACCCCTCCCTAAGCAGCCTTCCAGATCACTTTTGCTGCACCATCTTGCCTCTAAGCATTGGAGTGGGGCAAGGGGCATGTTGGGCAGTGCCACAGTCTAGCTCCTTCTTGGCTTGTCAGGGAGAGGTGGTTTGACCCAGGAAACATATTGTCTTTATGATGAAATGGTCACTGTACTCCAGGAATGTCTTTCACACAGTGCTGTCATCTCTTAGCAAACAATACACCAGACCTGGAATATCTCAGTTCCTTCCAACAATGGATTTGTCCCCAGATTGCATGACCAGATACTATTAAATGGTCAGAGTCTGTGAGCACCCATTGTTTGGAAGTTCTGGTGCACCATCCAGGCCTAGGACGCTCATTTCCTCAGCTGCTGGGAGTGTTAGTGGCTGAAGGCTCTCCCCTGGGTCCCTCTCCAGAATATGCCTTCAGTCAAAGAAAGTCACTTGACACAAGGTCACAGTTGTTCCCTGTGGGGTCGGAGGTTTAATAAAGGTCAGATTCCCTTGCCTCAGAGCAAGACAAGTGCAAAGGGCCATTCCAGCTTCAGAGTCTCTAGCAAGACACAGGGTGGTTTCTGTTGCTGGCAAATGATGGCCCAACCTCTCCTGCTGCCTTGTCCTGCTTCCCTCACTTCTTTTAGGGAGGGAGTGCTTTTGAAAGCACTTCTACCATAAAAATTCTGCACACAAATTGAAGATTCAGTCTGTTTTTGAAACAGAACTGATCTGCAAACACCTGGGAAGTGAGGAGACAAAGCAGAAATTGCCTTTGTTGGTCATAGTCCACCTGGGCCTGTGGCATCCCTTTAATGGCTGTGCCTGGTTATGTTCCCTGATAACAGTGTCTAGTGCTATAGATGACCTCCGGATCCCATTGCTCCCTTTAATAATCTGTAAAGATCTGTCAATAGTTTAATGAGAACTTGTGTGCCCATTACATTTTCAACCTCTATCTCTTGTTTGGGAAATTGATTCTATAATTTTGCCTTATAAAGTTTATTAAATAATTTTCCTTAAATGAAACCCCTTTCAAACTTTAAGGGATATCTTCTGCTTATAATGGATTATAAACAGTGCCCTGTGCCCTACCTACATTATAGGTAACATATAGGCATTCTTTCCTAAAATGTACCCCTTTGTTTACACTAAAGTTTATCAGCCCTCTAGAAGAATATTATGTTGTAGGTGTAGGAAGGAAGTGTGGGATGTCCCCTAGGAACTTGGAGATAAAAGAAATAAGATTGGCTTTTAAGGATTCAACTAGTAAAATCCACACACAATGTTTAGAAATCTGGGAGGGTAAATAAAAGCCTGTCTGTAAATATGTGACCAAAGGATTTGCCTTGTCCCCCAATTCCACACAAGGTGACCTGGGTCTTGGAGATGTAGGACAGGCACGCGGTTAGTATTTAGTAAGCAAAAACCCAATCAATTGTATTGCAATGCATGAGCATAAAGGAACAGTCTGGCTCACAGAAAGTATAGCTCAACAGGACAAAACTTGGCAGTGTTTTTCCAGCATCATCCAAGCTGAGAAGACACTGAATCTGCAAGACAACCTTAATTTAATTACTAGAGAGGTGTTCTGTAGCAAAGGGCAAGAATGATTCATCATACCATGCCATGGTCTGGATAAAATCTCTCAAACTCTCCACTTCCCTTTGCTCTGATTCTGTGCTTACCATGCAACTTGAGAGTTATTATCTTGACCTCTCCAGGAAGGAACTGTCCCCAGGAGGAGAAATGAGAATTCCTTTCATTGGATCAAAATAACTTTCACTGTGTACTAATAAGTTTTCAATCTCCTGATGTGTTTTGATTTTAATTTGGTTAGTGTGAGTCAGTGTCCCTGCTTCCATCTGACTTCAGAACAATGACAAAGTTTGGATCTCATGGGCACGGTGCATTCATCAAGGTAATACTCCCTTCTGAGATGACTTGGGAAAGAGCCTTCTAGCTTTCATGTCAAGACCCCTCACCTTGAAAAGTGGGCAGAGACTTTTGGAAAGTTTATCTGATTTGTCTGCTTAATAGTTTACATCCAGAAAATGCTGAAAAGCTAAATGTCATTTGCAACTGGGGGGGATTTCTCTGTATCTTGCCCTTCCAGATGGCTCATAAAAACAAGAGATAAAATGCCTCCCAGGATGGAGAGACCTGTTATATGTATCTCCTCAGAAGCTCAATGTCTGTTCATTTCCACACTTGATATCATAAATATATAAAAATATTACTCTGTCTTTGACAAAATATTTTGCTCCAACCACAGATGCTTGGCTAGACCAGAGCGTGCTTACCAAAAGCTTGCATTACTCACAGTGTGGGTGATTTCCCTACACTCGGCCCATAGACTGGGCCTTTAGACCACTGCTGCCCAGCAGGGCCCAAACCAGACTGGTCAGAGTGGTACACTGCCTTCAGCTAACAGTCCTCTTGGTATGACTGTTCTTCTGGCCAATTGGCCCTGAACTCTTGGCCTCTTATCCCTATTCTGTCTGCCAAATCTGGCCTGCCCAGATTCAGTGGCCTTCTGGGCCCTCCCTCCGTGATCTAAACTGTTTCCCAGATGCTGTATGGGCTAGCCTGCTCCCCAACTCTGAACATTATCTCGTCTCTGATTAGCTATCCATGACTTAGTGTCCATTCCTTTCTTTTCTTAAGACTGGGGAGAACTCATTTTCCTGAAACCTAGCCACTCTGGGATTTGGTTTCCCACGAGGGAAAAATGAAGGAAGTTGCTCTTGCTCCCCACACTCATGGCCTGTAGGGAGGCAGGGCTGCACTGTAGAATGGAGGGTCAAGCTGGCAGCAGGGTTAGTAGAGCAGGGGCGAGGGGTGGCGCTGTACCAGGGCCCTGCTCCATGTCCCAGCAACATCAGAGAAATGACTCCAGACCTCCGGGCTTTCCTACAAAGTACCAGCTCTCATGCATTGCATCTGTATGGGAAGATAGTATTTTGAAATAGGTGATGATTCCGCTTCCTGTCCCCCCCCCCCATTTTCCTATTTGTTTCATTTCCCCTTTTCTTATCCCAGGAGAAGGATGACACAGCACAATGAAGGTAGGAAGCCAATTCTTGACTTTGGAAGAACATGGGGGAAAAAAGAATAAGTTTTCTGTACTCCTGAGACTATATATGATTATCTTGGTTGAGGGAGGAGAAGGAATCAAAATGGAAGCCAAGGTAATTTATGTTAGAGATTCCTAAGCCTTGAGAAGGAGGTGACTGAGTCTCGGGGAAAGTTTGGAGACTCTAAGATCAGAGGGGATCGGTGACATCCTTCTGCAGCCCCTGTCTTTCCTTGAGAAGAGCTCGGCAATGTGGAAAAATCAAGGAGAAACAAATGAACATGTGGTGTATCTAGGGAGATGGATCTAAGACAGATTTGCAGTTTCTCACAGCATAGAAAGAATAGGAACAGAAGAATGGATCCCATGTGCACATGGCACAGGGGGTCAGAGCCCACAGGAGGCCTTGCAGCTGGGATGAGGGGTTACAGGGGGGAACTGTGTGGATAAAAGAAGACACCAACACCACATCCCACCTTCAAACCTTGGCATTATATAAGCCACTATGTAAAAAGTAAGTTTTCATTACCTGGCAAAATTGGAACTCAAAGTAGCAATTAATCTCAGTTACAGAAAATAAAGACATTTACTTTCTTTATTTCTTATCCATCTTATCCATCTGTGGATGGGTTTCTTATCCATCTGTGGATTAAGATTTAATATCACAATCAATATGCTGGAAATCTGGGTTTCCTAGGAAGTCTCATAGAGTAATTTTTGCCAAGTCATACTTATTGGTGTAGGTGGAAAAAGGAATGATTCTTCTGCCATAATTTGTCAGACCCTTCTAAGGACTCTGTGTTAGTCTTCTTGGTCTGCCCTAACAAAATGTCATAGGCTAGATGGCTTCAACAACAGAAATTAATTTTCTCAAAGTTCTGGAGGCTGGAATTCTGATATCAAGGTACCAACAAGGTCAGTTTCTGATAAGGCCTCTTCTCTGGCTTATAGACAACTGTTTTTCTCCTTCTGTGTGAGTGTGTACATGTGAGGAAGGAGGAAGAGAGGGTAATTGAGGGAGGAAGATAGAAAAAGATAGGTTAGAAAGATAGAGAGACGAGGGGGAGAGAAATGTCTCTTTTCATAAAGTCACAAATTCCATTAGTTTAGGGCCCATAACAACCCTGTGACTTCATTTAATCCTAATTCCCTTCCCAAAGGCCCCATCTCCAAATACCATCATCTTGGAGGTTAGGGTTTCAACATGAATTTTGGAGGGACACAGTTCAGTTAATAACAGACCTGAAGGATTTCAGACCACTCTGCAGAGTATGACAAACAATTCAGAATGTTCCAAATAACCATTCACTATTACTTATTGGCCCCCCCCAAATCTGTTTTCCAGCCTTCTCTCCCAGGTCTGGATCCACCCCATGGAGCAATGCCCATGGGTGTTCATCCAGAGATTCATTGCCTTTTGGTTTCTAACAAGTTTCATCCATTAGGAGGTACTGGCAGAATTAGAAAAGGGTAAGACAGTTTGAGACATTTAGTCTTCCTGCTCCTTCTCTATTGACAGCCACACCTCTGATGGGGCAGACACCCACTTTCCAGGGCCCAGTAATAGCTTCTTCCTATTGCCCCTTCAGCTTAGGTGTGATAATGCTGATGTCATTGCTAGTCTCTGGGTATTTCTTGGTCACTTATTAGTTCAGTAAACCTTGATACACCTCTGTAAAGCCCCTCCATTAAGCCCTCTTCAGTTAAACTCTTTGAGCATGGCTGGACTCTGATTTATATAGCAACAATGCAAAGTTCTAATCAAGCTCCAGCTCAGTAGCTGAGTGGAGCTATCCAATGTTACTGACTGAGCTTCTTGCAAAGAAAAAAACACGCAAAAAAAAGGTGAGTGATTGGCCACTCCAGCTTCTCTGAGGGGTTAACATAGTATGACATTATGACAAAACTCTCTCCTGTGATGAGATGGAACTGTGTCTGGTGGTTCCCTGATGCATCTATGTGTCTCTCAGGCCATGGAACAGTGGTAGCATCCCTGGTCGATAAATGACCATAACTCTGTAGCCTTGCTATTAACATTTCTCTGGGGAGGTGGTGTGATCCATAGTTGGAACCCTAGCAGACCAAATGGCAGGTGACAAGGAAGAACAAATTGCAATAAGAGCTACCGAAATGAACTCACCTCTATCCTCAAGGTGCTTACAGTTCAGTGGAAGATAGGCAGGTAACCAGTTATACAGTGCAATGAGTATCAAAATAGAAGTCTCTACTAAAGGCTTATAGAGATGAAAGGAAGGAGCACCTTCCTGCTTCATGCTGACTTTTGGAGAAAGTGTAGGTTTTATCTAATAAGAAAAGGGTAGGAAGGATGCTCCCAGAAAATGAGTGGCATGACAAAGCACCTTGCTGTGAAGCAGTGTAGGACATTCCAAAGCCACAAGCAGCTAGTCTCCATGCAAAGAGAAGACTGCAACAGTCAAAGTACTCTTGGAAGCTCCTTAGGAGACTGATGTATCATTTCTTACAAAATCCAACAGAGATTGTTTCCCAATATTGAAACAAGATTGTGTTTCTTCCTTCAAGCAACAGATGAAGAAGTTGGCTTGAGTTTCCAAGTCGTGTTCAACAAAATGTATTTATCTTCAAACCTTAGGCTGAGTGGTGGCACTCACACTAGGAGAGGCAAAGGAGTGAAGAGAAGAAGGAAGGGGCTGGCAGGTTTACAGCTCCCATCTCCCAACATATCTCAGGACAAATACTTATCTACCACAACAGGAATGAGGAGCACCACCCATTAAATTATTGCTTCCTCTCACTCTTCCCATTTCTCTCATGGCAAGTCTGTACTACTGTATGTGCCTATGGCCACAAATGGCTGGACTGCAGGGTTTATACCTGGCCTGAGGGGTGGCAGTTGGGAGTAGGATAGGAGGCATCAAAGAGGAGGTGGGGGAGCTGATCAAGTGCCATATGTGATGTGTCTTGTTGGCTGTTGTCTTTTAAAAACTAGGGACCCAAGAAAGGGTCTGCATACCATCCAGTTCAGGGCAGAAAGGATGGATCGAAGAAAGGTGGAAACGGAGGCAGGGAAATCATTTGGCAGATAGCTGGGAAACCCAAACTAGCAATAACCAAGATTTCAGCCAATAAGACAATCACTGGAATAGAAACGAAATGTCTACTTCCAGAAATATTTGTGTGGTGTATCTGACAGGACTGGATGACTGGGGATGGTGGGGATTATGGGTATTAGACGTGGATTAAAATGGCTTCTATATTTTTAAAAAATATTTATTTTGAGAGAGAGAAAGAGAGAGAGAGCAGAGGAGGGGAGGGTCAGAGACAGAGGGAGAGAGAGAATTCTAAGCAGGCTCCCCACTGACACAGGCTCAAACCCTCAAAGTGTGAGAGATCATGACCTGAGACGAAATCCAGATGTGGATGCCTAACCAACTGAGCCACCCCTGTGCCCCCATGACTTGTAGATTCTTGACTGAACAGCAGGAGAGATATTGGCCCTGAGTCTGTTAGAATTCTTATAGGAAAACAGATGACTTATCCAATCAGGATATTTTGAGGAGGCTTTCCTTTTGTTTTATTTGTTTTGTTTTGTTTTACAAAAAGTTTACTTATAAAAGTATTGACAGGGTGCAGGGTGATAATGAGGGGCTCTACAGGAAACTAGGGTGAGATTCAAAGGGACAGGGAAGGAAACAGTTATCCAATCAAGGGGGCAAGTCCTATAGAGCAGACAACCTTAAAAGCAGCATTAATCTTCTGCTAAGGGATACTGCCAGCCCAAGTTGACCTTGGGCTTCCCAGGGAAGGAGCCATAAGGTCCTTATAAGATACTTATAATAAGGTCATTACCACCCCCCACCACACACACACACACACACACACACACACACACTCCCTCAGCCTCCTGCTCAGGTCCCCTACTGACATGCCCAACTGGAAACTAAGTGCCTAGGAACCTGTTGATGTCGTCCTTATGCGCAAATCTCCAGGGGACAGAAAACAGAGTGGAAAAAGGTGGAGAGATGTCATGCTAGGAAAAATGGTAAGTCTAAGATCTCCAGCCCAAGAGCCTCCAAACAGGTCAGGAGTTAGGGAGGAAGAGCAGGCTGACAGGAGAAAATAACACATTTAGTACACATAGGATGAAGATTGGGAGATGTGAGGTCCTATTTCCAACAGGATCCAAGGAATGCCAGGAAGTCAAAATTGGATGAGCACCTAGTATGTGCCAGACCCCATTCTACATGCTTTGCTCAATTTACCTCACTTAAGTCTTACTACAATACCTCAAAGAAACATTCTCTCCATTTTACAGATCAGAATCTGATCATGTGACCTGATGAAAATGGGACTACAGATCATGTGACCTGATGAAAATGCGACTGCTCTTAACTCCAGACTGGCAAGTATTACAAGGCAAGATCTGAATCCAGCCCTGTTTTACTTTAAAGAGTATGCGTTTCCTGTCTGAAAGTTAATTAAGCCTGTGCAAAAAACAAGAGAGGATGGAAGTTCTAACGTCCCACTTCAGTGCCTACAATTATCCAGACAATTTATAAACAATTTCACACACTTCACCTCCAAGTTCGGATCAATGTCTATTTTCTATGGCTTTTTTTTTTTTTTTGCAGTGGTTCATTTACCCATCAGTTCCCTACAGACTTGAAAGCCCCGTTTGATGATGATATTTGGGGTTTTATGCAGCCTCAGGCTCCAGTGAGAACAGAGGAAGGGCACAGGTAGAGGTGGGGTGAACGTGAAGGGAACATGAGCCGTGTGACAGCACCACGCAGGGAGAACCTAGCCAGTTAGGATTGCTGCAGATGGCTCTGCATTCTTGGCAGTTGTGAGTGTCTCCCTTTGATTCCAGTGGCCATGGTGAGTGGCAAGGTGACCTGTGTGTCTCTGGGAGCTGATCATTCATAAGGCAGAAACCCTTGTTGGTAAACAGACACCTGGAATATTCACATGTCCTCTTTTTTTGTTTGTTTTGTAGAAGTGTATTTATTTATTTTGAGAGAGAGGAAGAGAGAGAGAGAGAGAGAGAGAGAGAGAGAGAGAGAGAGAGAGAGAATGTGTACAAACATGGGAGGGACAGAGGGAGAGAGGAAGAGAGAGAGAATCCCAAGCAGGCTCCATGATGTCAGCACAGAGCCCGATGCGGGGCTTGATCCCAAGAATTATGAGATCATGACCTTAATTGAAATCAAGAGCCGGACACTTAATGGACTGACTCACCCAGGTGCCCCCTACTGTGTGCTCTTAATCAGCCTGTGGAGGGACTGAAAGACCAATTCCAATTATATTTGCTTGCTGGTTATGATTCTGCCTACAAGGTTTTCTTCTTCAAATTTGGAAGTTAACACTTAAAAAACAAAAACAAAAACAAAAACCTTCCTGTCCTCTTCGTCCTTTTTCTCTTCCTTCTCTACTTATTCCTTCCTTCTGGTCTTCTTCTGACCCCTCCATTCTCTCTCTTCCTCCATTTCCTGCTCCCTTTTTTCCACCTCATTATATCCAACTAAGTGGGCCAGTGTAAAAGTTTATGATCTATGATATTTAAGCTTGTTTGTCAAAATCTACTGAATTTCTCAAATCTTTGGGTACATGAGGATGGGGAATGCAGATTACTGTCTCCACACCAGCAGTTCTAGGATGGACAGACTGAAAATGACAGTAGCTGAACTCAGTAACGTGTCAGCCCAAAGTGTAGAGGTAGAGGTCAGCCCAGGAAGCGCTCCAGTGAGGTTTTCAATGAAAAGCATCCCTCTGGAAGGCAAAGAACAAATGGCAGGGATTGAGTGGAAATAGAAAAAGCAATATGGTGGCAGAGTACCAGGAAATGGGCTTTTTCATCTTGTTGGGGGGTGGAAAAAGATTTAGTGCCATGGAAATGCATTGGCTAGGCATTGGGAAATCTTTCTGTGGTTCACATATTCTTGAGGATAGCAGCCATAGGACCTCCCCAAGTCACGCTTGAGAGGTTCTTTGTCCAGCAGTAGCATTTAGGGCATGTTAGAAACCCAGCAGGCCCAGGGAAGGAGGGGATTATTGTCCCCATGGCAGGGCAGAAATGAGAGAGCATAAAGTCCATGTGGGTCTTGAGAGGTGGGAACCTACAAACTGAGTGAAGTGCATCTCTGGGTTTCGAATGGCCACCTGGAAAGAACTACATTATCCATGGAGATGGCTAGAGTGAATGGGTTTCATACCCAAACCTAACCAGAAATTATCACATTCTTCTTGTAGTCTATTCTCTTGGCATTTAGTGTAGTATTTTCTGTTCATTACACTTCTTAATATTACACTGTGATAAGAGCAATTGTCCATCATTCAGATATTCTCAGGAGTGTAGGGATGGGGTGAGGGATGCTCCCTGGCAATAGCCCATGAAACCAATCACCTGTAGAAATTCGTGTCACACCATTACTGATTCAGATGGTAGACACTTCTGGCATTTTTAAGGAGGATGAGAAGAGAAAGATGTCTCTTACTTGGATCATAAAGCTTATCACTGTCTAAAACACACCAAGTGCCCCTCTTTTTATCTAACTTTCATACCAGTTCAACAGGTTTGGATGTATGGGAAGAGAATTTCTAGAAAGACCAACATTGCTAGTTTTATTCATCATTATCTACCACCTCACACCAAGTGTTCAGTCTGTAGATGGTACTTAAGACCCAGGAACAAGTGGAAGTGAAATTTGTCCTTGACACTAAAAGTTGTGAGTCCTTTGTCACTGAACATTACATGCCAGCACATTTTGGCTTCAGCAACCCAAAAAAGATGCAGTATACTTCTGAAACATCATTTTCTTCCCTATCCCAGCCAGGTTGCTCTCTGAAAATAGTTATTTCCCCTACTTTGGTTTCATCTGTGAAGCTGTATTTGACAAGTCTCACATCACATGTCACAGAATCTCAACACTTGAATAGCTAAGAGTCTTGAGGTGATGGAGGGTCCTTTCTGGCCTACATCTGAAAGTGAGTCCAGAATGAACATGGAAGCAGCTGGAACAGGAATGTAAAACACTTTGGGATAATCTAGAAGAGAAGCCATGGCCACAAGCCCACTCCTCTGTGCTTAGCCAGGAGCTATGAGCATGCCCTTTTCACCAGTTTCTCCCGGATCCCCTGCCTCCACCAGTACTGCCTAGAGCCACACTTCTCACAGAAGCACCTCTTGCATAAATGACACTGAAGGCCTCAAGCAAGAACTGTCCTTGTCTTGGCTCATATTTGTGCCATCTCTTCTCTGTGAGTTCCTTGGCTCTACCTCCTGTCTTCCCAGGGCTTACTTCATCAACCCAGGCTGCCCTTCCAGCCTCTTTCCTAGGTTTCTGGACTCTCTCTTTAAAAACTGTCCTTTTTTGTCAGTTTCCTATTGCTGCCATAATGAAACAATGCAAATCTAGCTGCCTGAAGTAACCCAAATGTATTGTCTTACAGCTTTGCAGGCTAGAAATCCAACACAAGTCTCCTGGGCTAAAATCAAGATATTAGCAGCGCTGAGTGCCTTTCTGGAGGTTTCAGGGAAGAATCTTCCTCGCTTGCCTTTTCTAGCTTCTGGAGACCACCACCGTGCCTTGGCTCATGGCTCCTTCCTGCCATCTTCAAAGCCAACAATGGCAGCTTGTGTGCTTCTCACCTTATCACATCATTCTTACTTGCAGTAATCACCTCTCATTCTTTACCTCCTCTCTACTTTTAAGACTTGTGTGACTTCACTGGGCCCACCCAAATAATCCAGAACAATTTCTCCATCTCAACGTCTTGACAGCTGTAAAGAGCCTTTTGCCATGTAAGGTAATACATGCATAGGTACCAGGGATTAAGATGTGAACATCTTTGTGATGCCATTATTTTGCATACAACACCCTTCCTGACCCCATTCCCTGGGAATATTCCAAGTGCCTAACAGGAATTTGATATGCTAATTCACAATCAGGAGTGAATGGGTTTATAACCCCCACACAGGAACACATTGTGTTTACTTTTAAGCTGTAGTCTTCAATACCTAGCCCTAGGTAGTTTATAATATGGGAGTTTGACATACTTTGGTGGTCACAGGGAAGTGCCATTTCCATGGGGTAAACAAAATGTTCTAGCTTTTCAAACCACAACATATTGACATTTGCTTGTTCTGCCTTAGATACACATCCCACAAGACCTTTACCAGAGCATGTGGCTTTGGGATCCAGAGTAGGCATCATAAACTGGGGCTGAGCAGCATTATTGGAAACCAGGTCATGTTATTTGTTTGCTCCAACGGCCTGCTGCAGCAAGTCATTAGAGTGAAGGCGTTTTTCCATATGACATTAACTTCTAGGAAAGAATAAATCCTTCTGCACTTTGTTCCCCCTCTGGTAGGTTAAGTTCCTTGAGGGTAAAGGGAAGTGGATGTTATTGATCCTTTTACTTGCACGCAGTGCATGCATGCACATGCACACACATGCACATGCTCATTTGTACACACTGTACATCTGTGAACGCGCGCATACCATGGGCAGCACAGCAGCGAATACAAGCCACGTGAACTAGGCACATTTAGGACCAGCTCTTCCTTCTCTGTCCTGAGTATCTCAGAGAAAGCAGACCCAGCCCAGGAAACAAGAAGGGGAAATGAAAAGTGTGGAACCTTTGAGGAAGGTTTACAGGGAAAGCAAGGCTATCGATTGCTACATGATGAGAAAATGAAGAAGGATGTGGCACATTTCGCGATATTGATCTGACCTATTAGCAACAGTGACAGGTCACTCCATTCTCCCCAAATTCTCCCCAAGCTCCAAGCAAGAGCACTGTGTGTGTGTGGACAGGTAACAGAGAGAGTAACAGGCAACAGGGAGAGGTCTCTCTAAGAGAGAGAACAGTAGAGAAGAGCTAGAGAGGGAGGAGTATTTGGAATGGAGTGGAAGTATTTGGAAGTGATCAATTTTTCACCAGGAAAACAGGCAGTTCAGTGTGGACCTGCCAAAATTTTGAGAATTTGAAGACTAAGTAGTAGTCTAAACGAACAGCATGAAGAGACAAGGCAATCTCTCAGAGGCACAGATACTGGCTGACGCAGCTAGATTTCAGAAGCTTTTGGAAGCCTCTGTTCTTTCTCCAATGGTTGCCGTACATGAAAGTCGACCATTAGAAATTCATCTTGAGAAGGGGAGGGAGCTCTGTCTTTGCAAGACTGTTCCATTTTAGAAGAAAAACAGTACTTCTTGGATGGGGAGCTTACTTGCTCTGAAGTATTAATGTTACCAGAACTGATTTTCAATCGAGGAGAAAGCAACTGGGAGTGAGGAGGTTGAAATTTTGAAGAAGGAATAGATAGTGAGGAGCCCAGAGAGATGGAAGAAAGAGAAAAAGTGATACAAGGAAAGAAAAATAGAATATAAGTCTGGCCAAGGAGACAGAATAGAATAAGGGCTTTGTAATAAAGACTAGGATTCTCAATTTTGTTCTGTCTCCTGTGAGCTATGGCTGGTAAATTTCTTAATTTCTGTGAGATGCCACCACACAGCTTTTCCAACCCAGAAATTAAAGATAGATCTCTTGGTTGTTGTGAAGATTTAAGTTAATGTTTCTGAATTTCAGTGCCTGGTGCCTAGCAACTGGGTGTTGCTGCCCTGGAGGGGAGAGGAAAGGTCCTCTGAGATCCACGGGGGGGGGGGGGGGGGGGGGGGGGGGGGGGGGGGGGAGACTGGAAATGCTAACAGTGACAGTCCCCAGCACTGGTGGAGGCTGCCTCATAGTCCCCTTTCTCATTCACTCTCCAAACAACCCCTCAAGGTTGAATCTGGAAGATTTTTCAGGAATATTCTGACCCCATTTCCACAGAAGGAACATGAGCAAAGATAAGATATCACTCTAGGTATCAACCTGACTCTTTTTCCCAATCATCTGTTTCTTCTTCTCCACTGGATATTTCCCATTATCATGGAAGTATGATGTTACTTATGCATCTCCAAAATATTTATCTTGACTCTTTTTTTCCCCTATCTTTTGTCCCATGGATTTGCTCCTCTTTGCATCAAAAATCCTAGATTAATAAAAAAAAAAAGTTTGCCTTGCTGTCCAAAATTCCTCTCATCCTGTTCTCCCTGAAAGCCGTGCCATTAAGTGTTCACCTCTGCCACTTCATTGAAGTGGCTCTTGTCAAGGACACCAATAACTTCCATTTGCTAAATCCAAGCGTCCATTATCAGCCTGCATCTCAGGTGACACATCAACTGCATTTGGCCCAGCTGATCGTACCCTGTGTGGCTTCCAGGATTGCATACTGTCTGCTGTTCATCCCATCCCAAGGCTATTTCTGTGTAACGTCCCTTGCTAGTTCTTCCTCTTCTTCCAAACCAATTAATGATGGAGAGCCTGAGGCTCTGTCCTTTTTCCTCTTCTCCTCACTATTTTCCCTTACTCCCTTAAAGATTTCATTTAGCCTAAGGCTGTATACATAATCTGTGCTTTTGGTTCTTTACTTTGTCTCAATCCCACCTCCTTTCTCCACCCTCCTTTGCCCCAAGAGGCAGGCCATGGTAGACATTTCCCCCTTGCAGACTGGCTTTCTGACTCTGGCTGGTATAAGATAACTGTAGGAGATGGAGTTTTTCACTGGTCTCCCTCTCTCTGGGTTAGGCACACTGTGCCCTCTTGTTTTCTCCCTCAGACCTAAAAGTGGTAGTGGCTTTCCATCTTTGCTGCTCCCTTGATGCACACCATACCTTGTAAATCCCTTTAATCCTGCCAACATCTCTGTAAATAGCTTATTGTTAAATTATTTTCATTGAAAGCCTTTGGATGTTTCACTCTTTCCTGCGGGTGCTTTCCTGATAACATCATCCATAAGCTGATGAGCCCTGGACTTCATATGTTCAGCTCAGGTGTCTCCTGAACTCCAGGCCCATATATCAAATGGGATACTTCAAAACTTTGTTTGAATGTCTCAGAGAGCCTGGGTGGCTCAGTCACTTAAGCATCTGGCTCTTGATTTCGGCTCAGGTTATGATCTTGCGGTTCGTGAGATCAAGCCCTGCATTGGGCTCTGCACTGACGTGTGGAGGCTGCTTGGGATTCTCTCTCTCTTTCCCCCACCCCTCCCAAAATAAATAAATAAAAACATTTAATTGAAAAAAAAAACATTTTGTTTGTTTCAAACTTAATGTGACCCAATGTGAGTATGTAATATTGACCCCAAATCTGCTAAGGTCATTGTCTTTCCTTTTACAGATGACATAACAGCATTCTTCCAGAGTCTCATCCCCACATCCTGGGAGTTATCTTTGGCTCCTCTCCTCTCACATCCCACATTGACTCCATCAAGAAAACTTGCTGGTTCAACCCTTCAAATAATCCAGAATCTGACCAATTTTCTGCAACCCCCCCACCCCGTTCCCACCCCACCATTATCTATCTCAGGTCAAGCCACTGTGCACTTTGACCTGGACATGATGAAAGCCTCATCAGAATGGATCTGCTTGCTTCTGCTCCTTCCTCTCTATTGTCTATTCTCAATATGGCAGCCAGAACAATCCTTTTAAAAAGTGAGATCAGATCATGTCACTCTTCTTCTTGAGACTCTGCCATGGCTACCCATTCCCTACCAAGTGAGAGCCAAATCCCTTACAAGAGTCTAAGAGAGGCTCTTTGGGACTTCCATGCCCAACATCTCTGAGTTCACTCTTCTCCAGCTACTCTGGCCACTGGCCACATGCTGCTCTTCAGATGTCCCAGATGAGTCTAGTTTCAAAGCTCTGGCACTGTCTAGGTCCTCTGCCTGGAATTTTCTTCTCTGATATCTGCTTCACAACTTCCTTCACTTCCTCCAAGTGTTTTGTCTCTTTTTTAAATCAGTTATCACCCTCTCAATGAATCTGAGTCTACCCTGATCACAGTGTTTAAAATTGCCATGTAAAACTCTCATATTCCTGATGCTCTATCATTGCACTTGTTTTTCTCATAGAACTTATCACTTGTTAACAAACAATATAATGTTGCTTTTATTAAATTTACTTTTGTATTTAATTTGTAATTTGTAATAGTTTGTATTATATTTCACAATATATTTATTAGGTTCACTGTTTATCGTCTGTACACTGTGCTGTCATTTAAACATTATGAGGACAGGAATATTTGCTTGTTTCATTCATAAAAGCAATGCTTGGGGCATAGAGGACATGCCACTTTTGTGTGTGTGTGTGTGAATTAGGAAAGTTTACTAAGGCAGATGTGCCACTTAGAATTCTATCTTCTCCCAATCCTGTGTTCCTTTAACTATAGTATATATTCTACACAGGATATTACCTTCACTATATACTCTATATATGATAGAGCCTTCACTATATGCTCCATACATAGTGTAACCTTTAACAGCAGAGCAATGTGGCCAGTGGCAGTAGCTATGTCAGACTGAGAGTCCAGATCCCAGCTACCCCACTTATTTGTGATTTGGTAAGTTACTTAACCTCTGACAGACTCATCTTTCTCATCCATATAATGAAGTACCAGTGCTAAGTCTTAGGGTTATCATGTGGAGTAAGTCAGAAATATGCATGCATGCACAAACACATTACACTTAGCACAGAGCCTCAATAAGAGTTATTGCTCTGAAGTGCAGAGACACACTGCAAGTGTGGGAGCCAGAATTCAATTCTATACATATTTCCAGGTTTCTAAAGAGAATGTAACTGTATGTAAACCTGAAGATCACACCACTCCGTTAACACTTGAGCTTTGGAAGTTATTTCTGTGATCAACATTTATCCTCCAAACAGGTTAACGATTTCACATAATCTTATTCTTGGGGATTACCCATTTATTCTTTTCTTAGCCATTGGAATTAGGAGCAGTTGTTTAAAGTCTAAGACAATTCTTCCTATATCCTGAGGCAATCCTGATCCAGATAGAAGAGTTTTAAGGGGATTGTGAGTGAGCTTTGGCCAGCCGCCCAAATGTGGTCTTAGATTGAACACTGAACTCCTAGATACCCACTGTTCTATAACCCTGATACATACCATCCACATGTGAGCTCCCACTGGTCACTCCAGGACTGGGCTCTGCTTTGAGCTAAGGCCAGTGATGGAGGGAGACCTGACACCTGCCTGACTCTTGCAAGTATCCCTTCTGAAAATCTTGCTCCTTTAGAATACTAATTGCTGACTAGATTTTTTTTTCCCAAATGAAGAGCCCGTAATGAACCCACTGCCACTATATTTTCCTGAGAGCCTTGTGGCATGTTTTGACATCTAACACCTTGGATATACTTGGATAACCATGCCATTCTGAGTCGTTGACTGTGACCCTTGATAATATCTAGAGTCTGGTTTGAGTCCCAGACTTTCCTCTTTTACCCTCTTTCCTACTCATATCCAGTAGTCCCACCTGATTGGATTATGGGAAGAAGAGATGGACAACCACTCATTCCAATCTGAAAAGAATATTAAAATATCACTGAAATAAATAGGAATTACGATGCCAATTAACTCAGGTTTCCACAGGGACTTATTGGATAACTAGTGAAGTGTTAATTGGTTTTGCATGCCAGAGTGCCTTCAAAGGTAAATTAAAAATTATAAATTAAATACTTGCATGTTGCACATGCAAATCTAAGATAAATCAGATGATAGTCCTCTGAAATTAGCATTCAAAATCTAAATTCCAAATCAGGATAATGCATGTTATAATCCTGTCCACTGAGCTTTCTTCACAGCACAAAATTGGCTTTAGACAGTAGAAATGAATTATTAGGTAAATCTTCCCTGAGTGTTAATAAAAATATTAATTGCACATGCTTCCAAATAAATATATCACCAAATAAATGCCATAGATTCAATGTTGAATAAATGTTTAAAGAAAATTGATTTAGAGACTCATGAAACACTTTTTCTGTGTGTGTTGCCAATGGTCTGTCCTGTGTTGGTTTCACCATGCCTCACAGTTAAGAAGTGTTTTCCAAGTGGAAGCCTGGCTCTTCTGCTGTACTCGTTAAACAGCAGATGGCCACCCCAATCTAGCTCTATTAAATCAGAAGGGAAAGACGGGTATCTACATTTTACTAAGCCCCCACAAGTAATTCTCATGCATACTCCTGATCTCAAGGGTTGTTATATCAATAATTAAAGGGTTATTAAAGAAGGAGGGGGAAGAATGAATGAATGAAAATGAATGAATGATAGCACCTAATATGCCATTTTTCTTGCTGGTGGAAAGGTTTAAGAAGCATTCTGTCCCTTGGAGGTAACTCACCACCTTCCTCACATTCCCCTGCTATTAGAGTAGACCTCACTTTGGGATATGGGGGTTACTGAGCTAGGAGCAGTGACAATTCCCATCAAGCAGCTAGTGGACTCTCATCTGTCTCTTCTGGTAATTAATTCTAAAATAGCAACATTTAACACAAAGGAGATAAATCCTTCAGGCACAGTTTTACAAGATATTGGAAAGCCTAATTGAAATTCTTTGCCTTATTTTGAAAATAATCTTGCCTAAAAGGGTTTAGAAATATTTAAGAGTAATAAACAGGCAGCTTAGTAACATGAGCTTCTGGTTGTGGAACATTCCCAAGATGTGTCCATGTCTATAGAAGCATTTTTAATTCCTAGGAATCTTGACACGAACTAAAAGAGCCATGGTAAATTCTGGGTCTAGAGTCACAGGTTTACACAAAATTAGAGCTGGACTAGAAATAGCCAACATTACATGATGTTCACTCTGGACCAGGCACTATTCTGGGGGCATGGAGGCTCTAAATACTTTGGTAGGAATAGAACTTCAAGTACAAGGAGGTTAACTAACATCCCTCATGGTCATAGAGGCAGTTAAGCCAGGTTGTGGACATGGGTGATTTGCTCCATCCTTGCACTAACTCTCCTTCAGCGAGTCATCCCACCCACTTAGTTTCCAAATGGAGAAACCCAACCCACAGAAATGTGGTGTACAAGGTCACATGGCCAGAGAGCAGATGAGCTGTAGTGACATTGGGCTTCCCAGTTCTTTTCTCCTACCCTCCAGCTCAGTGCCTATCAACAACCAAAACACAGAACTCCAAGGGTGGAAAGAAAAGCCTGGAGCTCCTTGAATCTTGCCTCTACCTCCAACCCAAGGAGGTAGGAGGTCCTCATCTTTAAACTTTTTCTAAATTTTCTTAAGGCATTTTTCAGAACTGACCTTTTGGTTTCTTCTATCTAGCATTGAAACAATGTTTTCCCTTTAGCTTAGTAGCACTGCTCACGAGATCCTTTTCTGGTTGGGAAATGTCCTCTAAATAAGGAGCTAGAAAGGTCTACAGTTGGGACAACTACTTAACTTTCTCTCAGTAAGGGTTTTGCTGTTCCTGCCCTCTTCACAGGCTGGTTAGCTAGTAGGCAGGGCTTTGTTTCCTGCATCTGGGCATGCACACTGAGGAGAGAGGTTTTCTTCACCCCAGCACTATTGGAGGGGGTAGGGGGTGAGGGTAGGGTTAGAGTCCTCATACCCCTGGAAATCTAGCAAACTCAGATGATTTTTCTCTCTACACATGTTTATTCTTTCATTTTGGGTTTGGTAGAATGAGATCCCCATGCTTTCAGTTGGATTTGACCTTTGTATTCTTTGAGCTTTTGCTAAGCCTCTCTTATAAGATTGGCAAACTTAATTTGTTACAGCTAAAAGCAAAGACACCAAGTATGAGTTCACCAAAGATTTCTTCATCCCAAGAGAAGCCACTGGCCTATTAACCATAGTTGACTATTTGTGTCATAAAAGGATTCTAAACACTTTTACAACCTATGAAGTATTTATTACTTTAGGTCAAATCTCATTGCTGCTAACTCCAAAATCCTTTCCATACTCTTTAGTGTAAGTGAATTTTGTTGCGAGGGAGAATGTTGCTTTAAAAATAATGAGCTGTCAAATGGAGCTTAGAAATCATTTAGTTTTGTAGAACTGTTCACTGCACCAGCTATCCAAATTCAAGAAACACCTCTTTGATATGCAAATGAATTTAGTTAATTCCAGCCTTATACTTTGGCCTTTTCCAGGGATGAATTCTTATCTTTGTCCTCTCTCTGCATACTTCCTTGGGTAATCTTGTCCAACAATGACCTCACAATGCACCTGTGTGCTGTATAACTTTCATATGCCAATAACTTCCAAATATATATCTGTCACCCAAACTCTCTCCTTAGCTTCAAACTCATATGTTCAGCTGCCTACTTCATATTTTTACATGGATGTGTCTCATACCCTTCAAAACTGATCTTCTGCCAAACCTGTTTATCCTATTTCATTTCTTTTCCTGGTAAATCTACCTAATCAGTTTAGTAAATCTGCAAATCATGGTGGCTGATCCCTCCACTTCCCGACATCAAAACAATGACTCAGTTGCATTGAAAAATGTTTGTTGTTTACTACACATATATATTTCCCTCCCTTTTTCTAGAAAACTCTGATTGTTTTCAGATTTCTAACCACTAGCTTCTCACCCCAGACCCCTTCCCCCTACAAACACACATTCAGCCCACTTGTTTTTGGGGAAATGAATCCCATCAACTTCAGGAATGTTCCTGATTGGCCTAACAGTAATCCTATTTTCCTTGCCACTGATTGATTCAGGGATGGGCACGTGACCCAATCCAGGATAATGAGAATGAAGGAAAAGTTTATTAGGAGCTTCCAGGAAAGTTTGTCATAAGGACAAACTTGCTGGGCAAGTTTCTGGAAATAAGTCTCTATATGAATGATTTCATACATGGATAATCTACAATTGTTATAACCATCTTGCTACTATCTTGAGAATAAAATCAACAGAAAATCAAGTGGGCACAGAAAATCAAGTAGACATACAGAGTAAGAATGATGATAAGCATCTCTGAAGTCTAAACTCTTTCTGAACTTAATATGTTATCAGCAAGGGAATTTATTTATAGTTGAGGCTAGTTTGTACTGTTTATTTTCCTATCATTTGGTGCAAAAAGCTTCCTAAATGATTTATCAAGTTTTATTAATATCTAATGTCTATCTCCTCATCACCATCTTCAAGATCACTGTCTTAGTTCAGACTTTCATCATTTCTCACTTGGATTAATAGAACAATCTTCCTAACTGGTATTGCTGCCTATAACCTCAATCTGCAGTAATCCATTCTCTGCAGCTGCCAGAGTGATCATCCTAACATAGAAGAACAAGAAGAGGAAGGAAGGAAGGAGAAGAAGAAGAAGAAGAAGGAGAAGAAGAAGAAGAAGAACAAGAAGAAGAAGAAGAAGAACAAGAAGAACAAGAAGAAGAAGGAAAAGGCGAAGAAGAAGAAGGAGAAGAAGAAGGTGGAGGGGCAGGAGGAGGAGGAGAAGGAGAAGGAGAAGAAGGTAGAGGGGAAGGAGGAGGAGAAAAAGGATAAGAAATAGGAAGGAGAAGAAATGTTTATTTCAAACTCCAGCCCAAAATTTCTTTAGATTTTTCTCTTTTCTTATTTTTTAACCACCAATTAATGCAAATTGTCTTTATGGTTTACACTTATTTGGAAAGCACTAATAAAGGCTGGGATTAGAGAAAGAGGAAGGGGTCAACTTTGTTCCAGATCAAGAGAGAGGCTGAGACAAGCCCAAAAGAACAGAAGTTATAACAACCCCCTTGGAATGACTCTGGTCCAACTTGGGTAGGTCTTTCAATCAGACTGTGTGGTCAGAGGCTAAGGCATGTGGACCCCACAGTGTCTTTTTCAACATCAAGGTCAAGGCATGGTCCAATTACAATGCAATAGTTTATCTACATCTTGCTGTGCCAACACTGAAGACTTAGGAAGTACTCCACTCCCTCATTCTTCTCCACCAGCTCCCCAAGAGTGGGCCATGCAAATCAAATCCTCCAGAACAAACAAAAGAGTAAAGAAATATATGAGTAGGAGATACAAACTTTGACCAATTAATAAGGTTGTATTGCCTATAGAAAATTGAAAGTCCTTGGCATATCATTCAATGTTATTAATGATGGTACCTTAGACTTTCTCTTTAGTAACGATGGAAACTGTTTGTTTTGTTTTGTTTTTTTCCTAGCATCTCACTACTCACTTACCCCTTCATGTTCATATAGAACCCTGATGCCCTGCATTCATAGCCTCAGTAAACTGTTTCAGACATGGTCTCTGACTCAAGCAGAGCAGTCAGAGGACTTCCCTGTGAACTTTCAAACTAGAATCAAGAGAGGATGTCAGTCTCTGTTTAAATGTCTAAACTGTATGCTGTAAAACTGCTGGAGGTTGAATTTCCTGCCATATGAACTGAAAAAGCAAGAATGTTGGTAAGGAGAGAGATGTGTGTGTGTGTGTGTGTGTGTGTGTGTGTGTGAGAGAGAGAGAGAGAGAGAGAGAGAGAGAGAGAGAGAGAGAATGGGAGAGAAAGAGGTCCAGAGAGAAACAGAGAGGAGAGAGGGGAGAAATCTTTTTCAGGGTCTAAATTTTCTGATAATAGTTGTTTCTAAGACTGGATATATTGCTGTCCTTAGGCTTGCTGAGATACCACAGTTCTTTATGACAAATAATTCTCTTCCTTCTTCTCCACCTCCTCCTTCTTGCTTAAGTTATTTCTACCTGACATTTATGACAGTTGAAACCAAAATAGCGCTAAATAATATGCCTGTTGTTTCTCTCACCACTTAATTCCAAGCAGCCCATGCTGTGGGCATATGATGCCATGGTTCTGTACATCTCTCCAGCTGGATCCATAGCTCTTCCAAGCTGATGTTCCCTCTCAAGCCCCCATCCAGGACTTTGCCCATGATTCTCTGGGGTTCTTTTCCTGAATTCCATGTCCCCTATTCATCTCTTCAATTCTGAAATCCTTTTTTATACCTCTGACTCAAGTTATGTCCCTCCCCACATTCTTACAGTGTCCTGTGTGTACCTGTACCATTATTCTTAAAACGCTGTTATAAATGCTGTGCTGTGCCACTAACTTACATGCTGAGGTCTCTTTAGGGCACAGGACTTCACCTGTCTTTCTTTCTCCAGCTTCTAGCATGCAACTCATTTGATAAATAACTCTTAATCAATCAATCAATCAGTTGATGAAATAAATGCCATATAGCATCCTAAGTGCATTTTAGGGTTTGGCAAATTAGCAAAATTTTTTAAATAAATAACAGACAAGACAGTGAGGTTCTTGAAAAACTGGTAAACACAGATAGTGTGGGTGGTCTTGCAAAATAGTGTATCCCTTTTGGAAATCAATATGATAATGTACAGCAAGTGTTATAAACATGTTCATATCTCTAGTCCATACATGAAAATGTTTCCTAAGGAAACAATTGTACACAAACAAGAAAATTCATACATATACTTATGGCAGCAATTTATAATAGCGACAAAGTTAAAAGAGAAAAATTATTACATTAAATTATAGTACATTATATCGATAGAATATTAGAGTTATTTAAAACTAATAAGTAAAATCTAGAAATTAGCACAAATGCTCTTTATGTATTAAGTTTTACAAAACAAACTTGAAGAGCAAATTCATGATGGTTTTTAATTTTTCAAGCATAATATTCAAGCCTGGAAAGCAGATGACAGAAATGGAATAGTTGCGTCAAATGATGGGATTACCAGTGTTGTATTCTCTTTCTCAACATTTTATCTAAATTGAAAATATGTAACTGCAATAATATTTATTAAACAGAGGAAAGTTTACTACTGTCCTCCATATTATGAGTTCTTCCTAGTAATTCCTGCAAGACATTCTTCTGGATGAGGTATGGATACACCTGCCTAAAATTTCCTGACACATGGCATTCAGTACATTCAATTGAGAACCATTATATCAACATAGTCACAGTCAGCAAATTTGCATAATAATTTATGGACATTTGCCCTAACAATTGTGTGGAGATATGGAGCAGCTGTTCACCAGCTCAGCTTTGGCTCTGCTAACAAGAGGCAGACAACAGTGGTTAATGAAAAACAATTGCTAATAGATAATTCCAATTTAGCCTTGAATTGCATTTTGGTGTTGCCAGTACATGGAGTGACTTAAATACAGATCTAGAGACTCATACCTGCTTCACCCCCTTCCTCTCTTCAGATTCCATCCTCCTGGGCTGGCCATTGTGGGGAGATAGTTCCAGAGGCAATCTGGGAGCATGTTGCATGGGAGGGGCCTGGATCCTGCTCTGGCTGGCAATAATAAGATATGAACCCTATGACAGAGATAGTGTAGTTTGTAAGGAGCTGGGGATGGAGAACCACGCTCAGATTAGGGCTGTGACAACTCCCTCCCTGATTGTCTCTCCTTCACTGCGCCACCACCCTAAAACACTAGGACCCTTATTATAGATTCTCTAGAAAGTGAATGTCACTCCAGAACAGATGTAGAAAGCCAACCAAACCTAGAGAGTGAGTTAAATGCTCAGGATCCATTTCCATCCTTAGCTCTGTTATCTTTGTTGAATGATTCATCCTCTTTAAACCTCAGTTTCCTCATCTATAAGAGGAAGAGTTTGAAAGAACATCTGAGGCCCCTCGGAGCCTTGTGATTCTCTAAGTTAAAGTGGGGATTGGAATTATTTTAGACAGATTGTCTTTAAGTAAGCCCAAATGCATTTGGGATATATTTGTAATTGCTGAAACCCTCAGTCATTGCTTCTGAGTATAACTTCTGAGTTTTAGTGCAAATTTGGAATGACGATGGGACTCAAATTAGAAATTGGGTAATTGGTGAACTGTGCAGTGGAATATTTTTAATATATTGCAAGTTTCAGTTCATATACCACAACTTAATTGAATTTGCCCTAAAGCCCTTCAATTAAAAAAAGTGCAGAAACTAGCATTTTCAAGATAAGTGCAGGACCTTAACCAAACTCCAAGAAAACAAAATGGTAAGTTTTTGAAAGGTTAATAACATTTTTCTAATCAAAGCAATAATGGAGATGGAGAGACTATTTTCTTTTTTATGGTGTACAAGAGAGATGGATAGTTCCATCTCTGGAGTGACCTGATATTCTTAGGAATTCAATTGAGAAACAACATGTTTGTAACAGTCTAGAGTAGGATCGCCTTTGGCAGAGTGTGTGGGTCAGTCTACTACTCTGGTGAGGTGGGTTAGCACAGCTTGCAAGGACCTACATAACCTGGCCCCCTCCTCCTTGCCAGCCCCATCTTCTGCTTCTCTGGGTTTCCTGTCCTTTTTCTATCACAGTGTTCCTGAATTTCCTACCTCTTTTTTTTTAATTTAATGTTTATTTATTTTTGAGAAAGAGAGAAAGACAGAGCATGAGCAGGGGAGAGGCAGAGAGAGAGGAGACACAGAATCCAAAGCAGGCTCCAGGCTCTGAGCTGTCAGCACAGAGTCCAATGCGGGGCTCGAACCCACAAACTGCGAGATCATGACCTGAGCTGAAGTTGGATGCCCAACCAACTGAGCCACCCAGACACCCCTGAATTCCCTACCTTTTTATATCCTGTTCCCTTGGCCTGGATTTTGTTCCTTCCTTCCCCAACTTTCCTGCCTGAAAAACTTCCTTCTTCCTAATCCTTTGAGAGCCAGGTCACCTGACTTTGAAGCCAGTTAAAACCAAGTAAATCTCTTGACTCTACTGCATATTATTTGTATAACTTGGATCCAGGCTTTTATGCAAGATTCTATCTAGTGAAAGAAAAGAAAATAGGTCAGCTCTGAGTTGGTTTCTCAAAGGTGTGTAAGAGTTTGCCACTTGGACAGCAAGGTAAATGGCATTCTAAGAAAAGGCAATGGCATGTACAAGACATAGAAGTAGAAAGAATGGAACATTTAAACATAATACAACATAACTGGAATAAGGGATCGAGGAGGAAGAAAGAATTTGGAGATGGGGTGGGAAAGGAGGCAGATAATGAGGGACCTTTTGTGACATACTAAGAAGTTTCAAATATCTTTAAAGAAATGGAAAGACTTTGAAGGATTCCATTCTATGGAATGGATTCCTTGGTTTCTTCTACTGGCTCTGTAATAATCTGACAGGTTTTCGGGATTTCACACTATTAATGTGGCATGGCACGAATTCTGCTGTTTCTCTCTGGGGGCAAATGTTTATGTTGAGGTAACTCTTCATCTTGGCTTGTTTGAAACAATCCTGGCCTCATCTGTTGTCCTGGCTTAATTATTAATAGTGTTGCCCTTTTATTCTCAAAAGTGTCCCAGGTTAGACACTCAATATTATTCTCATCACCTCAAGAGGTTATGTGTGAAGAAATCCAAAATTATTTCTGAAAGGTTAATGGATTAGTTTTGAAAAGAAAGCCAGAAATCGTTCTTAAGAGGAGTTAGAAGACCTCCAACCACTGAAGATCTCAGAAAGGGAGGTAGGTAGCATGAGAGTTCAGGGTGATTGCAGCCAAGCTCACAGTACCCAGGTGCTGGTTCTATGCCTGCTTTCTGTGTGTCCTTAGACTAAGTACCTACCCTCTCTGTGCTCCAGTTTCTCACCTGTAGAATGAGGAAGAATTAATAGTGCCTACCCTTGTGAGATTCAAGGGAGTTAAAATAGGTCAAGGCTTTGCAAAGGCTGACATTGAGCAAGAACTGGATAGATGTCAGTCTTTATTACTGGATTGGTAGTTGAGTGTGACTTACCTGTGGATAAGATCCAATACATTGTGATTCTGCTTATTCTCCCTGAATAGCCCATACTTTTCTGTGCCCTACACAGATCCAGGAGGTCCCATGTTTCAAAAAATATCAGCACCCTCATTACTTATTTACATGAAGTTTTTCAATTGAGCAGATAAACAAAGACAAAGTTCTCTTAAAAAACAAAAAAAAACTTCATTAGGGATAATGCAGGTATAGCACTTGGTCACACTCCTGAACCTGTTTCTTAATGTAGCCGTTCTCCCCACTAGAAGGAGCTTTCTATGAGCACAAGGGTGTTTGACCCAGTTGCATGTCTTTGCACTTGGCCTTGTACCTGGTTCACAACAAGAACACAGTACTTTTTTTTTTTTTTTTTTTTTTTTTTAGAAATGGGATAATTTCCCAACCTAAGCAAAGCTATACTCCAAAACACAGCTGTGTGACCATCATTAAATGACTTTATGTTACAAGTTTATGAGATTTCTCCCACTGCAGTCAAGTACACCATGCCCTCTAAGAGCTGGCATCCTTTAGTTGGGCGATATAGAATAAGCAAGGTTAGCAGTTTATGTAGGAAACTTCCAGCGCCCAGCCTTTAGCAAAGTTAAGGTTCGATTTAAGTTTGTAGAAACGTAGGAAATTGCCGCAATATATTCCGTGGATAAGGAGAAGTTATTTTTATTCTTTTCTAATTTTTGTTTATTTATTTTGAGAGAGAGAGAGAGAGACAGAGAGCGAGCAGGGTAGGAGCACAGAGATAGGGAAACAGAGAGAGAGAGAGAGAGAGAATCCCTAGTGGGCCCCAAACTGTCAGCATAGAGCTGGACATGGGGCTCGAATCCATGAACCATGAGATCATGGCCTGAGCCAAAATCAAGCCAGACACTTAAACAACTGAGCTACCTGGGTGCCCCAGGAGAAGATATTTTTAAAAATGACATGAACTTTGGGGTACCTGGGTGGCTCAGTCGGTTAAGCATCTGACTTCAGCTCAGGGCATGATCTCACTGTTCATGGTTCAAGCCCCACTTTGGGTCCTGTGCTGACGGCTCAGAGCCTGGAGCCTGCTTCGGATTCTGGGTCTCCCTTTCTCTGCCCCTCCTTCGCTCATGTTCTGTCTCTCTCTCTCAAAAATAAATAATAATTTTTTTTTAATTAAAAACAAACCAGAAGTTGGATAGGCCTGGGCCTGAATTTCCACATAACAATAATTAGCTGGAGCAAAATAGTGACTTTCCACTTCGGACATGGAATATTTGTCATAGTCGTTACCATTTTATATTGTCTTATCTGGCTAGTTTCACTCATTTACGTTACTTTTAATTGTAGACATTCCAGTTTTCAACCCTGAACCTAAAGTTTTCTGGACTGGGATGGCCATTTATCATGAAAAATTAGGCTCTTGGACCCCAAAGTTACTTTAAAAATGATCTAGGGGTGCCTGGGTGGCTCAGTCCATTAAGCATCCAACTTTTTGCTCATGTCATGAGCTCACCACTTGTGAGCTCGAGCCTCGCCTCGGGTTCTGTGCTGACAGTTCAGAGCCTGGAGCCTGCTTTGGATTCTGGGTCTCCTTCTCTCTCTCTCTACGCCTCCCCTGCTCATGCTCTGTCTCTCTCTGTCTCTCAGAAATAAATAAACATTAAAAAAAATTTAAAAAATGATCTGATCCAATCCCTGTGGCCCTACCTCTATCCCCCAAACTTGTTCATTCAATACTTGTTTGGTTTGGCTTTTCAAAAGTGGAATAGCTTTCTGATGTTATTAATATTGTCATATATTTTCTTGGTTTAAAAAAAACACACATAGAGAAAGGAATTAAAAAACAAAACACAAACATGTTATCTATCACCTGACACAGAGATGCATTAGAAATTTCGATACATATCTGTGGCCTGTACTGCAGATGGCTCCCTAAGCTCTATTCAAATTCCTGTAGGTAGTTTTACTTCATTTTAGAAGATGGAAATGTAAGTTGCATATTTCTCAGACTCCCTTAAACCTCAGGTTTCCCATGCAATCCACCTGCCCCCAAGCCAAAGCAGAGTGAGAGGTCTGGAAGGTGGAAATGAGATCAAGCTGGAGTTTCTGATGCATTTGCAGTTTCTCCCGACAACAGCATAATTGTTCATTCAGTAAAGGCAATGAATGGCACAGGGCCCGTGTTGCATTCAGTCCATGCGGGGCACAGAGCACCCGTGTTGTAGGCGTGATAGCAGCCGTAGTAGTGGGTTTTGAGCCAGCAAGACCTCTGATTGCGACAGCTTCCTGGGGGGCCGGTTCTACAGTGGAGTTTGGAGAGTCATTACTAGAGCTCACAACCCTTTGCAATGACTTTGTAAGTGCTTATTTCCCTGTGTTAAATTCCTCTGAGCCTAAATGGCTAGAGTGGATTCTATTATGTGCAACTGAACCCTGATTAACAGTGTATTCTTCCAGCTTTCCTTATACGTGTTTTCAAAAAGTAGGCTCCCTTTCATATAGTAAATAATGTAGGCATTCTTTTTATTTTTTAAAGGATTTTTTTTTCAACGTTTATTCATTTTTGGGACAGAGAGAGACAGAGCATGAACGGGGGAGGGGCAGAGAGAGAGAGGGAGACACAGAATCGGAAACAGGCTCCAGGCTCTGAGCCATCAGCCCAGGGCCCGACGCGGGGCTCGAACTCCCGGACCACGAGATCGTGACCTGGCTGAAGTCGGACGCTCAACCGACTGCGCCACCCAGGCGCCCCATCTTTTTAAATTAAACTTCCTTTGTGATCATGTTTGTTTCACATTCACTTGCAATAACTAATACAGAGTGACTCCATGCACCTTTCGCAGGCTTCCCCATGGTAACATCTTGGAAAACTGTAGTACAACATGACAATTAGGTTATTCACATTGATGCAATCTACTGATTTTATCCAGATGTTCACTGTTTTACTTGTGGTCAGGTGTGTTTGTATGTGTGTGTGTGTGTGTGTGTGTGTGCGCACGTGTATGTCTAGGTAAACGCAGCGTGTAGCTACATGCACAGGTTCATATACCCAGCACTACAAAGTACAGAACAGTTGCAACACAAGAATCCCTCATGTTGCCTTTTTATAACCACACCCACCTCCCTCACCTCTTCTCCAATCTCTGACTCTGTCAATCTGTAACATGTTCTCCACTTCAGTGGCTTTGTCATTTCAACAATGCTTAATGAATAGAACCACACAGTATATATTCACTCAACCTAAAACGCTACCAAGTTGTTGCTTATATCAAGTACCTCCTAACTTTTTAGTGCTAAGTGGTAGTTCATGGTACCAATGTCCACAGTTTGACCATTCACCCACTAAAGACATGGATTTTTCCTGTGTTTGGCTATTATGAATAAAGCTTCTGGAATATTCATGTGCAGATTTTTGTGTAAATAGAAGTTTTAATTTCCCTGGGATAAATGCCTTAGAGTCTAATTACTGGTTCATATGGTAATTGCATATTTAGTTTTGTATGGAACTGCCAAACTGTTTTCCAAAGTAGCTGTAGCATTTTACTTTCCCGCCAGCAGTGTGAGTGATCCAATTTCTCTATACATTTGTCAGCATTTGGTATTATCATTTTTAAAAAAATTAGCCATTCTGGTGCATAGATAGTTATACCTTTTTGTGGAGTAGGCATGATTTTATGTCAATTTATATAGCACCACATTGTAATTTCAGTGGTTGTATATAATTTTTATACCATTGTATTCAGAATTGCTATCCCACAGTATTGCCTTTCATTTCCATAGCGTTTTCACATATTTTATCATATTCAATGTTGACTGCTTTATGGCTTCTTATTATCATCATTCCCTTTTATGTGATGAGATGGAAGCCACAAAAATAAATAAATTCTGCAAGGTCAGAGGAATGAAACTCTGTTTATTGAGCAACTACAGTGCACAAAGCACATGGTATCATCTCCTTCAATTATGCCAATATTTCTGCAAGTATACGCTATTATTCCTGTTTGAAAGGGGTAAGGAAACAGGTGCTTGGAGCTACCAATACGTGATTGAGCTCAAATTGTTGTTTTCTTTGTCAAAAAAGCCCAAATATACATATAGACATAGAGACAGAGGGTAAAGAAAAGAAATCCACACGTTACCACACGCTAGAGGGAGACCCACTAGAGACGTGTGTCTGCCTGTCTGTGGCAGGCCGCGCACAGTGGCTCTCCAATCTCCCTCCAAACTGCATGGCGGTCCCCACTCTGCTGTAGCGCTCAGCAGTCGCTGAAGGAACTGGTACCGCACCCCAGGTTTCTGATGTGTGTTTGCCCTGCTTTCCTTTGCAACATAGTCACCTTTCCTTCTTTCTTAAAAATGTTTTTAGGTTGATTTATTTATTTTGAGAGAGAAAGAGAGAGTAAAAGTGGAAGAGGGACAGAGAGAAGGAGAAACAGAATCCCAAGCAGGCTCAGCCATCAGTGCAGAGCCCGATGCCGGGCTTGAACTCAGGAACTGGGAGATCATGACCTGGGCCAGGATCAAGAGTCAGGCGCTTAACCCACTGTGCCATTCAGGAGCCCTTCCTTCTAATTTGAGAAGATAAAAAAAACAAAAAAAAACAAAAAAAACAAAACAAAAAAAAAACAAAAAAAAAAACATATGAAATGGAAGTCTTAGGGGATGTTCTAACTTTGTATTTCTACTGAGTAAAATGTTTTCTCCATAATGTGCCACATTTTCCACCTCCCTTTCATGCGTCTGCCCTTGAGATAATATCGTGGGCAAACTCGCTGTCTCCTAGCTCAGCACCTCACACCCGGCTGAGTGTACATCCTGGGGAGGCTTGTATGATTCCAGAAATCTGTACCTCATCACTTCACACAGTTGTGAGTTCTGGGAGGTGGGCTGGTGGGAGGAGACAGAACAGAACAGATTGCAGAGGATCACAGGTTCAAGAATTAACCAACCTTGGGCAAGTCAGATCACCACATTCTTAAAATGTAGCATTGGGCTGGGCACCTGGGTGGCTCAGTCTGTTAAGCGTCTGACCTGGGCTCAGGTCATAATCTCATGGTTCATGAGTTCGAGTTCTGCACTGGGGCTTGCACTGGCAATGAGGAGCCTGCTTGGGATTCTCTCTCCCCCTCTCCCCCTCTCCCCCACCCCACTTATACTCTCTCTCTCTAAATAAAAAATAAAGTTAAAAAAAAGAATTCCATAATTTGGCTATTGTTGACAGCACTGCTATAAACGTTGGGGTGAATGTGCCCCCTTCAAACCAGCATTTTTGTATCCTTTGGATAAATTCCTAGTAGTGCAATTGCTGGGTTGTAGGGTAGTTCTATTTTTAATTTTTTGTGGAACCTCCATACTGTTTTCCAGAGTGGCTGCCTGCACCAGTTTGCATTTCTACCAACAGTGCAAAAGTGTTCCCCTCTCTCCACATCCTTGCCAGCATCTGTTATTTACTGAGTTATTAGCTTTCGCCCTTATGACAGGTGTGGGGTGGTTTCTCATCATGGTTTTGATTTGTATTTCCCTGATGATGAGTGATGTTGATCATCTTTTCACATGTTAGCCATCTGGATGTCTTCTTTGTAAAAGTCTCTATTCATGCCTTCTGCTCATTTCTTCACTGGATTATTTTTTTTAGAGCCCAAATGTCCATCAGCTGATGAATGGATAAAGAAGATGTGGTGTATATACACAGTGGAATACTAGTTGGTGATGAAAAAGAATTAAATCTTGACATTGTAACAACATGGATGGAACTCGAGGGTATTATGCTAAGCAAAATAAGTCAATCAGAGGACAGATATCATATGATTTCACTCGTATGTGGAATTTGAGAAACTCAATAGATGAACACAGGGGAAGGGAAGGAAAAATAAGAAAAAAGAGAGATGGAGGCAAACCATAAAAGACTTAAATACAGAGAACAAACTGAGGGTTGCTGGAGGGGAGGTGGATGGAGGGAGGGCTAACTGAGTGATGGGCACTTGCAGAGATGAACACTGGGTGTCATGTGTAAGAGATGGACCACTGGGTTCCACTCCTGAAGCCAAGACTACACTGTATGTTAAGTAACTTGAAAATAAATAAAAAGAAACAAATAAAATAAAATAAATTAAAAAAGAAAAAAAACAATTAAAATAAAAAGAAAGCAGTAAAATTGCAAGCCTGAATTTCAATTCTGATTATTGGAAGTGATTTCCCCTGAGATCCCTGGGATGATACTGGCTGCTTGTTCCTATTAGTCACTTACGTGGCCATGAGACATGGCCTGGGTAGGAATACAGGCACAAAACAGTGCCCAGATCTCTGTAGTAGATCTGTCTGTCCACCATAATCCTTCCTGGTTTTCCAGTACTTTCTTTCATCAGGATACAGGGGGTCACTGAAGTGTTTAGTCACCAGCCTCCTCTGTGCCATGCTACTACAATGATTAATAAATTATTGTGAGAGCCATGACTACTTCCGCCAATGTGGGATCTTCCAGAGCCAGTTCCTATCCAACTGTTGTCACATGCCTGTAATTAGCCACCAGCATCGCTGAATGGTTACCCTTAATTGAAAGCACATAGTGGAAAAATAAAATCAAGCCCTCTCTGGCCTCCACTCCTCCTATTGCTAAAGCCAGGAGGGACTTGGAGATCATTCATGCTAATACATTCATCTTAGAGACAAGTAAATGGAGGTTCAGAGGCTGATGGCTGGCTGGCAAGAAGGCCAGGCTGGAGCTCAGGTTTCTCAGCTGCACGGTTTTTCAGAACCTCACTGCATTTGATCACGTGGCAGCTGCTAATACCAAGCCTGCTATAAAGAAACAGAGTCTGTTTCAGTTTTGTTTTGTTTTTGGCGGTGTGATGGTGAGAGTTTGAGGGCAATGCACCTGGGTTGGTGGGGGGGGGGGGGGGACTACCTATCAACTACTCCTCTGCTCCTGAGGAATCAGATCCTAAATATTGGCAAATTACAGCATAGCAAAACTACACAGATGTCTGTGATTTCCCAAGTTCTAGAAACAATATTTTAAAAATATGGATCAATATAATGATTCTACCACCTTGGGACTCCTTCTATTTGGTGTGGAAGGTCAAGATAAGCATCAGGAAAAAATACACTGGAAAAGTATCATAGGTTGCATATAAGGAAGGCAATTCTGCCAGACACAACACCTCAAGTGGCTTGTAATCTTGTTAAGACTATTGCTTCTAACACATGGGACAAAATAGAAAACAATTTACAACAGGCTAGGGTTGGGTGGTATGATGATGCAGGTAAAACACTAGAAACTCTGCAAAAGTGGAAAATATGATTGTTGCTCACAATTTTATTTCTAGTTCCCCTTCCACCCCACCAACTCCTGGCATCTGGTAAGCCCTTGTTAAACACACTATGCCATCTTGTCTAAGGTAGCACTGTTGTAAGGAACACCATTCTATTTTGATAATGTTTTATACTCTTAAGAAACAAAAGCAGTGCCAATTAAATCCATCATACCAGTTTTAGAAATGTTAAAATTTAAACAAAAAAATGTATCTTAAAATTAATGAAAGATAGTATTTATGCATGAATAATGAATGACTGACTCAAGTCAGAATCCTGGGGCAGCTACCCACTGTGTGTGGAATTCTGAGCAAATCACTTTAAGTTTCATTACCTTGACATTAGAAAATAATAATAATAATAATAAATCTTACCTCAAAGGTTTTTCATAATGACTAGAATGTATAACTTATGACAAGCACTTTGTAAACTCAGAGTTTTAATAGAAAATATTAATTAGCTAAGTTCCCAAATTAACCCGTATGCAATATTTGCAATGGTTTGGAAGGAAAGTGTTTTGTGTGACCTACAGTGTCAAGAACTACGCTTACTGGAAAGCACAGAACAGTCACTGTCCCAGGAGGATGGAGACAATTTGGACTAGCAGACCATGTTCCATGGGCTCTGAATTGTTGGGAAGTGTAAGTCTTTGTTGAAAGCAGATAGAGAGAGACTGGCATTAGGCCCAGACGCAGAATCAAGGGCAGAAAGAAAGGCAATTGCCCCAGATGTCTGTCTATAAAAAACAAAACTCAAATAAATGTGGCATCATTTTACTAATTTCCAGGCAGAACTTCTCATGTAACTGGTCAACCACAAATTGCTTCTAAACCAGTAGAAATAGACAAGTCTGGAGCAGACTACCATTTTTTTTAAAGTATAGTTGACACAAAATGTTACATTATTTTCAGGTGTACAACATAGTGATTCAACTTCTCTGTACCTTATGTTGTGCTTACCACAAGTGTAGCTGCCATCTGTCACCATGCAAGGCTATTACAGTACCATTGACTGTATTCCCTATATTCTACCTTTCATCTCAGTGACTTATTCCATACCTGGAAGCCTGTATCTCCCACACCCCTTCTTCACCTATTCTGCCTATCCCCCTACTCTCCTTCCTTCTGGCACCCATCAGTTTATTCTCTATGTTTATAGGTTTCTGATTCTGTTTTTTTTTTTTTGTTCTTTTATTCATTTGTTTTGTTTTTAAATTCCACATATAAATGAAATCATATGGTATTTGTTTTTCTCTTATCTGGAGCATTTAAAATATTCCTCTGTAGTGCTGCTTGTGTCTGTTGAGATTTTTGTGTCTTTCATGTTGGCAATCCTAGTTGACTGAAGTTCTGAATAAAACAATGCAGGATGTAACATGGCTTGCCAAAATTTAATGATTCTTTTAATTATGCACATTGTAAACTATTAATGTGTCCCAGGGAGTTGTCTGCTCCTGAAAATAATGAAAGTAAACTGGAGAATAAAGAATTAAGGGAAAATAGAAAGCACATTACAAAGTTCGCTTCTTGGTTTTTCCATGCATATTGACTCTGCTTTAGCAAATACAAGTAAATTTAATAAGTGGAAGAGTTTCCTTAAAAATTGGATATCAAATTCTGTCAAGATAGCTAGTAACAGAAATCCCTTTTTTCCTCCCTCTACTAAATAAACAGTGAACATATATTTAGGAAATATTAGCTTGAAGATGGTATCATGTCTAGGATACCCTCTTGTGTTTATCTGGTGTGAACTGAGCCTTAATTTTTCTAATATGATGTTTGGAGGAATGTTCCTTATGTTCACTCTACACAGGAGAAAGGTTGAATAAGCACCCAAAAATGTAGATTTCTCCCAAGCCACTTGTCTTTTTCTAGCAATTATCCCTTCAGGAAGCATTTTGGTTTTCTGTGAAACAGTGATTTTGGCCAAGGATAATTCAGGAAAAAAATGGAACCTACCATTTAATGAGTAAGCACTGAGTGCACAAATATGGTGCCACCCACTTGTACCCACCTGGTATTTGAGACCAGGGGTGCAATAACAACAATCTCTGTCATGGAATTCCCACCAGAAGAATCATGGGAGGTTCATAACCCAGTGAATTCTCCATTCTCAAGGAACAACCCAGAACTGGTTTACTCACTCAATTGGCCACTGAAATTCTCTGAAGCTGCCAATTTCTACTTCCTCTGCCATTGTCTTTGTCCACTGTTGGCCATTTTCTTGGCTGCAGGACAAGCACGCCCACCGCACTGCTGGTGTCCCACATCCAAACATGGTCCTTGAAGCGCACCCCTCCACCATCGTTCTGACCACCTGATACCATTAAGAATTAGAGACCTTTGTGTACCTCTTCATGGGCCTCATTTCTTCTTCCCTCTTTATCACATACATGTTGCACAAAACATTGGTGACTCAAGACTATCTCTTCCCCTTGTTATGAAAGAGTTTTCTGGGCATACAGTTTCCTGGGGCTGCTGTAACAAAGGACCACAAAGTGAGTGGCTTAAAACAACTGCAATTTATTCTCCCTGTTTGGAAGGCAGTAAGTCCAAAATCAAGGTGTGGGTAGGACTGTGCTCCTTGCAGAGGCTCCGGAGGAGAATCCTTTCTTACCTCTTTTAGCTTCTTGTGGTTCCAGGTATTCCTTGGCTTGTGGCCACATCACTCCAGTTTCTGCCTGTGTTGTCTTTTCTGTGTTTCTCTTCTAGAGACACTTGCCATTGGAGGTGCCTGGGTGGCTTAGTCGGTTAAGCATACGACTTTTGATCTTGGCTCGGGTCATTATCTCATGGTTCCTGGGATCAAGCCTCACATCAGGCTCTGTGCTGACAGGGCAGATCCTGCTTAGGATTTTTCTTTCCTACTCTCTCCGCTCCTCCCACACACATGCACTCTTGGTCACCCATGTTCTCTCTCTCTCAAAATAAATAAATAACCCCCCCCAAAGAAACTTGCCATTGGATTACAGTCCACCCAGATAGTCCAAGATGATCTCATGTCAAGATCTTCAGCTCAATTATATTTGCAAAGACCCTTTTACCAAATTTACCAAATAAAGTCATATTCATAGGTTCCAGGAAATAGAGCATAGACATATCTTTGTGAGGGCAGTGGGAGGGGGCACAATTCTACCCACTGCAATGAGTGAGAAGGTCTTGTTTTCTTAGTTAATGTCTATATTCCCACTGCAGTAACTCTTACTTATTTCACTTTTTAGTTTCTCACATTCTTTTATAGAGAAAATTCAATTAAGGTTGATCAAGTCCTGAATTACAAGATGGTAAAAGTTAAAACAAATTGTGCCCTATTTAAAAATATTTTTTTTTCCAAACTTGACCTTGTTTTTCAGAAAGGTACTGTTTGCAGGTAGGACAGAATGTTTTATCAGATATCATTTGATAAGTGACCATGACCTGATGGCCAGGGAATATGTGCACTGCATTGAGCATACATAGAGTGTGTCTGCTGTCCCTCCCCCTGGAGGAAGAGAAGGAAATTCTGCAGCCATCACCACATCCAGCTTGTCCTACAGGACTGCAGCTGTGTCCTAAGAGGCTGAGGGAGATATTCAGACTTTTGATCTTGGCTATCTTGAGGTTAACTGAAAGATCTCTCTGCTACCTTCATTATTGTCCAAAATATAAGCTTCTCAGGGGGTTTACAATTTTTCTTTACATTCATACCCCAAATTTAGCACACCTCCTTTCTCTTGATCCAACTTCCCATTGCTCCCCTGCCTCTAAAAGTCATCTCTGCAATCTTCTGGAATGCACGTTCCAAGAAAAGCAGACTAACCTATATCCTTAATTCTGTTCCCAACGTTCTTAGGTAATGGTCCCTAAACCTGTTGATCATCAGAAATTCCAAAGAATGGTTTAAAATAGATGCCAATTTCCTGTTCTAGGTCTATTGAATTAGAATCTCCTGAGGCCACAGGACAGCTGTGTTTATAAATTTCCATAAGTCTTGGGACGCCTGGGTGGCGCAGTCGGTTGAGCGTCCGACTTCAGCCAGGTCACGATCTCGCGGTCCGTGAGTTCGAGCCCTGCGTCAGGCTCTGGGCTGATGGCTCAGAGCCTGGAACCTGTTTCCAATTCTGTGTCTCCCTCTCTCTCTGCCCCTTCCCCGTTCATGCTCTGTCTCTCTCTGTCCCCCCCCCCAAAATAAATAAACTTTGAAAAAAAAATTTCCATAAGTCTTAATGAGTATATGTGTTGATTACGGGACACAGTCAACAGCCACTGGGAATTATCGATACAACGAATGTGAAATAAAAATAAAATAGCTAGAAGGACAAATTTGGACTTGGCAGAATGACAGAAATACGAAATCTAAACTTAAACTTACAATCTTTTAATGGGAGGAACTGCCAGGTCCTATCTGTTTTATATTCTAAGGCATTTTGCTCGAGTGAGAAATTTCTACCCTACTTGCTATTAACTTTTCATGTAAAGAGCAGTTCTGTATTTTTCCAGAGTAGCTTTACAGCAGGTCGTCCCATTAGGGACTTATCCACAACCATATTTTCTTTCTCTGGTAAATGTAGGAGCAACAAAAGGAAGGCTCCCACATCAGCAACTATTTTGTACAAGCACTCACTCTCACTCAACTTAAACATCTCTTGTTTACCTTGATCCAACCCATCAAAGGATCGATATTCACACACAAGTTCTTCCAAGGTTCCAACATTACCTTCTACACGTTGGACTTAGAAATCTGCTAAAAAACCTGATTCATACTTTGCTTGGCATTAAGCTATTTATTTAGAAGATGGCTTCTTTTGTTTTTTAAAGTTTTGCAGACAAGCCAGTTTCATCTCTGTATCTCTCCCCACCCCTCTCCCTCATCTTTCTTTTTCTTTCTTATTTTTGCTCAAGATTCAAAGAATGTTTTTCTTGTATTGCCTTATAGCTAATATACAAAATTATTCCACTTTGGGGATAAAGGGCATATGGGTTAATTTACCACTCATGTCTGGAGCTTTTATAATAAAAACAATATGTAGATAATATAGATCTCCAGGAAATATTTTATATTCAGTTGTTCTTCTGGAAAAAGATAAAACCTACCACTAGTGAAAAACACAAAAAGACAACTTTTTGGTTTTCATTTGTCAATTCACTTTCTCATTGACTTCAATCTTCTCCAAAGATACTACAAATGAAATCCCAGTCTCCATATCCATTGAATATGTCTTACTGAAGGACTTTTGACTTTCAGAACCTATTTAATACCTGCCTGCTCTGAGAATTGTAACGACCAAGTCATCCCATAGCGGCCACTGAGTTTCCACCCTGGATTATTTATTTGTTCACTGTTCATGTTTGCAAAGTTTTTCCACACTCCTAGCAGACAAAGATTATGTATCAGTAAAGATAGTAACAGTGCAGTAGAAAGAACTCTGGATTTTAAGTCAAAAGTCTTGATAAAGGAGTAGAAATTTTGTTGTGAATGTTGCTTTCTATGATATTCAAGATTTTCTTCATCTTTTTTCCATGCCAATCAGATGTTAAAAAAAAGAAAAAAAATAGACAATAAGGGCTTAGTTAAGGTTTTGAGCAGGAAAATGAGCCAATAAATATTTAAATGGAGATTGGAGAACCAAGCTTATCTTCTAACTGGTTCTATCATTAATGAGTTGCATAAATCTTTAACACATGCTTACTTTATGTTTGCATGTGAGACATAGATTTTAGCTTTTTGAAAATTAATGTTGATGCTTTTGGAAGTCCTCCTGAGATGCCCAGTTGGCTTACTTTCTATAGGTAATTAATGTGGTACCCAAGAGGTGCCCCTGAAAGTCAGTGTAAAGCCTAAACAAGTCTTTTCTTGACTTCTAGGATGAATCCTCAGAGGCAATGAAAATTTGCTTTTGCTACCTCTGTTTCTCTCTGTCTCCCTTCTTTCCTTCCTTCCTTTTCTCTGTTTTTTTCTTAACTCTATGGGGTTTGGGTTTTGTTTTGTCTCTGCTTCTGGTTCTTGGCTCAATTAGGTTGTAGTTCTTATTTGCCTATGTTGCCTAAGCTATTGCTCACTGGTGGCAAGGATGACTGGGGGGCTGGTTTTATGACTTGACCATTAGGTACTCTCTATCAGACGGCGATAGGGATCTAGTCTAGATAACAGAGAATTTGGTTTCTTAGGTTTTGTTTGTTTGTTTGTGTGTTTGTGCAAGAAAATGTCTTGCTTCTTCTGGAAATGAGAACAGATCTTTGACATTGGGATTAGTGCAATTTTGTTTTCTATGTTATTCTGTCCTGTGGCTGCAGTTGTGAAGCATAAACTGCAAGGTTTCTGTGTCTGTAATTGAGAAAAGCCTTTTCCTCTCATTGTGTTGTGTTTGTGTGTATTAATCTACAAAATATATTAATAAGTTAAGTTATAAATTCCCTTAAAATAAATGAGCTCTGTTTTCATCGGTTTACAAACGTTAATAAACATTTACTTAAACATAATATTCTCATAATTTCCCCCAAACAAAGAAACTGAACTTCTAATGCTTCAGATGTGCTAACTTTTACAGGAAAAAAAAAAAAGACTTCTCATAAAACTGCTAAATCAGAAGCTATGCTTTTATTATGGAAATGAATCCTTGAGCAGATCAGACTGATGTGATAAATTTGCTTTCAAAATAGTGATATGTATTTCTCTGGCTTTACCAGTGTGGAGTGTAATACCAATACACATTTTATTTTATTTTTTAAAGGAAGATGTAGGTTTGTATTTTGTGTTTTTGTTTTTATTTTTTTAGTTAAGACGTTGGTGAATTTAATCTCCTAAACTTATTATGCTGGTTTATTTACCAAAGAAGCTTATATTACTCCCATAAATGTTTCACATTATGAAAAGCATCAAATGATGTGTTTAGCTTGAAATTATAACTCTGACAAGTGTTTTTATATCAGTAGTTATTATATTTGGCAGTATGTCAATTTAAGCAAAATTGCTAAATTCCATAGTTAATGTTTTAAACCAATATTGAGTTGATTTATATATATATATATATATATATATATATATATATATATATGATCTTTGAATACTTGGCGCATATATATATATATGTATATATGTATATGTATATATATATGATCTTTGAATACTTGGCTAAACTACCAAGAGAAGATTCTTAGCTTTTTATTTGGATGCATTACAGAGGAGCTACTTCCCTGGGCAATGTCAACAAAATTGTTCATTTTTGCCTCTTCGAAAAGATAAAAAGTTGTAAAAAATACATGTTTGTTGGGGCGCCTGGGTGGCTCAGTCAGTTAAGCGTCCCACTTTGGCTCAGGTCATGATCTCACCGTTGGTGAGTTCAAGCCCCTCATCAGGCTCTGGAGCCTGCTTCAGATTCTGTGTCTCCCTCTCTCTGCCTCTCCTCCACTTGCATTCTGTCTGTCTCTCTTTCTCTCTCAAAAATAAATAAATATCAAAAAATACATATTGGTGGCTGTAAGAGTCATGTTACACATGTAAATGAGCTTTGCAGGTCTGTTAAAATGATTGATATAACAGTAGTCACCTACCTCCTAGCTATTTCTGTTAAATAGATGTTGTCTTTGTTTACTTAAGTGAAAAAAGAGGAGAGTTTGGTTTACGATAAAATGAATGGTTGTTCCAAAATGTGAAAGGATAGCGAAGAACAAAATCTGAATTCTTTTGCAGAAAGGAATTTTATTTGTCTTGAATTATAGTATATGCAAATAAGTCTGAAAAGAAGTCATAACATGTATTAACATATTGCCAAAGGTGTCTCAGTTTTAATGAGTTTATTCAAAAGATCTTTTTAAAGAGCTGCCATTCCTTTAGTATCAAATATTATACTGATGTAAAACTGGAATTAGGTTTTTGTCTCTGTTACAATGACATAATTGTCTTGGAATATTGGTCAGTTCTTCCTTACCTTTCTTGATAGATAAGAAAACTGGGCTAGTACCTGTTCTATGGCTTACAGTCAAGGTTGGCAAACTATGGCCTGTGGTCCAAATCCAACCCACTAACTGTTTTTGTAGATAAAGCTTTTTTGGAATGAAAGCATACCCATTTGTGTACCTATTGTCTATGGTGCTTTTGTGCTACAACAGCTGAGTTGAGTAGTTGTAACAGAGACCTTATGACCCTCAAAGGATAAAACATTTACAATGTGGACCATTATAGAAAGTTTTCTGACCCTGGCTCAAACCTTCCTATCTATATAGGTGGTAAGGAAAGGCTGCTCTCTGGCCAGAAACCGTAGTAAAGGAGAGGGGATTTCGCCCATATTTATACATATTGCAGATGAAACTGGTAGAGATGAAGGTCTTGAGTTTGATTCCGTGGCTTCAAATTAGAAGAGAAAATAACAATGAAAAGCATCTGTGAAATACTGCAACAATCCCATTTCTCCAGGCAAAAGTTAATTTTCTGGCCTTACAAGTTGCTTAACACCAGGGGACCCTAAATTTGCTGACAGCGTTAAAAAGTGTCTTATATATGTAAATTAACATTTTTTACTGCAATTATGTAAATGAATTAGGCACCAACACAATGAGATCAGCTTTTCCATGGTCGAGAATAATCTTTCGAGATTATTTATGATCAAAAGGGAAACTTTTAAGACAATTATGTAAACTATAAAAATAGACCAAAGGATTATTGAATGTTCCTTTTGAATGTTTTCTGTCAGGCCCACCTGTGGATTCTGATTCTCCAGATCAGGAGTCTGAAAACTTTGCCTACAGGTCAGACACTGCCATCACCTTCTTTGTAAATAAAATTTGATGGGGACAGCCATGTACATTTACTTACACATTTTCTATGGCTGCTGCCATGGGTTGAGATGAATAGTCTCACCAGAGACCATATGGTCCAAAAAGCCCTAAATATTTGCTATCTTGTTTTTCACAGAAAAATTGGCCCAATGTTTCCTCTTGGAATGTTGTTCTTTGTTTGACTTGTTATTTACTATTGATTAAGGTAGTTTTCAACTCTGTAGGAGAGATGATAATTTATGAAAAATTATAGCAATGAAAATGATATTTGTCAGATGGAAATGCAATGAAAAACCTTTTTTGCAAATTATTTCTGTATAAAAGGAGGGATAATTCCCCAAATTGGAGTTTTATTACACCAAAAGATATTAAATAGTTTTGCATGAAATCTGACCACCTCATCCAAGCATAAACCGCTACAAATTCTTCCTTCTCACCAATTCTCTTGAACAGCTTCACTATTTTGTTGGTTTTCTCATTAATCAATCAAATGTATCTGTCAAGTGTTGACTTTAAAATAAAAGATGATAGTGTATATTTTTTACCTTTAGTAGAAACATTGATCAAATCCTTATGATGTAGCTATTATTTCAGCATTATTACTGATCAGAAAAAAATATATGTAAGTTGGAACCACACAAGAGATACAATTTCACAGCCATCATTATTGGCAAACAATAAATTCTGATAATATTGCGTTTGGGAGAAATTATGGAAAAAACTATACTTATTTATGGTTTATGAATTTGTACACTAGTAAAATGAATCTAAAGAACAATTTTTACTTATCTAGCAAATAAAAGATTTCAGATAAATTTGATAGAAAATTTCTTCTCCTACATAAAAACCCTAAAAAAACCTATGCACATGTGCATGAGGACCCATGTGTAAGAATGTTCTTATCAGAGTTTTTTGTTATATCAAACAGAAAAATCTAGAAATAAGAATGTCTGCTAACAGTAGGAAAAAAACTGTAGTGTATGCATACAACATTAAAATAAATGTATTGTAACTACATTCAACAATACCAAGGAATCCAGAATATAATGTCAAGTTTAAAAAGCAAGTCAAAGAAGAATATATATACCATGTTCGGATTTACATAAAGTTAAAAATTATACAAAACCAGAATAAATTATTTAGAGATATAAACATATCTCTAAACAATTATAAAGAAAAGCAAAGGAATCTAACACAAAATTCAAGATGGTGGCTACTTCTTAAGGTGTAGAGAAAGGTTTGGAATCCAGGAGAGGCTACAGAGAACTTTATTTATTTATTTATTTATTTATTTATTTAACATTTTAAAAAATATAATTTATTGTCAATTTGGTTTCCATACAACACCCACTGCTCATCCCAACAAGTGCTCTCCTCCCTGCCCATCACCCACTTTCCCATCTCCCTCACCCCCTATCTACCCTTAGTTTGTTCTTAGTCCTTAAGAGTCTCTTATAGTTTGCCTCCCTCCCTCTATGGAGAACTTTAAACAGTCATGTTTTCTTTCTTAAACTGGGTGGCAAATAATTGAGAGTTTGTATTTGTGACTATTCTTTAAATCTTACAAATATTCTTTTTTATATATTCAACATTTAATACACATAAATCTTGGAAAACATTATTGCGGTGACAACCAAATGGGCCATAAAAATAAGGAATACGAGGCAGGAAGAACTTCATATATCAGTCAAGACTTTTTTTAACTGCAATATATAACACTGTGTAAGTTTAAGGTGAATAATGGGTTGATTTGATACATTTATATATTATAATATTATTGCCATTTTAATGTTAGCTAACACCTCTATCAAGTCACATAATTATCATTTTTTTTTTGTGGTGGAAATATTTAAGATCTAGTTTTTAGCAAGTTTGATGTTTACAATACAGTATTATTGTCTATGGTCACAATACCATGCATTAGATCTTTAGGATTTATTTATCCATTAGTTGCAAATTTGTACCTTCAATCAGTCGAGATTCCTTAGGTTGCAAATGAACAATAATAACAAACAAAAAAGAGGCTTAAGCAAATAAGGAATTTATTGACTCAAATAAATTAAAAGTCAAGGGCCTCCGCTATAGCTTGATGGGGAGGGCAGGAACGAGGACTGTGGTCAAACTATGTCACCAGATTCTGATTTCTCTGAGCTCTGCTTTCTCTATGTTGGATCCATCATCAGGAGATGGCTTTCCCCTTGGGTTAGCAAGATGGTTGAAGCATCACTATTTCTACATTTTCTGGGTTCAGGCCTTGCAGTTCAGTGGAAAGAAAGAATGCCTCTTATCCAATAGTCCTGGCAAATGTTCTTATGGTATGGCATTGGCTCAGTTTGGATCATGTGACCATCCTTGATCAGCCACCAGTCCGGGGTATACAGTGTTCTGACTGGTTGGATCCCAACCACGTGTCCTTGAGCCATACTTGGAAAGAACTTCAGTAAATCTGCATAACAAGGAGTGGAGAAGAGATGACTGCCAGAAGAAAAGAGAATTTCTTTCTTTTTAAAAAAAGAAAGCAAATCAATTCCAGGTGGCCAAAATTAAATGTCAAGCCTACCATAGAATCTACCTCCTTGGTTCAGTGATCCTGAGCAGAAAGTCCAGTCTAGTGTACTTGAAAGCAGGAAGAAATGGCTGCAGGGGAGTACCTGTCAGTGCTCAGGTTCCCCAAGGAGTGGAACCTGAAGCAGAGGTGTTCATGCTTTTAACTCACCAGGGAACTTTACACAACAGGACAGATGAGTAAGGACAAGGAGGACGGGAAGGGAAGAGAGACAATCCAAACCACGTTGATGAAAGAGTCATCATTAACATGACTGGTTGCTGTGTCATTGAGAACCATCCATGAAGAAGTGCTATAAATTGCCCCAATCCCTCTCTGGTGAAACTTTTACCCCACAGGTCATACATACCAATTACAAGGCCAAGAAGCCCTGAAATAGGGAGCAAGGCGCACCTGGAACAGGGGTGAAGTGAGATTCTGCTAGGTTGTACTCATGTAAAGGTGTTTGAGACCCATGCAGAGCTGGTTGCTACAATACCAGCTGGGGTAAGAAGTGGGTGAGACAGAGCAGATCCAATGCCTTGCCTTGGGTAGGGAGTCTCATGGGTGCAGAATGCATGGCAAGTCCTTGTTTTACTCCAGAGTCCTCTTCATAGTGCTAGCAGCTGAGGGTCACAGTTCCCATCACCTCAGTGATACAACAGCGCTCTCTCCCAGTGAGATTTTCCTCCCTCCTGCCTCAGAGTCTTCAGGTCTCCATCAGTCTGGTTGATGCCCCTCAAAAACATCCAGAGGCAACATTCTTTATCCGGTGTACCAGCAAGGATCAGGTGGAAGGACTCTGTTCTCTGACTTGCTGGAAGACCTGCTAAATTGACTGCCCAACTCCTGGGCTAAGTTTCAACAGATAATCAATACCAAGCCATGGTTCTTGTGAGACCCCTGTCACTTTGCCCTATGTCCAACAACCATGAGCAAAAGTGGAGAGCTGGGGGAAATCAGGGCCATATGGTGAGAATAAAAGGATGTAGGGCTCTGGGGTGATTTGACTGAAAGAAGCAGAGAGGGCTTCTAGAATATGTGCTTCACAGACAGGAGAATGGCATTTGTGGTAAGGACACTGTTTTCTTGCTGCATGAACTGTTATAGCTCCTTGAAGGTTAACTTTCCATGTAGCACTCTGCACTGCTCTGATGCATAATTGGTTTTTGGGAGGTCAGCAGTACCTCCTGAAAAAGCCCATTTGAAAAAAAAAATCAATCTGAAACATTAAAGTGGAAATAATTCCATGCTTAGCTACAGAAACTACAGAAACACATTTCATTGATGAAAAGCTTTTAAAAATAATATAGACTTTCATTTCCTAATCCATAAAATGAGGGGTTGGATCAGGTGCTCTTGGAGGTCATTTGTTTTTCTTTGTCTTGGTTGCTAGGAAGCTTAAGCTTCAGTTGCTGCAGATTTTAAAGAGGAGTTTGGGTTTTGAGTTTGTTTATGTCTCTCTTTTGTTCTGTCCCTTTCACCTTTTCACTCTTTGTTAACAGCTTCAGTATATATGGATATCTCTGTTTATGGTGAGCCATTGCAAATCCCTTTGCTAAGCATTTATAACCAAGATCTCTTCCATTTCTAATACTCTATGATTCTAATAAGCCAATACTTGCTTTTCCCATCTGAAAAATATAAGCAATAATTCTGCAGCTCTCTCTCCCCAACTGCTGAGTCTCGGGTACACTGAAGCATCAGATGTAAATAACAGCTGTGAAAGGCTCCATGGTGCCCGGAGCACCTGGTCAGAGCTCTGACCTTGACTGTGACAATCCTGGAATGCCCAAGACGGTGGCTCGGTGTCCTGACTTTCATCATTACCAGACTCCTTCCTCAAGCACCTCCAGCTCTGGTATCCTGCTTTGAGGTACAGCCACAGAATTTTTTGACGTAGCCTTCCAGCACTCAACCTCATCAGTGGCACAGAGACATATGGGATACCTCAGGCCTTCTCTGCCAGGGTCTTTCCAGACCCTGGGAAGCCTGGCTGACTTGGTAGAAGCTCACTGAATGAAGGACCCTGGGTGGCAGGGCCCCTTCTCTGGGGCCGGGCGGTGGGGGGGGGGGGGGGGGGGTGGGGAGGGAGAAATCCTGCTCCATGTCAGAGCTGATCACCTAAGCAGGAGACTAGCAGGTACAAAGAGGTGTTACTTGGTCCAGCTTTTCCCCTCTTTCTTCCCTGTTGCCCTATCTTTGCCACAGAGCTCATTTATCTGCCTCCACAGACTTGAACTCTTTCTGTAACATTCTGTTTCAGTCACTGCCCTTGGGTTTCCTTTGTTTCCGTTTCGTTTTGATTCCATCTTTTTCTTCTCTCATCAAATGCCTCTTCCCTTTAGGAATAGCTTACATGCTAGTTTATATTCTACAGCCTAGGCCCCCTATTTTTAAACAGAGGGAAACGACTTTCATACATTCTCTTTTGAGCTCACTGTGGCGGTCTGGAAGGAAGGAGGTGAATCTGTAACTTATCACACATGTAAATCCACAGCTCGTGCCTTTCCCGGATGGTTATTGGTCTTTGTGAACGTATAGTTTGAAGGCTCCACATTGATGCACCTTTTCTTCTTGCCACCTCAGGTGAAAAATCCATTCCTGACCTGACTGCAACTGTGAACTGAATGCATGGAATCTTCAGCAAGGGCCTGACAGGCAAATCCTCATTGGCCTTGATAAACTGGTGATGGGGACAGGGGAAATCATCTCCTACATAGGTACCAGATGAGTGCGAGCAGGCTGTGGCAGATAAAGGAGGGGAAACGGCATTTTATGCCTCTAGTAGGTGCTATTTTCCTATGCTCATAATTATCATTTAATTCCGGTGCAACTGACTAAGAAATGATTGTTAAGCCATTAAACAGACAAATAAACTGAGCCTCTAAGACATTATTTCTTTCCCAAAGTCCTACTGCTGGTAGATGGCAGAGCTAGTATCACTACTTAGGTCTGTCTGACTACAAAGCCCAGGATTATTTACCAGGAATCATGAAAAGTGCTTTACATATATTTTCTCAAGTAATCACAATAACGACCCTCTAAGATGGGTATTAGCATCCTTGATTCACAAATAAGGAAACTGAGGCTCAGAAAATTCCATGCTGTGGGGAAATGGCAGGGAGTATGCCAACTCACTCCTGCGCCAGAGTCATCGCTTGGAAGTACCCTCCTGAACAGCCAAATATTTAATCCCCAGGGAGGGTGGCATGAAACACTCAACAGCTTAAGTTCAGAGCAGGCAGGTTTGGGTCCATGGCAGGTAGGATTTCTGAGACATTCTGTTTGGCTTCCATCAATATGTACTTAAGCCCCAGGGAGCTCCGCAGACAAACAATGCACTGTCTTCTCATGTCAGGCACCATTTGTTCACACGCCCATTTCCCTCAGCCCTGAGCGCAATGCTCTGTGGGGGCAGCTGCACCATTAGCGGCCCATATGGCTGAGCTGCAGCCCACTTATCTGTAAAGGATGCACTGAGAGAGTCTGACAAAAGGCAGCAGCTTAGCTGCCCGCGGATGATCCCATTTGGAAACCAAAGCAGGGGGCCTGGGGTCCTGCAGTCACAGCACCACAGGCCCAGCCAACCCCTGACAGCAGAAGCCAATTGCCAGGGGAGAGATCTGCTCACTTAGGTGCCTAAGAATTGCTAACCAGATTTTCAGTCATTCTCCCCCTCCTTTCAAACGACACAGCAGTACCAGCACCCCTGCTCTGAAGTAGAACATTAACTATGGAGATAGAAGCCAACAGGAAAAAAAAAAAAAAAGAAAAGAAAAGAAAGAAACATACACACACACACACCAAAATCAAAACAAATTAGGACTTTTCCATAACAAAATGGCTTACATCCTGAATTCTAGAATGCCTATCCTTTCTGGCGCACTAAAATTTCTATGGTAGGAAGGGATATTTCTTCTTTGCCTCTTCTGCCATGCTCCCATAATTGTTGAACTAGTTCCCAAAGAACCAGGTGGGAAAACCATTAAGTACGTCACTAGGGAGGGAAGAATGTTGAGAACAAGGGCACCGGGCTAAGAGTAGGCTTTGACATGGTGGCCTCTTCAGAGGCCTGGCACTGAGGCAGGATGGCAAGCAACAGATGTACCTTTAATAGCAAAGGAGCCACCAAGAAGAAAAGCTCAGAGATCTCAGTGCAGGTCCAAAAGCAGCCTGCGTATCTGGGGAGTTGGGAAGTACACAACGAAATTTTTTCCAAGATGTCAAAATGGTCTGGATTTTCAGATGAGTTACCCTTAATCCATCCTCTTACAGATTGGGACAATACACTTATCTCTGACCAGAAGGAAGCCACGTGGAGAGGGCACTGTTTACCTCTTGGAAAGGAATGAGCAGTGGTGGTGTTGACAGGGAACAGGTGTGGAGAGTGACAAAGCAAGACCTAAGTGGAGACTGAGGAGCAGGGGCTGGGCCCAGAAACTCCAGGCAATCTCACCTGCTAAATGCCAGTGTTAACTGAGTGAAGGACCCATTCCAAAACATGGTGTCTTTTGGCACAGGTGAAGCCTTCATTTATGGAAAATATCTTGTTCTCTGGAGCGATGTGTTGTTTCTCTAAGACCTAGAGAAACTTGACTGATAAAAAAGGAGAGAAAAAAGAATGAAATCATGAGAAATGACTGCTTGGGATCATAGGAGTAATATCCTCACAGTCTCTTCTCCACAGGGAGCCCCTGAGATGCATCACAAAAGGTCATGTTTATTCCCAGATCAACAATCTTAAAGGTTAGGGATGCCCCTGAAACAAATAGGCCTGGTACCTTGAAACTGAGAAATGTGTTCTTTTTACTAATGTGTAGTAACAGCACCTGTCCCAAATAGACCAGATAAATAAGAAACCACTCATTCTTCCTGGTTGGGGAACTCCTTCCTCCTTAAGAGGAACACTGGCTAAGAATGCCAGCTGGGCACTCAGAGTTTCTTGAAAGCAGCTCCATGTATGAGTCTGGTCATCTATCTCAGATGTATAGATGCCATACTTTATTAGTACTCAGAAGATCAGACCGATGCAGTTACTGTTGCTTCAACCAGTCATGTTTGGCAGAAATGATTCCATGTGACAAGTTACAGAAGACCAGGCAGCGTCCACATAATTCTCCTGGAGAGGCTCCCTCTCAGGTCTCAGTGACTATTCTGCAAGAAACTTGAGCCACTTAGAGATGCCATGTGCAGGTCTTTCGAGACTTCAAGGACTCCAGCCTAGGGGTTAGAAGCTGGAGGAGGAGGAGCTGTCCTCCACATTGACAAGTCATGTTGAGATGAGAAAATGAAGCAGGCTACTGCATACAGTTCACATGGAGTTTTATTCAGGATAACTTAGCCACAAGGGGATCAGGTGGATGACGATCCAGGCACTGTACGGTTATTCTCCACCAAGTCCAGACCTTTGTCCACAGACTTTAGAGAGCGAGAGGATGTGCAGAAGGGCAATGTAGTGAGATCAAAGAGTTCACACACACCTAATTGACAGATGACCTTTGATTAGATCTGGTGGCATCCACCTGTGCATCAGAAAAGGGTAATACGGTGTTATCTCTGATAGATTCATGGGAGGCCAAAGCAAGCCTCCCCCCATTTTGGCCTTGGCAGGTATTTCTAATTGAGTCTATATTAATCTTCAAGGGGTCCATAACACCTAGCCTCAAAAGATGTCATCAGTTGAATATGAACAACATAGAGGTCCAAATATGGAGTCAGTATTGTCAGCACTCCTACGCCAGGTACCAGACATGTGAGTGAAGAAGACCCCTGTTGATTCTAGCCCCGAGCTGTTTAAAGCATTGCAGCTAAAGACTATGGCATTATTGTGCAGACACATGACATCCCCACTGTTGTGTCTGAGTTTCTGGTCCTCAGAATCCATGAGCACAGTAAAGTGGTTGCTGGTTTACACCATTAATTTGGGGACAGGAGTGTTATTTACCATTAGTAACTGGAAACACTGACTAAATGGGTGAACAAACTGGTACCAGCGCACTCAGTTTACAATAGTATGTAGCTCTTTATAGAGACCAGTTGTTATCTAGTCTAAGGTACTAAGAAAACTAATTAGACATCAGAAACTTGCTTAAAAATCAAGGTAAAGAAGATTGGTTGTCTCAAGGGGTATTTTATTCAGGCAACAGTGATAGGGTCTGATGAAATACTTTGACCTTGATTTCAGGTCAACAGTCCCATTTTGATTTTGAGAAAATACTAGGAGCTGGATACTGTACCAAGGGCTCAGTATATAAAAAGCAAATATAAGGTATTCTGTTTGCTAAATATTCTGGAAGAAAATATAGACTTCTACACTAACAACAAATTGAAGTCTGTGAAAGGTGTAGGAACAGGATACAGTAAGAAGGTATCACCTGAGCTGCCTCTTGAGTAACAAAAGCTTTCTTAATGAAGAAAAGCACCAGGCCAGCCATGATACACAGGGGGAATAGATATGCAAGACTTGGAGGAAGACAATCACATAGTGGATTAAAAGAACCTTAAGATCTTTGGTTCTTTGGAGTGTAAAGCATACACATGGAGGAATAGAGGATAAGATCAGAATGAGGAATCTGTGAAGTGCCTGTTCACAGTGGAGGTGACTCAAAGCCAAGAGATATTTAGAATTAGGAAGTGAAATGGTCAAATTGTGCTTTAGATAACTCACTCTGGTAGGTGTATCAATCATGTAACTAAGAGAGCAGGCAGCAGAGCACAGAAACTCGTTGGTGGTTATTTCAACAGCCCAAGTAAGAAACTATGAAAGACTAAACTTGAAGAGTCATAGTAGAGTTGCCAAGGAGGGAATGGACTCCCAAATATTTTGCAGGTAAAAATTTTCAGGATTTAATAATCAGTTAAATGCAAGCTGAGGATTGGGACGCCTGGGTGTCTAGTCAGCTAAGCATCTGACTCTCGATTTCAGCTCAGGTCATGATCTCATGGTTCGTGAGTTTGAGACCCACGGTAGGCTCTGTGCTGACAGCATGGAGACTGCTTGGAATTCTCTGTCTTCCTCTCTCTCTCTCTCTCTCTCTCTCTGCTCCTCCCCTGCTTGCTCTCTCTCAAAAACAAATAAATAAACTTTAAAAACAAATAAATGCAGGCTGTAGATTAAGGAGGAATCAAAGATTAAGACTATGGGGTGCTTGGGAGATACCCAAACAGAAATTTCCAGTTGAATTTGAATTATTTGAGTCCAAAAATAGGAAAATTAAAATTTGGGGGTGTATTATAAAGTTATAAAAGTAGGTAAGATCTCCTAAGAAAAACATGTAAAGACAAAATTTTTATAGATGATAAAATAAGAACTTTGAATGTCATTCAAAGAATGGAAAAATTAATTAAACTATAGTCATGGGATGGAGTATTATACACCAATGAAAACAAATGCTACAGCCACTTAAAACAAATAACTCTTACTAAAAGACTGACAGGAAATATCAGGGTGGAAAAATACATGACATAAATTATATAAAGTTGAAAATCTACAAATAAATCAACAAATTATTAAAGGATATAAAGGGAAGTGAATGAAAAACACACAAATCAGAATAATGGAACCCCAAAATGGGCAGAAGAGAGAGTCCATTGCAGATAAATGCACAAAGGGCTCCCAGGGTGTTGCTATTTCTTATGATAGGCAGAGGCTTCACAGGTATTAATATTCATAGCTCCTTTGAAAATTACATATATTATTTTTGAATATTTGAAATACTTCACAATACTTTTTAATGAACCAAGAGGTGACTAGAAGACAAAGAAGTCAAACTTTAAAATTACTCTTTCAAGTAGCTTGACAAAGAAGAATGAGAGAGAGTAGAAGGAGTTTAGGTTAGAAGAAGATATGAGATTGAAGATATTGTCTTTAGAATAATATCTGTGGGAAGAGATGTTCAGATCCAAGGGACTGAATACAGAGGAAAGAGAGCAGCTCACATGCAGTGAAGAGACCCCGGGGAGTCCAAGAGGACTATATATACATTTTAACATCACTAATAAAGTAATCATTGGATTGGCCCAGGAAACCTTCTGTTGTTAAACAGTTTAATTTTCAGGCAGAAACCTTATTTTCTGGGAGTGTCCCTAGGGTCTCCCTCTACCACCTCTCAGGAGTCATTTGTGTACGGTACCTTCTGAGCCCCCAGGATAAGACATGCCTGCATGCACAGCATGACAGTGACAGGAATAGGATTATTTCTCTCAAACGCCAGGAAGAAGCAAACACAGACTATCAGTAGGTGACCATATTACAAAATGTACAAAGTTTTTCAGCACTTTGACTCATCCCAGTCATACTGGAATGATGTCATTTTGGTTTCATTTCAATCTCTCCTTTTGCTAAAGAGTTGGGAATAGTCATCTCATTGCAAAGGACTAAGGGCTCTGATCTATGCCTATGTCATTCGCCCCTCACCTGGTTATAGATGGCAGACCCCACTGCACTTACGTGGTATCCAGTTATCCAATTACAGGGGCTTTCTTGGCTTCAGTTCTCAAACAGCCACTTTGTACTTTGGGCTGCATCTCTTACTTAAGGTTGTTGCTAACTTTCTTCTTTGGGCTTCATTTACTGTTCTCTCTTTGTCTTTTTTTTCAGCTGACTACAGTATGCAGAAATATAAAATGCTTTATAGTGTTCCATGCTCAGTCTTCCTTGTGTTTATTGCCCCAAGCTTACCTATCTATGCTCTCACCTTGAATTATTGCCTCTGTGGCTGGGTTACCCCCCCCCCCCAAAAAAAAAGGAGAAGAAGGAAAGAAAGATCATCTATCTTAACAGCTGACACCCAAATTTGTCTTAAGGATAGGACTATTTTTATTTTGGAAAACACCATCAGTCACTTGAGGGTGGAAGGTAAGACCTTAAAAGGATGGGTAGGAATGATGCAAAAAAATGCTGCGAGGAATAGTTATCTTCTTATCATAACAAATGAAAAAGAATTTTCCTTATGGTGTAAAGGCACACGCCCCTAACAAACTGACCCACCCACAGGTAACAAACAAGAAATATTGAACATTTTACAAAAAATGACCAGCTGAAGGCACCGAAAATGAACAAAAGCAGACAGATTTTGAAAGGGAGACCAAAAAGCAGCTATCTGTCTGTCCTGAACAGCAAAAGGGAAGCACAGGAGCTACCCTAGCCACCAAAAGCAAAGAGGGACCTGGGAATGAGAAAAACACAAAAAAGAGTCCCGAATTTCTTACGTAAACTTTGCTTGAGTTTCTGGCTGGTCCCTGACAAGTGCAGGTTTCAGCAGATTCAAAACAGCTTTCTGCTAAGGCTAAAAGATGTCATCTGAGCTTTGAGCTGCACCCACTGTAGGTGAGAAAGAGCATATTAAGTCTGAATCTAATCAAATTAGTTATTTTCTAGAAAAAATATTAACAATCTTCAAGAAAAACTAATGGACTACAGAATTACCATAAAATAATGTTTATAAGGTCTGGTATACTCTAACATTACTTGATTAAAAAAAAATAAGACTCACTCTCTAGGGAAAAAACATGGAACAGAGGCTCATCCTGAGAAGTCCCACATGTTAGAAATATCAGATAAGGATGTTAAGCCACATTATACATGAATATAACAAGGCAAAGGGGAATGCACGTGTAATGAATACCAAACAAGACTCTTAGCGAAGAGATAGAAAATATAAGAGAATAGAATGTAAACTCTAGAACTGAAAAACTGCATCATTCTACTACATACCCATTTTAGTCTTAAAACAAAACAACAACAAGCCTCCTGCCCCAAAACCTGACACCGCCAATTATTGGCAAAGATGTAGTAAAACTACATCTTTAATACACTGCTGATGATGTCATAGAACATACACCACTTTGGCAATTTCTTAAGTAAAGCATATGTTAATCATATGACCCAGCCATTCCACATCTAGGCATTTGCCCAAGATAAACAAAACATATGTCCACACAACGGCTTGCACACAAATGTTTCAGCATTTGTGGGACTTGTACTGCATTAGTCCCAAACTAAAAACAACCCAAATGTTCATCAGCTGCTGAATGGATAGACAGAATGTGGTCTATCCATACAATGGGTTACTACTTATATTCTCAGGAGTAAATATGGGTGAATCTTGGAGTGCCTGGGTGCTCATTCAGTTAAGCGTCTGTTGATTTTGGCTCACATCATGACCTCACAGTTTGTAAGGTCAAGCCCCATGTTGGGCTCTGCACTGACAGCACAGAGCCTGTTTGGGATTCTGTCTCTCCCTCTCCTCCCTCTCTCTCCATCCCCCCCACCTTCAAAATAAATAATTAAACATTAACAAACAAACAAAAATCATGGGTGAATCTCAGAATCATTATACTGACTGAAGGAAGCCAGGCACAGAAGAGAAATTCAAAATATTAAAATGTTTTTAGAAAATTCTAGAATATTCTAGAAAATCCAAACCAATCTATATTTCAGGAAGTCACCTGCATGTAGCGATTACAGGAAGCTTCAGGGAGAGAGAGGTTGGACTGTAAAAGGGGGTGAGGAAACTTTTGTGGGTGATGTAAACATTCTTCATCTCGATTGCATCAGTGGTTTTACTATATATACAATTGTCAAAACTCATCCAACTGTGTACTTTTGGTGAGTACAGTTTGGTTTATGAGAAATAAACTAATAAAGTTAATTTTAAAAATGAATGGTAAATCCGGAGTCAGAGCAAGGCAGAGGAGAGAAGAAGACAAGTGACATGGAAGTCTGGTAGAGTCCGGGAAGCATCAAAGGCCATCATTTCTTACAATCAGAGATGTTTATTCAGTCAGAGAGTAATTGGTTTATTGCAGCTTGACTCCGTCTCACCTTCTATGAAACATCTATAATTCTGAGAAACACACAACAGTCTGTGAGGGGTTTTCCATGAAAAATAAGGACAGGAACTTAGCTGTACACATGGTTTGATTTGGGATGCAAGTGGGAGGGCATGAGCTGTGGACTGAGTGGTTTCAGCAGAAGTTGAAGCTGAAGGCCAAAGGTCACCAGGCAAAAATCATATCCCTCAAATTGGAAGAACTCTCAGTGAGACAATGGTCTTTCTGTGGGATTTGTACTGAGGATTTGAGACAACTATCCAGATTTTTTTTTATTTAAAAGAATTTTTAAAAAATGTTTATTCATCTTTGAGAGACAGAGACAGAGCATGAGCAGGGGAGGGGCAGAGAGAGAGGGAGACACAGAATCTGAAGCTGACCCCAGGCTCTTAGCTGTGAGCACATAGCCCGACACAGGGCTCGAACCCATGAACCGTGAGATCATGACCTGAGCCCAAGTCGGATGCTCAACTGACCGAGCCACCCAGGTGGCCCATAACTATCCAGATTTTAAAGGATGGCATGTATCTGGCTAAAAATCTGAGTGATATCTATAAAAGTGCTGAATGCTAAACTTCCCCTCTGGCCACCTGCAACAATGGGATGTGAATGTGGAGCCTCTATTTTTTTAAGGCAGTGATCCTCAGTTGGGAGAAACACGTAAGAACCTCATGGAGACTTTTTAAAAATTCTAAAACATTTCAACTAAGTCATTATCTCTAGAGTATGACCTAGGCATGTGTAATTGCTCTAAGGAACTCAGCTCTGGCCTCTGGACCACACAGAAATGGCTGGATGGTTCACATGTTTATCCAGATGTGACTTAACTGCTTTAAACACAGTTTCCTCACCTCACTGGGACCACAGGTCTCTGTGGTGGGCTGGCCTGAATCTTCCAGGCACACAGTCTGGGTCACTTCCTAATGAAAACTAGTCTTTACCCAGAAATCCAGTGGGCAGAGAAAAGATTTCCTCCAGGATCCACTGGAAAGCTATTCCCTAAGTAACAAAGCTACTCTGTTTCTATAAAGTGCTTCTTGGTGATTCACTTTGAAACTTTCTTTCTTCTGAATTCTAAGCCAAGGACAGAAAGGTCATGCTTCTAAATGTGCCAGCTGGACTCCTGCTGTCCTGGTAGAAATGCCTTTCCACACCTGTAAACACCCAGCTCCTTTCTGTCCACAAAATGAATCATACAAATACACAGAAGTGATGGATTTATAGAAGGAAAACGAAAGAACAAATCTGAATTAATGTACAATAACTATCTGCATATTTGTTATCTAGAATTTGACTGTTTTTTTAATGTGCAAAAATTAAAGGGAACTATTATTCATCTTGGCAAATAAGATAGAGGTTTTTTTAAATCTTTTCCAATATTTTGCATTCTGAATATGATTTTAAAATTATTATGCTAGAATACCTCATTTCTTTGCTACCGCTACTTTGATGCTTCCTGTATACCATATAGTGTTCTACACTTTACATATTTTAACGAGTTTAATCATCACGATCTCATGAGTTAGCAATTATTTTTTTTAATGTTTATTTATTTTTGAGACAGAGAGCTGAAGCAGGGGAAGGGAGAGAGAGGGAGACAGAAGATCTGAAGCAGGCTCCACACTGACAGCAGAGAGCCAGATGAGGGGCTTGAATTCACCAACCATGACATCATAACCTGAACCAAAGTCAGATGCTCAACTGACTGAGACACCCAGGTATCCCTCTTCTTGCTTTACAAAACAAAACAAAACAAAACAAAACAAAACAAAACAAAACAAAACAAAAGGAAACTGAGACACAAAGGGGTTAAGCAACTTTCCAAAGATCTTGTATTAGGTGGTGGAGTGGAGATCTCAACCCTGGCAGTTGGATCCAGACACTGTTCAATGTTTAAATCATTATGCTTTGTGGGTTCTCAGGGCTTAAAACACTTCCTCTGTATCCATCATTCCTGCAGGATCATATGTGCCATATGTGCATTTGAAAACAGTCATGGAAATATCTGGAATTGTTTATTCAATTTTAACCTGCTACAGTATATATTATAGGGGTAATATTGTTGAAAATGCATTTTGCTCCATTCTCCAGTGTACCCTAGATTCAAAAGTAAGTGATCTAAAAATCCATGCAAGAAGTTCTTAGAAACTCAAGACTAAAGGTAATCTTTGTTCAACATAAAAAAAATGTATATTGTGATTGTTTTCTATGCTCTTTTTTTTTTCCTGGAACATGAAGAAACTCTTACACTGTAAAACAATAATTCAAAAACATGGGCCCTTTTGCCAATAGTATTTGCTCATTGGGCTTGCTTTCTCATTTTTTTCTCTATTTTTACTGATGTGACTTTTTATCTTATATATTTCACTGAATTTACCTATCATTTTATGCTACTTTGAAACCTTTGTAATACAAGAGGAGTATGGAGTATAAAAATAGAAACCTTTTTTATTAGAAATTTGAAAAATCCCAAAGCCTGTCAGATACCATATTTGGATTTAAAAAGAAAGAAATATTTTATTTTTCTAAGAAAGACTTTATCTAGAGCCAATTCCTAAATGAAAGAAAATCTCTTGAAGTTTCTTCTCCCATCTCCGTGTCCCTGTCTCTCCCCATTCCCTCAATTCCCTGCTTCCCTCCTTCCTGTCCTCCTTCCTCCCTTTGGTTAAAAATAACACTACAACTATTTTACTATTAAACACTGCTTTGCATCCTCATGTGAATATCCCTTCAGAAGAAATTATTACAAATAGAATTAATTGAACTCCCATTTTGTAAAAAATTGCTCTTTCTCTTATCAACTTAAAATAATCATATATCTGTATATATAGAGAAAATTAATATTATATGTATAGAAAATTAATCCTTTATTAATGCATTGTAAATATTTTTCGGGTTGTCACTTCTTTTATGATTTGACTTATATGATAATTTTTTATCTTTACCTTAAAGGCATCAAAGAGATTAATTTTTGGTTACATTTATTTTGAGAGAGAGAAAGAGAGAGAGAGAGAGAGAGAGAGAGAGAGAGAGATGTCAGCACAGAGCCTGATATGGGGCTCAGTCTCATGAACCATGAGATCATGACCTGAGCCAAAACCCAGAGTCAGTCGCTTAATTGACTCAACCGCCCAAGTGCCCAAAGAGATTAAATTTTTCAATGCTTGCCTGTTTTTTTTTTTGTCATATCTTTCATTTCGCAATTGTGTAAAGAAATCCACATCTGTTTGCATCTTTTCACATTCAAATCATTAATAAATGTGCCACTAATCTCTTTTTCTAAAGAATAACAGGTTGTCTTAATATAATTTCAATGATATATCTTTCCCCTACTATCTTTATCATTCGCAAAATCCGCAGTTACGTTAACGCCTATTTCTTACCATTGTATTACAGTGTTTGGCCTCTACCCATCTATTACTGTGCCAATAAAAACACTTCGAAATTTCAGTATTCAGTAAAGTTTATTTTACTTTGCTATTCATCTTTTTTTTTTAAAAGAAAGAGGTTATTCCTGCGCATTCAATTTAAAATATCATTATCAATTTCCCAAATTCCCATCTTGTTTTTGACTGCAATTTCAAATTCATATTGATTTAGAGGGCATGTATACAGAATTTTTACATGAGTGAACTTTCTCATTTTGACATCTGCATGTCAATCTAATCAATATTATTTTATGAACTTCAGTAAAATTTAAAGTTTTCTGTATATCAATTTTACTTATTTATAAATTTAATTCCCAGATATTTCTCCTATATTTGATGTTGTTACTTGAAATGATGTCTTGTTTTTCTATTATACCTTATACCTGATTGCCAGTGGATATATATATATATATATATATATATTTATATATATATATTTAATGTTTTATTTATTTTTGAAAAAGAGAGAGAATGGGAGCAGGGAAGGGGCAGAGAGAGGCAGAGACACAGAATCTGAAGCAGTCTCCAGGCTCTGAACTGTCAACACAGACCCCAATGCGGGACTTGAACCCACGAACCATGAGATCATGACCTGAGCTGAAGTCAGATGCTTAACCAACTGAGCCACCCAGGTGCCCCAATATATGTTTTTATATATTAATTTTGTAAGCAGACTTCCTATTAAACTTTGTTATTGCTTCTAATATTTTAATAATTATCTTGGATTTTCCAGGTGTACAGTTACATCACCTGCAAAAGCAACTTTAACATTGGCACTATTTCTCTTTTCTCCATATGTTGGATAATACTTCAGAATATTATTAAAAATGTGTTGATAATAGACATCTTTATCTTGTTTCTGACATTAATGAGAACTCAGTCTGTTCATCAAGTCTAATGCTGGCTTTTGCACATAACATCATGACAAGAGAATATTTAAATGGTTTTAATCATTTTATTAATTTTTATTCCACTTTTATTATTTTCTCATTAGTAATGGTATTATATTTTATTAATTTTCTTTTTTAATGTTTATTTATTTATTTTGAGATGGAGAGAAAGAGCAGGGGAGAGGCAGAGAGAAACGGAGAGAGTCCCAAGCAAGCTCAGCACTGTCAGCACAGAGCCTGATGCAGAGCTCGAACTCATGAACTGAGACATCATGACCTGAGCAGAAACCAAGAGTCAGTTGCTTAACCGGCTGAGCCACCCAGGTGCCCCTAAATACCATTTTAAGATCTGTTAAAATGATACGTTATTACTTCCTTTTGCTTACATAATATAGTTGTTTAGATGACTAATGAATAAAGAAATTGTGGTTTATATACACAATGGAATACTACGTGGCAATGAGAAAGAATGAAATATGGCCTTTTGTAGCAACGTGGATGGAACTGGAGAGTGTTATGTTAAGTGAAATAAGTCATACAGAGAAAGACAGATGCCATATGTTTTCACTCTTATGTGGATCCTGAGAAACTTAACAAGAAGTCCATGGGGGAGGGGAAGAAAAAAAAAAGAGGTTAGAGAGGGAGAGAGCCAAAGCATAAGAGACTCTTAAAAACTGAGAACAAATTGAGGGTTGATGGGGGGTGGGAGGGAGGGGAGGGTGGGTGATGGGTATTGAGGAGGACACCTTTTGGGATGAGCACTGGGTGTTGTATGGAAACCAATTTGACAATAAATTTCGTATTAAAAATAAATAAATAAATAAATAAATAAATAAGTAAATTCTATCTTGACCCAGTTTTAAGGCCCTTCCCAGAGGGCCTTTGGCTCCCCTTCTTGAGTGGCTAATTAAGTCTGCATCCCCACCACCTCCTGTATGGGGGCTTTTACACTCTGGGCCATCACATACAGTGAATCGCCCTAGGACCAGGCGCCAGAAACCCGCACACAGTCCAGACGCTGCAGAGCCAGCTGAGGTTATTCAAGCAGCCCGCCCCAACTCTGCCTGCCCTGCCCACTCCTTCCTGCAGATCCCATAATAAAGCTGCTTGCCCACGGGTCACTTCTGTGCCTTGTGACCTACCCAGGCCTTCCCCCGAGTGGCCTGATGAGTACGCTATGTTCCCCAGGGAACTGTGAGTTACAAAGCTGTGAAACTCTTGGGGCACCTGGGTGGCTCAATCGGTTGAGCATCTGACTACATTCAGGTCATGATCTCACAGTTCATGAATTTGAGCCCCATGGGGTCTGTGCTGACAGCTCAGAGCCTGGAGCCTGCTTCAGATTCTGTGTCTTCCTCTCTGTCTGCTTGTTCTCTGTCTCTCTTTCTCTCTGTCTCGCACGCGCAAAAATAAATAAACATTAAAAGAAAATACACACATACACACCCAAAAAAATAAAGCTGTAAAACTCTTTCTCATTTCTCTCCTGATCTTCATTTGGCCTCACCATACCTCACCTAAGATAATATGGTAAAAACAATGTAGTAACATGGGGAACAAAATTGATAGATTTTATAATAGTCAAACCTTGACATTCCTTGATGTAATAAATTAATCTTCTAATATGCTACTTGATTCTATGTACTAACATTTTATTTTGGAATTTTGGGGTTTTATGATAAATGCATAATCATAAGGTTGATTGGTGTGTGTGTGTGTGTGTGTGTTTTAACCATGTTTTATCAGGTATTATTATCAATACTATGCAGGGTCTATAAAATCAGTTTGGAAGGCTTCGTTTTTCTCCATGTGTTGCAACAGTATGAATAGTACAGGAATCACCTGCTCCTTAAAGGTGTGAAAGAATTGGCCTGTGAAACATTTGGGTCTGAAGGGACTGAGGCTAGCAGCTGGTGTGTAGCTCTGGCAGTTTTCTTTCTTCTGTGGTAATTGTTCTGTCCCGATTTCCTATGTTTCCTGGGATATATTATTTCTATCATTTCTCACAGGTACCAAGTGTGTATAGGAAGGTAGAATGGCTCGGACACAGGCACCATGTTTTACCCAGTTCCCCCATGCTTCCTGCCAGCCCCAAACTGCCCTCCGCATGTGAGACCCTTCCTGGGACTGAGGAGTCCATGCTATCCCAGCCAAACTTGCTGGGACACTGGGCTGATATTCTCTGATGTGACTCAAAAGCATCAAAAGCATCTGTTCACTGATGGTTGGTTTTACGGTGCTCACCTGAAACCCAAATGGATTATTTTTTTCTTATTTTTCCTGAGTCTGTAATGGTGAGGCCCGAGTGGCATCTTCTGTTGCCAGTATTCTCATAGCTCAGTGCCACAGGCAGGGCATGAAGGATGTCTGAAGTGAGATAATATTCTTTCCAGAGTCTGAGACTTCTGTGTTGATGGCTGTCATCACCCCTTAAAAGGAAAGTCCTGGAGAGCAGGGGCCCTGGAGGCACTCCCCCTAAGGAATGCTTAGCACCTGGGAGCACAGTAAGTAAACACTTGGCACCAGATGTACCTTGCAAACACTGGATTTGGGGTACCAAAAGAAGGAGAAGGAAGATAGCCTAGAGGAGAATAAGGGAAGGCACTTACTGCACATCAAATGCTTTGGAAAATGTAGGGGATTCCTCAGTTCTCTGAGTGCAGAAAAATTCAGCTCTGAGCCAAATATTAGCTGATGAGACTGGCTCATTGGAATTTGATTTTAATTAGCCAAGCCATTATTTGAAATGAGGGTAGAATGCATCATATAGTTCATTATTCAGATGTGAAGCTAGACCTAAGACTTGGGTAATCAATCTTCTCTGTAAATGGACCTCTACCCACTGGGAACCCAAATTCTATCCCACACTCTGATTCCAACAACAGCATCATGTTCCCCAGCGCTGACTTTCCCAGTCACCATGATTTTCTAAAAGCATTGGGTAAGTGACTGAGTGAAAACAATGGGAAAGTAATGACTCTGGAAGGGCCATTTCCCTGGTTCAACCTAGTTTGGGGCTCACACAGAAGACAGCCTGTTCCAAGGGGGTAAAGAAGTAGAATATGGACAGGGACAGGGGAAAGGGTTTCTTAATAAAGCCTTCCACCCAGAGATAAAAGCTTATTAGTGTCTTACAAGGTGGTAAAATGTAGTTGTTTTCTATGTAATAAGGAAAGCAAATTGCAATCTAAAATAGACCCCAATAAACATTCTCCCATTACAGGTTGTGACTGTTACAATGGCATGTTAAACATGCTAATCATCTGTGATCTCATAAAACAAACACACTTCTGCCAGTAAGGGACTGTTTGGACAAGACACAGGACTGTTGAAGAATCATCCCACATCCCTTCTCATCCTCCTCCACTACTGTCTGGCTTAGGAAAACCCAAATATAGTTCACACATTCCAGGGAAGTCATTTAAAAATATCAAACAGGAGGGTCAACTCAGAGTCAGGAGACTGGCCAGAAAGTGCCAGCAAAGCACAGTTGGAGCTTGGGACAGAGCTCTTCATGTGAGAAGAAAATTTCCTTTCTCTTAATTCTTAGTTTCTTAATTTTTTTTTAATTTTAGAGAGAGAGCATGAGTGGGGGAGAGGGGCAGAGGCGGGGGGGGGGGGAGAAAGAGAGAGAGAGAGAGAGAGAGAGAGAGAGAGAGAGAGAGAGAATCCTAAGAAGGCTCCATGCTCAGTGCAGAGCCTGACAGGGATCTTGATCCCATTACCCTGGGATCATGACCTGTGCCAAAATCATGAGTCAGATGCTCAACCGACTGAACCACCCAGGTGCCCCTTAATTTCTTAATTTCTTAAGAATTTCTATTAATTACCAAGATAAATCCCATCTACAACTTCAGCTTCCTAGGAGCATTTCTATCTTCTAAGGTCATGTTTTTTATTCTCCCTTTGGGCTCCACCTATGATCTTAGGGACAGACTTCTCCGTCTTCATAGTGTTTTCTGAGCAATTGATTTTTAGGGTACACACAAAAAATCCTCATGTGCCTCCTTTGGACAAGCAGCACATGAAAACAGGAAAATTAAAGTCAAAGCACAAGTCAGAAGAACCAAGTTGTGGTTCTAGGTCTAGGAATAGCTAATTGAATGACCTCGGACTTGTCATTTCTCTGCTATAGGCCTATGTTTGCTCACCTATTCAATGAAGGTTTATTCCATTAATTCAAGCAGAAAACGTTTTCTGAGTGTCTTTTATGTGCCAAACACGGTAAAATGGAACACAGGAAAATGAAGGTGAAAGTTCAATCCCGATTTCCAGGCAGCAGCTCATTGTGCATTTTTTCCTACAGTAGGATATATATTATAATCGAAGACAGTGCAATGATTTTCTTTTGGAAGGGCATACAAACATTTGGAATAGATAATCCCCAAAGTCCTTTTATTTAGGTGTAATTTTCAAAATATTGAACAAAGTGTGAGAGATTTCACTGCCAAAAAAACACATTGGCATTACCCACCAGCTGATTATCATCAGCTCTGCCTTCATGCACTGTTATTTGCCTACATTTCTTCTTTGCCAAACATGTTCAGTTTTGTTCAGGTGGCAATGTACCAGGTTTCAGGAGGTGAACTGTGGTTGTTCTTAGTCGAGCATTCAGGACCCCATTCCCTTCATCAGTAGTTAATCTAGGGATAGTATTGACCTGGTTCAGGCCAGTGAAATGTAAGGTGATGTCTGCTGGGAAGTTTCTGGATGATTATGTATGAGATGGTCACAAGCAGGACTCTGTCTCAATTGTTCTCTTACTCCTAACTCTCTCTACCTCTTTCTCTGTTGCTAACTGACCTGGCCACCTTCCTAATTCCTACCCTGGGGCACAGTCATACAAAGAGCTACTATCTGAGGCTGAACTAGCCATTTAGCAACATTACAGGAATGCTAAGGAAATCTTATACATATCCACCAGGTCTAGGTTGGAGCTGCTATATCAACCTAGAAACCAACTGCCTATAGGTTTATTATTAAGTATAAAAAATATATATATGTCATATGATTTGAGCCACTGTTAGCCAAATTTTTGGTTTTATGCTGTTTAATGCATTCCTAATTCATACAATGATGCAATACTTTCTGCTGCTGAACTTCCTATTTATTATCAAGATAATCTTATACAAAGTGGAGATTATAACTGTCTTTCAGCCATACCAAGCCCAGAGGTTCCCCTGGAATACTTGGAATTTTTAACTTCTTTAAATAAATCAATACAAGAGAACACCCTTTCCCTTCTAGGAAGAAAATCATTCTGTCCCAGTTTCTAACTCAGGACTCCTCTAGAAACATGATCCCTTTATGTCCTATGAAAATACAGTGTCAAAACATCTCCCTCTTTGTTCATAGGTGGGATTTCCAGGCTCAGGAAGAGACACAGTAATACAATAGAACACAGTTCTCTGTCCCCTTCTTTCTCTACATTTCTTTCCCATACTGATCTCATGTAGAAGAGATTAGTAGATTTTCAAAATTATGCTGGCAGATGGTAAATATCCCACAAAGAATTTGTTTTTAGTTTGTGTTACTTCAGAAAGTAGAAGATCCATAAGTAATATTATAAGTCTGGGGAGAGGACCCCAACCCACATCAGATTGAGACCTATCTTATTCAGGGTATTTGTCTGAAAAATGTAGGACAGGCCATGCATACTGTGCTTGAAATACCTAAAACCCATAAAGCTTATGAGTTTGCAATGGGAAGGGGTAGGGTGAGGGGAGATACTGTAGGTCCTAGTGGATAAGGAATTTGAACTATGGTTTAAATATAACAGGGACAGGCTCCTGTCAGGTTCAGTCGGTTAAGCATCCAACTCTTTATCTCGATTCAGGTCATGATCTTATGGTCATGAAATTGAGCCCAATCAGGCTCTGTGCTGACAGCATGGAGTCCACTTAGGATTCTCTCTCTCCCTCTCTCTCTCTCTGCCCCTTCCCCACTCATTCACACTCTCTCTCTTTCAAAAAAAAATTATAGATAAAGAGATAGATGGTAGATAGATAGGTAGATAGATGATAAATAGATAGATAGATAGATAGATAGATAGATAGATAGATAGATAAATCAAACATGGATTGGGAAAGGAATAAAATGTCTCTGAGGTTAGGAAATGCAGGGAATTATTGGGAGTTTAGAGGTGGCACATGGAGTAAAAGTCATGAAACTCAAATAGCTGCGTGCTTTGGAGCAACTCTTTGGCAGATTAGAAACTGCTGAGGCAGCATGTGCTAAATTATTGACCACCTGGCAGAAAAAGGATGAAAGGACTCCCAGTTTTTGATGAGGCTAGAATTATTTTTACATATGACATTCAAGAGAAGAGGGGGGATGTCACAAGGTGAGGTTCCATGAGAATTTCAAAAGTTCTGGTGGAAAATCCATAAGTATCAGCTCTGCTGACCAATCTTAACTATTCTGAGAGGTCTGAAGGATGCACCCTGTCATATCAGTTGACTCAGGTGGAAGAGAAGAACGTGATGCTGCCCACGGTCAGAGAAACCAACAGTATGGGTGCCTGGATTGTGAAGAAGTTGTGATGGAGCAAATTTACAAGCTTCTACTTTCATGATTGAAGAGTAAATGTCTAGGCATATTCATGGGCTCTCCTTTGTCAAGGGAGGCCCCATCTTCTACTTCTAGTGAGGGAGAAAGCACTGCTGGCAGATGGCATTGTAGAAAAAGTCAGAAGTTCAAGTGCAGTCAAAGGCCTTGGGGCCACATGTGAGAACAAACCTCAAGGAACTCTTCATTTTATTCTATGTGTCTGCCCCTAATCCCTTCCATCAGAAAGGATGTAAGCCCCTTCTCCATGAGGTTAGTGGTACCTCATGCAAACAGAGGGAGAGGTATGCCAAGTAGTCCTGGACACCAAGTATCAGGTATTTACAAATACCAATCATCTCTGAATGATATCTGTGCCACAGTGAATGATCACATTCAATGGGGCCTCTATGATCTGAGCCTAGAAAACTATGTTATCTGGCTCCCTCCCTACATATACTTTCATACAATATTTCACCTAACAAAATTCTTGCATGTTTAATCCATCTTGACATCTGCTTCTCAGAGGGTCCAGACTACTATCTTCCCTAACTGATACAAGAATTTTCTAGACTATGCATTCTCAATGTGGATAACAACAATCCCAAGAAAATGAAAATTGGTTCATTGATGTACGAGAAAGCTTTGATATTGCAATTGTTTATGGACAGTACATAAAGAGATATATTGTATCTGTGGTATTAAAATTTCATGGAGGAGAGACAATTAGGGAAAAAGAAAATCTACAAAAAACTCCCTTATTATTTATTTTAGAAAGACAGAGAGTGAAAGCAGGGGAGAGGGGTGGAGGGGCAGAGAGAGAGAGAGAGAGAGAGAGAGAGAGAGAGAGAATATTAAGCAGACTCCACACTAAGCACAGAGCCCAATATAGGGCTCAATCCCATGCCCCTGAGATCCTGACCTGAGCCAAAATCAAGAGTTGGGCACTCTACCAACTGAGCCACCTAGGTACCCCAAAAACTCCTTGTGGAAGCAATAATTTTAAAAAGGTTAAGAAATTTTTCTAGATGAATCATTCTGTCAGAAAGCAATGATTTCAAAGGTCATATCAAAGACCTCTTTGTATTGCATTAGAGCCAAACCTTAGAATCAGTATGCCTCTCCCATTTGTGATGTATGGATTGAAGGACACCAAACAGATGAACTCAGACTGATTCATACACCCTGCCCCAAGTTCAGGAGGCTTTAGATACTCAGTATGAATCCAATGGTTCTCAACATTAGGCCTAAGAAGTAAGAATTTCTTAACATGTTTGTTTCTCTCATTGTGCTCAAACACATCCCACTACTACCCTCTGGAGGTCTCTTCCTTGGTGGAGATCAGCACAACCCCAAGTCTATAACCATCATCATCTGGCTGGCCAGCAGTACCTTGAATAACAGTTGGAAGATGATTCTCTCTGGGTGTCTTGCATCTCTGTCACATCTTGTGATGAAGCATTGACAGCTTATTTCTAAACTATTTTCCAAACTATGTACAGCGAACCTCCTTTTAGCTTAGTAATAGTGTCTTTTTTTTCCCAAGGAAGAAAGGATACCTATTTCCTGACCGGCATAATAAAGAAAATATTTCCTCCAGGTTGGGCACCTCTGCTAGAAGCCTCCTTATAAGATTGGAGGTTTACTAAGCTTGAGGTTCCTCAGCTGAGACAAACCTGTTACATGTGCTGCATCCACCTGGGCCCATCAGCACGTTACTCACATCTGACGTGGAGTTAAGAGGAAGCAATGTGAATATGAAGCTCATGCTATTTGCTGGGTCACGAGTAATAAAATCCTTAGTCTCTGACCCAGGAGTCTTGTGTCTTTTTCCAATATCTGTAACGTGTTGGCTTTCAAGAAGAGCAAAAGCTCAGATCCTACATGGTCCTTACCAGAAGCATAGCCAGGGTGGAATTTCATCCTTTCCTCGGTGTGAAAGCAGTAATTGGGCAAGAATATGTAGAGAATTGACAACCCCCTTTTTTAAGGGACACTGGTACTCTTCCTTCTATAACACCAGAAAAGAGGAAGCCACTACCCACACACCTGAACCTAGGAGGCTTAGAATGTCTTGCAAACCCCAGATGCTGTGTTTAGGATGAGAACGTGGAGAAGATAGAACCTTGTCTCTGCTATATTTCCCATGTGGCTGATCTTGCCTAATATTGAGGATGCTCTGATGTAACAATCCTTCCCACTCAGCTCTGTCTAGTAACTGCTGTGAGGCAGAGTCAAAGTCCATGGTTATAAATCTCACAAAATTATAGTAGAAGGTTACAGTGGAAAGGTCACCCTTTATACCCTTCATTGCGTTACATCCTTATTTGAGGAAAACTGTTTTTTAGTTTAATAACATATTGAAGTTATTCTAAGAGAAAAATCCATAAACAAAGGAAAATTCTATCTATCTTGCTGATGTTCCATGCTAAAGAATCCCCTAGAGCTGGGGATTGTGGCAGAATAAACCTGAGTTGATGGAAGGAGGGAGGGAGTAAACCAAAGAGAAAGGGACCAGTGGGGGCACCTGGGCGGCTCAGTTGGTTAAGCATATGATTTCGGGTCAGGTCATGATCTCGCAGTTCATGAGTTTGAGCATCACATCAGGCTCTCTGCTATCAGCACAGAGCCTGCTTCGGATCCTCTGTCCCCCTCACTCTCTGCCCCTCCCCAACTCAAGCTCTTGCTCTCTCTCAAAATTAAATAAATAAAAAAAAAACGAAAAAAAGAAATCTTTAAAAAAGGGGGGGGTGGGGACCAGTGGGGTGGACACCTTGGGCACCCATCCAAGTTTTATCCCACTGCATTTACTAGAAATCCAATATATATTAACTCAGTTAATCTCAATAAGAGCTTGAATTCAGACCATTGTTCTTCTCATTTTATAGATAAGAAAATAGAGTCACAAAGGTGATAGATAAGTGACATGCCAAAAGTCATAGAGTTAATTAACTCAAATCCAGGCAGCCTTATTTCAGAGTTTGCACATTTGACAGCTACACTATGCAGTTTCTCTAATATTCTATTTCTCTCTCCCAAATACTCCTAGGCCTCTTGTTATTGTGGATCCCAAAGTAATACCACCAGAAGAGAAGGTTCTGATAACTTACTAATTCTTAAAGACAATACTGAATCCCCTTGGGGTGTCTGGGTGGTTCAGTCGGTTAGGCGTCCTACTCTTGGTTTCTGCTCAGGTCATGGTCTCGCAGTTTGTGAGTTCAAGCCCCACAACAGGCTTTGTGCTAGCAGTATGGAGCCTGCTTGAGACTCTCTCTCTCTCCCTCTCTTTCTGCCCCTCCTCTCTCTCTCTCATTCTCTCTCTCTGTCTCTGTCTAAATAAATAAATAAACTTAAAAAAAAAAAAGAATGCTGAATCCCCTTAAACTTTTCTTTATATTACATAGGCATCATGGTGAATCCCAAATACCCTGATATCATTCACTGAAACTTCACAGACAATTCAGTTGAATGGGGTATTTTGCCAGCAAACCAAGACAGCTGTGCTTGTTGTTCAGTGTCTGCTCATCTGGCAGTTTTTTCTCGCCTTCTTTTTCATTTAGCCGATCAGTATCATTTTTGTTGTTTTGATCCATGTAGCATGGTTACGTGACATGTGAGCATCAGGGGAAGCTGGGCGAAGGGTATATGAGAAGTCTCTGTACTTTATTACTCTTCTGTAAGCCTTGAAACATTTAAAAATAAGAGGAAAAGGCAGAGACCAAATGTGAATGTGACTGTGACTATGATTCTTGAGTCATTGCTTACGTTTTCCTCATCTTCAATAGGCTCACAGGATAACAATAGTTATATACGGTTATTTTGTGAGGATTAAATGAAATAATGCAAGTATGGGCTTTAGAAGACTGTCTGGTAAGTTCAAAACTTGTAGCTCCAACTGTCCTTGTTATGACCATAAGGAGAGATCCTTGCCTGGGTCCATGGAAGACTTCAGAAAATATGCAAAACCCCTAAAGCTGCACATAAAATTTCCCGCATAGACTCCTATGCATTTTTTCTGGATGAAACATCCATGTATTTCATTGGATTCTCAGAGAGAACCGTTGCCAAATGGTTTTAACTCTTGCTCTAAAATAAAAGGTTTGAAGATTCTGAGGCAGGGAGGAGGGGACTTAGCATCAAAATACACTCAGTGTTTTTGTTGTGTGTGCTTTACACGTGGGTGTGTTTTCTCAGATACCGGGCTGCTCAGGTTTTTTCCACATGTAGATTTTTTTTTAACGTTTATTTATATGAGAGAGAGAGAGAGAGAGAGAGAGAGAGAGAGAATGTACAGGAGAGGGTCAGAGAGAAAAGGAGACACAGAATGCAAAGGAGGCTCCAGACTCTGAGCTGCCAGTACAGAGACAGACGCAGGGCTCAAACTCATGGACTGTGATCACAACCTGAGCCAAAGTCGGATGCTTAACCGACCGAGCCACCCAGGTACCCCTCCACATGTAGCTTTTGTTTTGTTTTGTTTTGTTTTGTTTTTTTCCTCACAACAGGTTTTGCCTGAGGAAGTGAGAGAGGGCCCCGGGTTCCTGAAAGTGCAGGGATGGGTGCACACGGCCCCTCACAGCCTCTAGGACTCTCTATGACATACGTCCTTCATGGTGTCTATCTCTGCTCTCCTTATCTACTAGTGCATTTGTGTACAGTCTGTCCCCCCAGACTGCACGCTAGTAGAAGTACCTTCGTTCACCATGGCCTCCTCAGCTCCTAGAATACGCCCTGGCATGTGATAGGCACTTAGGAAACATGAATTGAGTGAATGAAGTTGACAGAGTGCAGGCTGGAAGGAAGCAAGGCCTTCAGAAAAGTCAGAATGGGAGCACCAAGCTGTCCGTGACCATGTGGGGTTTCTGCAGGAAGCTGAGCCTGCCAAATCTCACTACTCAGACACTGCCCCAGTCACACTGCTGTTGCTTTCACCCTTCTCAGCTTTCCATGAGGCCTCCAGAATTTTCAGAGACCACCTGAGGCCTCCTTGGAATGCTGCCCTTTCTCAGCAGTATTTGTGAGGGAGGCTCAGTCTTCATGGGGCTAAAACCACAGAGGGGTGTTGTTAGATGCCTTCCACCAAATTCATCTGTTGATGTATTAATGCCTAGAACCCTAGAATGTGATTGTATTTGGAAATCTTAAAGAGATAGTTATATTCAAATGTGGCCATATGGGTGGGCCTTAGTCCCCAGTACCACTGCTGACAAAAACAGAGGGAAAACCATGTGAAGACATAGGGCAAAGTGGCCTCTACTAGGCATGGAGGGAGGCCACCAAAGAAACCAGCCAGTTTCCAGAACTGTGAGACAATGAACTTCTGTTGTGTAAGCCACCTGGTCTGTGGTACTCTGTCATGGAAGCTTGAGTAAACAAATCACATATATTAATATTTAGGATTCAATTCCTCCCTATTGTTGTGTAGACAAGTGGTTCTCAAAGTATGGTTCTCAGACCGGCAGAATTGGTATCACCTGTGTGCTTGTTACAATACTAACTCACAGGTCCTATTCCAGATCCACTAAGTCAGAATGTCTGGAAGCCTAGGAAACTGTTTTAAAGAGCTTTCCATGTGACTCTCAGGCCCATGTATGTTTGAGGATCACTCGGGAAGAAGTGGTAGGGTGTGGGTTTCATCACCATGACCTGGGCTCAGCCGTTTCCCCTCACATTGCTATAATTCTCTTCATGCATTGCAAGGGGTAAACATAAGAAGAGAGTTGTGATTGGTGCCTTCATTTAAAAATTAGAAATCCAAGGCTGTCTGGTGTTGAGGAAAGACAATGAACCCACCAGGAAGCACAATGACTTTTATATATATGGAAGCAATGGGCCTGAGAAACCACACTGCTGGCAATTCAGTGAAGAGAATAAAAAATAATTAGCCTTTTCCTAAAGGAGATCGATAAAAAATTGAGTTCCATTGCAACAGAATATTCTAAAAATCTCTGGTGCTTCAAGCCTTGTCTAATTGCAGGACTCTCACTGGGTCTCGTTGCCCAAAGAGAGCTCCAGTTTCCTCTGCCAGGGAACATGCATTCGTGTTTGAGCCTTCTTAGACATTTCCCTCTTTCTGGATGGGCAAATTTAATGAGTGATTATGCTGATAAATTTTATAATTCCTGGAAAGGTGAAAAATCCAGTGCAGCTTTTTGGCAAAACTTTGCAAGTGGCAAAGTTTGAAAATGAAAGTTTGGAGTCCCCAACATTACACAGTTACCCCACCCTCAGACATGGATTCTCTTAAGGGACCCAGGACCCAACCCAAAATGGGACCTTGTGTCATACTATGTGACATCACTGTGTGCGTACACAAATGGGCTGCATGTCCAAAGGAGTTGAATAATTTTGCTTCTACTCAACGACAATAGAAAGGTCTGATTTCTTTTCCAGACCAATAGGCAGAAGTCAGTACCTCCTCCCTCTCTGGTCTCTTGGACAATTCTGACCACTTCACTCCCATAGTTTGGTTCAACCTTGTATCTTTAGCCCTGAACTTCTTGATCTATTTTGTGAACCAGTTCTGATGATCTCAGTCTGAATATCTTGTAAGCAACTTAAATTCATTATGTCTTAGACTTGCACACAATCAGCAACTGCAACACTTCCATAATTTCAATGCCAAGTGGCACACTGTCCATTCAGCATTTCCTATTTACTTACTCCCTGCAAGCCTGTCATATTTTTAGTCTCTCTTTACTCTCCTGTCCTCCTTTCCCTACTAACCCAGTTTGAAATAATCCCTCCCTCCATTGACCTTCCACTGCCTTGACCCTTTGTTCCATTGTCGTAATCACTTTGCTTAAAACCTCAACTTTTGTTAAAAAATTCAACTCACCTCCATTCGGCACCTGCACCTGGTCTCACTTTAAATTTATGAGCACAGACGTCAATGTGACCCTTAGTGTTGTCTAATCATACTGCATTTTATTCTTCTACTTGCTGAGATGACTATTTCATTCCTTCTCTCTCCTCAAACTTCTAAAACCTCCTCCCTCTTCCTGCTGATCATTTGGTTACTATTTGCCATTTCACTGAAGAAAGAGCAGAAAGAACTTCCATAATTTTCTACCTCTCTCTGTGGGTGCCCATATGCCATGCCCTTCTTCCTATTAATGAGGACAAAAAGTGCCTGCTCCTAACTAAGCTTAACTGTCCACTAGTGTCCATGATCCCATTCCTTCTTATCCACTCAAAGACGTGTGTCTAGAAATCACCACTTTCTACTGCATTATCCAATGTTCCTACTCTTCTGGGGTCATTCCCATTTTCCTATACACATGAAATTATTTCCCCATCATAAGAAAGAAAAAAAATTTTCTCCACTTCCTGCTACAGTTATAGTCCCCATTTTTCTTATTTTCTTCAAGAAAACTCCCAGAGAGTTATGTATACTCACCATGGCTCAATCACCCCTTCCTCTTATCTTTTGATCTCATGCCAATCAGGTGTTCATCCCCATTTTCTACTCCACTAAAACCTTAAAGTGTTCTCATCAGGACCACCGTGACTGCTTAAGACAGCTGATCCAGGAGGTAACCAGTCTGTCCTCACTACCTGCCCCTGAAGCATCACTTCTGAGGCACCAAATTCTTCTAGTGTTTCTTTTACCTCCCAGGCTACCGCTTCTCACATTCCTTCACTAGTTCCTCCTTGTCTTCTGACCTCTTCACACTGGAGGGCTCCAAGATTGGTTGGTTGTCTTTTGTTGGTTTGTTCTGAGGTATAATTGACGTATTACATTTACATTTGTTTCAGGTATATAATACAGTGACTCTATATTTGTATATATTGCAAAATGATCACTACAATAAGTTAGTTAACATCCATCACCACACATAGTTAGTTTTTTTTTCTTATAGTGAGAGCTTTTAAGATTTACTGTCTTAGCAACTTTCAAAGATGCAATGCAATAGCACATTGTAGCTATCGCTTACAATAGCCATAGTCACCATGCTGCATGTTACATCCCAGGATTTATTTATTTTATAGCTGGAAGTTTGTACATTTAGATTCCATTTACTCATTTCACCTACCCCACCCCCACCCACCCCCACCTCTAGCCACCAACAATCTGTTCTCTATATTATTTATGAGTTCATTTTTTATACTACATATAAATGAGATCATATGGTATTTATCTTTCTCTGCCTGATTTATTTCACTTAGCATTATACCCTCAAGGTCTATCCATGTTGTTGAAAATGGCAAGATTTTTTTTTATGGCTGAATAATATTCTGTTGTGTGTGTATATATATATATATATATATATATATATATATATACCACATTTTCTTTATCCATTCACCCATCAACAGACACTTCTGTTGTTTCCATATTGTGACTCTTATAAGTAATGCTGCAATGAATATGGGGTTGCATATATATTTTCAAGTTAGTGTTTTCATTTTCTTTGGATAAATACCCAGAAGTGGAATTGCTGGATAAGATGGTAGTTCTATTTTTAATTTGGGGGTGGAGGGAGACCTCTGCATTGTTTCCACAGTAGCTGCTCCAATTTACATTCCCACCAACAATGCAAAGGGCCTTCTCTTCTCTATGTCCTTACCAGTACTTGTTATTCCTTGCCTTTTGGATAGTAGCCTTCCTACTAAGTGTGAGGTGATAATCTCACTGCAATTTTGATTTGCATTTCCCTGATGATAAGGGATGTTGAGCACCTTTTCTTGTACCTGTTAGTCATCTGTATGTTTTCTTTGGGGGAAAATATGTCTATTTAGGTTATCTGCTTGTTTTTTTAGATTTTTTTTTTTTTTTTTGCTGCTGGGTTATAGGAATTCTTCATATATTTTAGAGGTGAACCCCTTATCAGATAATACGGTTTGCAAAGATTTTCTCCCATTCCATAGGCTGTCTTTTCATTTTGTTGATGATTTCACTCAGCTTATCTCCTACGACTCTCCCATTTACTTCACTCTGTCCACTATGTCTTCCTTCTTCTTCCTCTACAGGCCAAGTGCACCTACACACGAAGGTCTTTGCACTTCCTCTTCCTTCTCCTAGAACTTCTTCCTCTCTGGGCCATTCTTTCATCTTCTGGGGGGTACAGGGTCAAAGGTCATTTCTCCATGAGGCCTCTCTTCCTCACCACCTCCACCCCACCCAATATTCCCAATTTATGTTTCTTCAGATCCCTTACAATAACACATAATCTGCATTTTACTTAGGTTTCTTGTGTAGTGTCTGGATCCCTCCATTATGGTATAAACTACATGATGGCAGAGTTTTCATCTGTCTTGTTCACTGCTAGATCTTCAACATCTGAATTAGTGCCTGTCATAGAGTGAACAATTAGTAAATGGGAGTAAAAAATTTAAAATAATAAACAAATTAAAAGGTAAATTAATAGTATTTACTATGTTAAAATAATAACACAAAAATACATAATATTTGTTGAAAGAATGAATAGGTGGCAGAACAAACCAGTATTCTTCCAACATGCTCCTTCTGTAGTCCATGCAGAGCTCCCAGTCATCCCAGAATCTAGGAATCCCATGTTGTTCCCCAGCTCCCTAACTCAAAGCTCCCAGGCAGTCACCAAGTCCAAATCAATTCTACCTTTTAATATTATTGGAATACATACCTCCTGCCCATAACCTCAGTCTTAGTTCAGCCTAACAGAATGGTCAACTCATGGCTAAAGCTTAGGAGGCAGTCCGGGGGTAGAGGCAACAGGAGGGGTGGTCAAGCACCTGACCTGACCAGCTTCCCACTGGCTGGCTGGGTGGGGACTGAGACAATGTCGGGACTACTAGCCAGCTGGACATCCTGCCTTCTTGGAAGCACACACCCTTTTCTTAGTGGAAAGTAAGTATAGTATTTTGAAACCTGGACATTTGGGCTACAGCAACCATCCAGGAAAAGAGATTTGCAGCTTTGGAAAGCTAGAGCCTGCTCTAAGAAGCTGGCTGCTCATTTTCTCTCACTAATTAAAAGCAAAATTCTGAGGCCTTTCTCTGAGTCTCACGTGCAGAGTTGGACATGCCACGGTCTCATAAGAATAAGAGGCAATGATCATGGAGTTTGCACTTACCCCTCCTTTCCAGCACCCTGATAGGGAAAAATTGATAGTGAGAGTAGCATTTTAGATATCCTGTAAATATTTTAAGAGGGAGAGAGAGAGAGAGAGAGAGACAGAGGGAGCAATGGTTGGAGCTAGAGTCACAGTCAGTGACTTCACTTGCTAAGGGAACATGAGATACCTTCAGTCAGTGAGTGGTAAGAATTCTGCATGTTGTTTTCCTGAGGGTGCTTTGTGGGATGGGGTGGGGAAACATCTGGCTGACAGCAATATGTCCCTGGAGTCCAGCTTGTATGGTTTTAGGGCTGGAGTGGGTAGTTCTCCATCTAATATCACCAAGCAATATCTACCAATGAAGAGAATAGAGAAGGGCAAGAAGCCAAAATTCAGTTCACCAAAAGAGAATTTCAAAAGTTCTTCAGTGGAGGCAGCCAGAATCAGTTAGCAAAGCAAGAGAATGTGGCCAAGAGCTGCTGTGCCATGGAGCTAAAGAGCAAACAAATCATGGCTACCCTCAGAGGGATCTAGGACAATGACCCGGTACTGAGCGTTGCTGTTAACAATGCCTGGGCATTGTTTGTAGCTCAGTCTACTGATTTTAAAAATCTAGGTAAGGAGAGCCCCTTGACACACAGTGTGGGCACAAAAGTACTACCTTCTGCCTTCTCCACACTATTTCTACTTTTTTTCTTCCTCTTGGCATTGAATGTGGGACATCCAGTGCCACCAAAGCAATAATTTTAAGTATTAAAATTAAGTATTAAAAGTTAAGGTGATATGCAGCAGCAGAAGGCCCTCAGAGACACTGGGAAGGTAGCTTCCCTCCCTGCTGATGCCAGGATCTGGCCCTACCCAGCAGCTGTTCATAGTTCTCCAGAGCCACCGGGCATTGACTGAACTGCAGAACTCTCCATCAGGAAGCCAAGAGAGCAATAATTCAATTTGATTCCAGTGGATCTTTTTCAGTGATTTTGTGTCTAATGGGGAAATAATTTGACCAGAATGAATGAAGATTTGTCTCCAGATGTCACCAGGAGCTGTAGAGGAAACATACTCTCCCAAATCCATTAGTTACTGAATGAAAAGAATCCCATTTCACAAATGAAGATCAATCCCTTGCATCTCTACTATTCAGGCTGCAGTAAAATGAAGAAAGAATGGCTGTCAATATAAAATGGGCCTATGACTTTTAACATTATTGGCCATTGAACACATGGAATTGTGACTAGAGAGTTGTCTTCAACAGCTATTGCATTCCACCCAAGCGCCTAAAATAAAAACGCAGCAACTCATATTCTTTCACAAAGGCCCACTCATGTAACAACCCACTTACTTAGTACCTCATTAGAAGATACACTAAATGCCAGATGCAAAGAGTTGGTGCATGTTTTGTTGGGTCTAAATCGTTATTACCTGGTGTTAGGTTAGCTGAAAGAAGGTAAGTGAGATTTGAGAGAGCAGTGATACTCTTTCTTTTTAATTCACAGATCCTATTTAGTGACTGAGTTTCAAGCCAAATAAAAGTTATCAAATTAGTCTTGGACACTATATGAAATAGAACATGGAGTTTTTATCTGACTATATCATGCACCCTTCCTGCCAATATTAGCAGTGATTGTCTCTGGAACTTGGAAATTTGGCTGATTTGTATTTCTTTATATATTTTCTGGATAGCCCAAATTTCCAACTAATAAATATACATTATTTTATAATTTAAGAAACTGTTTATTTTTTAATAAAAATGGTGAAGAAGTAAAAGAGGAAATGAGAAATTTCTTCTCAATAAAGAAGAAATTGACAAGACATTGCCACAATTGTTGGATGAAGGCCTAACAGCGCAAAAATGACAATGTTTTTTTTAAGTTTATTTACTTTGAAAGAGAGAGAGTGAGAGAGAGAGAGAGAGAGAGAGAATGAGCTAGCAGGGGAAGGGCAGAGAGAGAGGGAAAGAGTGAATCCCAGATTCCATGCTATCAGAGCAAAGTCTGATTCAGAGCTCGATCCCGCAAACCACAAAATCATGACCTGAGTGGATATCAAGAGTTGTATGCTTAACTGCCTGAGATACCCAGGCACCCAACAGACCAGGTTTAATGACAGCTTCTCACCCATGTCTATGGTCTTGTGATTTGGTCCTACATTTTCTTGCAGGTCTTTGAGGTGCAATAGCTTCTGCTTTCCTTTATTTTCATTATCAGGAGAAGACAGAGGGCAAGGGGTGATTGACAGAAGAGCAGATTCTGGAGGCTTCCGTTCATCCCCAGGGCCACTTGACAGCAGCCATGCATCCTCATGAATTCCTGCCACAGAAATGACAGGTGTTCATTGATGGGTGTTCCAGTTCCTAAAAGAAAGCTCTTGGCCAGTGGCACTGCATGAATGTCTCCCAACTGCATAGAAAATGATTACATCTAGACCAGTAGATTTGGTGTCTATTAAAGCAAGCTGATGTTTCTTGCTTGAATTTTAACGTCCTCACCCATCAAACTTTTCAGCCTCTAAAACTCTCTCCAGGTCCAAACCATCCTACCATCATGCACAGAACCTTGTACCTGAATAAACAAGAGATCCCCTTTGTAAACACTAACTATAGACAAAACCAAAGCCTTCAGTCTGATTTATATGCCCCTTCACTATTTATCCTCAATTTATGATTATGCTCTACCTCTACCTAACTCATCTGACAGTTCAATTTTACCAGGCTAACATCTGCCTAACTTTACCATGTGCTTTCATACTTTTATCTCTGCTTACATGTTTTCGCTCTGCCGATAATATAATACCTTTGTGTTATCATTCATTTGGAAAATTTTTACTCAGCCATCTGTACCAAAAATTCTCAGATGTCTCTCAGACCCAAAGAGCAAACCCCTCCCCACCACCTTGTACCTGTATATGGATTATCACACTTCCATCTGACTGGTGGTTTGTGTGCCTTCTATATGTCTAGACTTCACAGGAGAGAACTATTCATTCATCACTATGTTCCCAATAACCAATCACATAATAGCGGTTCTCTGAATGTTTGATAGATAAATGAATGGTTTCTTCTACCAGGCTTTCAAATGCCATGTGATCATGCATCCAAACAATATGGAATTGTTTTTCATTTTTATTTCTTTGTTTTAAATGTCTTCCACTGTGACTTGATTATTTTGGTTTTGTGCTTTATTTAAAGGAGTGAGTGATTATAAATTTAAGCAAATAAATAAACACCATCCATCAACAAGCACTGAAACCTTATTTGAGGCTAGCTTTCTATTGTGTGCTGAGAAGACACATATCTTAGTAGGTAAGAAAGAGAAGGAGCATATGTGCTAAGTGGGGAGACAAAGCTGAGTACACTTAGACATGTATTTATTTTGGTTAATTGAAATTAATAATGTGAGTCTGATTTACATTATATGGCAGTAGTACCTTTCAATAAGTGCATCAGTTCAGGATTAAAAGGTAACACTCTGCACAGGAACGCCAGGAGAAAGCTGATGAAGAATGGTGGGCTGTAGCTGTTTCTCAAAGGATTGAGTCTTGCACATGTGCATGTGTGCAGAATCGTGTGTGTGCCTACATTTCAGAAGGAGAGGAAGCCTTTATTTTCTCTGTGACCAGCTGCCTTTTACACATGTGTGACACTTTCTGTTCAGTAAGTTCATTTTCTATGGCAGGGGTTGCCCACCTCAGCACTATTGACATTTTTGGACAGGTTAGCTCTTTGTTGTGGAAGCTGTCCTGTGTCTTTACAATGTTGAGCAGCATCTCTGGTTTTTACCCACTAAATGTCACAACAACCTACCCTGTCACCTCGATTATGACAATCAAAAGTGTCTCCAAACATTACCAATTCTGCTCTGAGAGACAAAATATCTCAGGGTAGCTACAGTAAATGTGCTTTCAGACTTTGTTGGAGCATTCTTACATTTTTGCTAGAGTTCTTTCAGAGAAAGAGAGAGAGAGAGAGAGAAATCATGTGGGTTACCAGGAAGACAACTCCTAAAGATTCAGTGTTTTTGTTTTGTTTTGTAAATAGCTAGTATTAGGAAAATGAGGAAAACACACACTATTCACTGTCTATTTCCTAGTGTTTATTACTCATCCAGGATGAACTGATAATACTCCAGTGATATGAAAATGGTGCCCAAGGCTATTGAATATGACTTTGAATTAAGTTTTGAAAATATTCCTAGCAACATGTTTAATTAACTAGGATACTTGGTTTATATTAAATCCACATAAACTAATATTAAAAACATATATATTGAGGCTTAACAGCTTCAGAAGGGCTCAGGATCTGATTGTGGTGTAATTCATTTTCAGTGTACAGGTTCACTGAATCTTTCCAAATTGAGCATTGGGGACTGGAACGTTACCACTGATTTGGTAAGCAAAGTGGGGAAAATTAAATTCTTGTTTGTCAATGTTTATATTTCCAAACAATGGGTAGAATAACCTTTAAAAAGAGGTTGGGAAACCTTTCTTCATCGACTGCAGTATGCTTCCTTGCACCTCAAAATGTCTGGGTCCCACTTCCTTAAACAAATGCAGGACAGCCATAGTGATAAAATTGCTATGGGGAGTGGCCTTCCCTGTTTATAGGAGGAAATCTTGCCCTTCTCTGGTAAAGTGTAGTTCAATATCCATGATCTTCATTAAGGCTACTCTTGGTTTGACCTGAACCTAGAGGGGAAAAAAAAATAGACCAGAATCTGGAAGCAATTTATCCCTGCTTAACTGAGAGGAGATAGGCATTGGACAGGAGGATTGGAGAGGTTACCAGGATAGGGAGGATGGTGGTAGATGCAGAGAAGTGACAAAAGAAGGTTCACTTGATGTTTTACCCAACAAATATGATGGATCTCAGTATAGGTAATCTGATCCATAAAATACGGTTTTATAGTTTAAGCCCTCTTACAACAGAATTCTTTAATATTTTGCTTAATATTGTAACTTTAGCTGTCTTATTCATCATATTCATATCTTGTCGTCAAATGCTCATTAATAGTTTCTTGTGTTAGCTTTGTCATCTCCAAATTATTAGAGTCCAAAAGACTGATTTAGAGAAGGGAGCAGAATCTTCCTAGAAGGAAATCTCAGCCTGATTCCTGTTTGGGGCTCACTCTCAAGAATCTGTTGACTCTGCATGTTGAGAATGGCCGCAGACCTGCCACAGTCACCAATGTGGGGATCTATAATGGTTTCTGGGATCTTAGTGCCCATGCTGGTCATTAAGGTCCTGTTTCTTGGCCTGTATCCACTTACATGAACGTGAGAATGTCAGAATACTGTGATATAGCAAAGGCCCAACACCATTCACTACACGTAACCCTTCCAGCACGCTGGTCCCATTCCCTCACCAGGTGCCTCTGAGGGCATTTCCTAGACCTGGGCCACTCTTTAGACTCTGACAAGCTACAATTTTTTTTTAAAGATAACAGTTGTGGGATTGTCCTCCTAATTATAAGAGACAAAGCATTTTTGTGTCAATAAATGACTATGAACCACAAGATCTATCTGCAATTTTTATTACTGAGTAATACTGTCACTTCCCTACTCATCAATCAGCGTTTTGACTCAGCAGACTCTGCATGGGATCAATACAACTATGTGTGGGTTTGGTTGCATCACGAAAACAAACAAGTATCTTCGTGCTTGCCCCCCAGTCAGAAGGGAGGAGCAGAATGGACTTCTATTTCCTTTTTTCCTACTTTTTTAAAAAAGAATTAGCCAATACTTTGGAGTCAGTGTAACTCAGTTGAGCCTGATGGCAGTAAGCAGAGAAGGGTAAAGCAATTGGAAAAAGGTAGAGATACCAAGGGTATTTAACAAGAAAGATTGCCATTGTCATTATCATATCCTAACAAACAAGACAAACGTCCCCAGTGTGGGATTCTAAGAGGTTCCTGCCCACTTTAAGATCTTATCTTGGCTGAGACTCACCTATCTTGTTTATTTCTTTAACTTGATGTTTAAAAAAAAAACTTTGGATAAAAATCAGAATAAGCCACCTTATTAGCTGGACTCACATTTGTACCTTTCAGCTCTGGTTTCATGATGCAAACCTCACCCAGGAGTGAGGCTCTCAGTCTTTGTTCTTGAAATTTGCACTTTCCCTGGTTTTAGGGCTGAGCAGTGGACCACTAGGAACACATGGTGCAAAGTGCAGAAGGTGATGTCACTGAGGGTAGGACACGATCATAGACAGGGACAGCCCACAGGCATAGCTCAAGGAACACCTAGCAAGTGTTTTGCTTTCTGTGTCCATCTTTTCTTAATGCTCCAAAAAAATATTACACCTGCATGTGACCTTCAGAAGCCCAAAATTCTAACGAAATAGGAAGCTCTGGGCAACACGTCCTGTTTGCATCCTAACAGGATTTCATATTGCACAGGTAGTCATTTTAACATTGGCTGCAAGCAATAATCCTGCCTCATGAGTTGTTATAGAAGCAGAGCTCCCAGCTCTGTCCTCCCTCACTGCAAGGAAACTTAAGACTTCACCAAGAAAATTGACATGTATGTGACAGGTACAAATATATTTTTCCTCTCTTTTCCTTTTTCTTAATTAATTTCAACTCCCAGGCTTATACATTGAGATTACACACAAGCACACAAGCACAGGTAGGTGCACACAAATACAGAGATACAAAGCTACCATCAAAAGGAATGTGTATTTATGTGTGTACCCACTTAACACCCACTCATTAAAACTAGGAGAAGTCAATCAAAAGTTAAATCCCTTTTTATAAAGTGAAAGAATTTGAGCTTGAATTTGGCTGATACAGCACACTGCATGACTCTGTATATACCACGGCACTCTATACTTCTGGTGTTTGTACGTGCTGTTCTATCTGTAATGCTCTCCCACCTTTAACCATCCAGTGAAAGGATAATCATGTCTCCCAGCTCACAAAAGCCAAGAGCACAAAGGGAAACATATATTAGTAACTGGGCAGGAATTCACATCTGACCAGGAGCAGAGTTGTATACAGGTCATTTCCTTCTGGTTCTCTGGGAGTCATGGGCCTTCTCCCATGTGTTTGCAATTTTCCTGTCCTAGATGCTATGGCGGTCTCTTCCTGTGTGCCCTGCTGCCATTCTCTGCTGTTCCAGGTGAGGCTGGGGTGAATTCTGCAGTAACACTCTCTTCTGTCCTGATGGAGACATACTCCTCCCTGGGCACTGACAAGTCTTCAGAGCAGAAGTGCCTTGGGCTCTCTGCCTGTAAATCAGATTTTAGTGGTGCCTTGGTGTTGTCAAGGTGCCCTCTCTCTGCTACTGTTCTTCCTCTCACTCTCTTGTCCCTCAGGGTGATTCCTTGCCTTGAAGCTTCTCTCAAACAACTGAGGAGCTCCTCTTAGGAGGCTGCCAACAAAAACCCTTTCAGAACAGCCACATTCCTCCTCTGTTGGGCCACATGGGACTTCATCTCTCCCTCTTCCATAGATCTTATCAAGGCATAGTGTGCCTATATATATACGTCTCTCCAAACCATGAGCGTGAGCTTTAGAAAGCCAAGTCTTATTCATTCCTGTGTACAGATTTATGTATCCAACTGACTCTCTCACATTTTCATTCAGATATCTAATAGACCTCTTAACGCAACTTGTGCAAAATTCAACTTCTGATTTTCCCCTTAGACCTGTTCCTTCCCAAATTTTGGGCAACTCAGTAAGTGAAAACCCTATTATCCAGCTACTGAGGCCCAAACCTCTGGAGCCACCCCTCACTGCTCTTAATCTTCATAACCTATGTTAGCAGCATACGTTCAGCAGCAGTTCCCTCCAGTTCAACCTTTAAAATGCACACAGAATACTGACAACTTCTCATGGCCTCTACCACAACTGCCTAGTCCAAATCACCACCATCTCTCTCCTGAACTAATAAACAGCTTCTTGAGAAGGGCCCTTGCTTACTTGCCGTCTGAAGTCTATCATCCATGCAGCACGCTGTAGAAGATTGGATGATGTCCCCCAATAGGATATGTCCTTATGTCTTAATCTCTAGAACCTATGAATGTGATCTTATTTGGAGAAAGGTCTTTGCATATATAATTAATCTAAGGGATCTAGAGATTCAATCATCCTGGATTATCAGTGGAGCCCTAAACCCAATGAGAAATGTTTTTATAAGAGATATTCAGAGAAGAGACCTTGGGAGGAGAGATGGTGGTGTGGAGACCAAAGCAGAGACTAGAGAGATACAGCCACAAGGAATGCCAACAGCCACTGGGATCCAGAAGAAAGGAAGAAACATCCTCTGTAGTTTTTTGGAGCAAGTACAGCCCTGTCAAAACCTTGATTTCAGACTTCTAGCCTCAAAAAATATGAGAGAATATCTTTCTATTGTGGTCCCAAAGTCTGTGAAAGTTTGTTATGGCATCCCTAGAAAACTTAACACAGACCAAGGAACACTTTAGGGTGTCATGCCCTCTATGTTCTACCAATATCCTCAATCCTAACCTTGAAAGTAATTTTCATCTGGCTTCCTTTTTAAGAAATTGAGAAGAAGCCACTCTTTAAGAGAGCCCAATACTCATCATAATACCAGTGGGAAGTCCTTTCTATCTCCTGATAAAGGCAGCATCTGCAATGTCATGGGTACCAGTGCCTTGTCAGCTACTCAAAGAGAATCATCAGGCCAACAATGGCAGGTCAGAGAGTGTCAAAACCAACATCAGATGTTTCAGTGGCAATGTTGGTGGAGTAAGGATGGAAAACTGAAGGGCAAAGAACATTAGCTATAGCAGCACCACACCCCTGTCCATGGAGGGAGACAATGATGGCTCCATCCCAGTGATTCTGTGACTGAACACTCATGTTATTGCATGCACTTCTTGAAGATTCTCCCTCAGGCTTGTGTGGACCAGGGAAGGAGGAGAATTAGGGATTTTACTCTACATCTACAAAGCCCTTTCCTTTGTATTAATTCATTTGAAACTAACAGCTACTGAAGAATGATGATACAAAGGTTTTTTGTTGTTGTTTTTTGTGGAAGTGTTTGTTTGTTCACCTCAAACTTGTCTCAAATTTATTTCTTCAAGCCCATTTGAGGCTTTATTTTTCAAGTAGAACAAAGTAAGCAAATAGCTTGAGATACTCAGAGTCAATCTACCATTTTGTTGTTGCTCTTGTCCTGGGTCAGTTAAATATTCATACTAAAAATTGAAATGTCCTAATTAAGAACATTTTTGGTATTCCACAAGAAATCCTAAATACTAACCATACTTGTTTTGTTTCTGTTTTTTAAATGTTTATTCATTTTGAGAGACAGAGAGACAGAGCACAAGCAGGGGAGGGGCAGAGAGAGAGGGAGAAACAGAATCTGAAGCAGACTCCAGGCATTGAGCTGTCAGCACAGAGCCCAATGCCGGGCTTGAACCCACAAACTGTGAGATCATTACCTGCGCCAAATTTGGATGCTTAACCAACTGAACCACCCAGGCACCCCTAACTATGCTTCTTAAAGACAATACTGATTTTCACGGTCAATGGAGTAGAATACTTAGGTAATGTGGTTGGCCCAGATGGAAAGCTTTTCACTATGAATTTGTACAATTTTGCTGGTCAGTCTAGAGGAGAAAAATGCACTTGGAAAGAAAAGGATAAAAAGGAGAAATCAATTGCAAATCATTTTGCAACTTTTAGAAGAGTATACATGATCAAACTGGTTCTAACTTATTTTGCATATTTTTAACCGCTGAGCAGGGAATGAAGGGAGAATGGGCATAGAAGCTAACATTCTTCTATGTTCTAGAATCTTAGTGCTTAGTAGGGCTTTGACTCATGTAGTTATTTCATTGAATCCTCACCATGATCTACCTGGTTGCATTACTTACTTGTTATATATGAGTTTCTTGTCAGGAGTCCCATTTAAGGTAGGAAACATTTGTTCACAGATCGTGTGACCAGTCATTATTATCGAGCAAACATCAGCAGCATCTAAATCTTGAGTGGTATCTATGAGACGTAAGACTGTGCCAGCTTTATTAACCCTGTTTGCGTCAGGGTTCTTCATTAACCTACCAATAAAATCAATGATGGAGAGCCCTGTTGTTTTAGAAATGAAACCTATTGGCTTACTTCTTCCTCCAGGCCACTTTCAACATTTGAGTTCCTGGGAAGTTTGAATCTGAATTCTCAGACCTCCCTACTGCCATTTGTGCTTTAGAAAGACCCTGGCCTGGTACTTTCTCAGTTTATCAAATTTTCTCATGTATTAACTCATTCAAACCTTTGACAGTCCCAAAGCATATATGAATCTATTCACTTTTAAGATCAGTAAACCAAGATCCACAAAATGTTAGTAATTTGCACAGAATCATACAAGTAATGAAGACTCAAGACAGGACCTGAACTCATGTTTTTTGACCTTCATTATGGTCCCCTTCACTGTAATTGTCTATCAAATTCCTTGGGCCCCTGAATATTATGGATACTGGAATTCAGGCACAGTATTCTCTGAAGTCCCACACGGGCTTTCTGAGAAGAATATTAGTGGGGCACACATCCTATGGGGTCAAGTTTAGTGCTAGACCTTGCCTTTTATTCATTCCCTCAACCTCCTTGAGACTTCCTTTACTCCTAGCCAAATTAAATAACTCTAAAACTATCCCATCCCAATTATTTTCTATAGTTTTTCAACAGAATCCCAGATTGGCTCTGAAAGAGAGAAGTTCAGATGTTTTCTTTTGACTTTTCATCTGAAGGTGCCTGGTTCCCTGGGGAGGTAGAACACTGTCTCATACTCCTCAGATCTGCATATCTATATATCCATACTTCCCAGACTTACAACAGATCTGCTGTTTTAAGTCTTTATCTATTAAACCTATCTTATCAGAAGGAATTAGAATCCCTGGAGAATATGCTAAGGATTTGGTATTCCACCTCTAACACTGAAAAGTAGCTTCCCCATTAAATGGCAAACCCTTCATGTCAGAGGTTGAATAGCACAGCACTTAAAAAAGACTTCCAGCTGGTTACATTTAAGGGGCTGGAAAAAAGGCCATTCCCAGAATATCTACTGGCTCGAGGCTGTGATGTATTTTTGTTTGATACTAAATTGGAAACATTGCACTTGTTCTCTCTTTCTCCACCATGTGATCTGATCCCGTGGACGCAGCACATGCGCACGAAAGCAGATGACTGGCTGAGGTGCCCTGCCATCACACTTCCACCAGTTCTCTCAGGGCGGTTACTAAGCTGAGAGGGCCTCCTGATGGACCCCTTGTCTGAGAAGAAACATGTAAAACCAAAGGCTGTTTCCTTACATTATTCGGCTATCACAGATTCTTCCCCTGCAAGAATAGGAAAGAGTAGGGGCACCTGGGTGGTTCAGTCAGTGAAATGTCCAATTCTTAATTTCAGCTCAGGTCATGATCTCACAGTCATGGGATCAAGCCCCACATTGGGCTCTGCACAGGGCATGGAGTCTGCTTGAGACTCTCTCTCTCTCCTTCTCCTTTTGCCCTGCTTACACTATCTCTCAAAAAATAATATAAATAAATTTTTAAAAAGAATGAGAAAAAGCACAGCCCCTCTGGGGATTTCTGTCTCCTCAATACCCCTTTGGGATTTGTTACCTCTGACCACCACAGCTTCACCCTCTCTTGTCTCCCTCGTGTGGCCCTGCCATCCTCCCTCTATGACCTTTCTATTCTTTCTCCTACTTCCCCATTGGTAGACTTTCTCACTGTTCAGGCTTTTAATCTCTAGTTATTTTTAAGTCTCTTTTTCTCAAAAAAAAAAATTGAAGAAGAAATAGTGCTCTGTCTTCTCCCAAATATAGCTGCTTTTTCCTTTTAAAAATAGTGTCTTATTTTTAAAAAGACAATAAGAATTGGAGTGTTTCTGGACACAAAGTTTTGCTGTTAGTGCAACTTGCTGACTCATTTTTCCATGTGTATCTGACCCTTTCTTCAGTAAGGAGCCATAATTATGTGTTTATCTTCACAGATGATTCCAAAATCTGGATTTCTAACTCTGGCCCCCTTGTGTCAGCTTCAATATCTTATGTTGAACTACCTCCCCAACATTTTAAATTGTGAATCACCCCTTTTTCACCAACTGTAACTAGGGGAACAGCCTCAGTCAATCATCTTACTAGAGTTCCAAGAAACCAAGCAGTGAGCTTGTTCAGATACCAAAGACAAATAGGGCTAATTATCTCTGAAGAAGAAGGACCAAGGCTGCAGCCTCAAACTCATCCCAAGCTGGTGTCTACGGTTAGAGGTCTGGTTCAGGTGAAAACAGGATTGAATGGCAGCAGTTCTCAGAACCAGGGAGACAGCAGAATGTTGAAGTAAGTAAGCCTAGGTGAAGCAGAATGAGGCAGAAGTCAGATGTAACCCTGGGGAAAAGGCAGCAGAACCTTGGCAAAGGGTCACTGAGGTGAACTTAGCCTTAGATATGAGTTCTAGACCCAATGCAGACCTGACATAGGAACATCAAATTCTGATTGTAGGTGATCAGGCCATGCAGAATGGTTGCAAGATGTCGAGGCTGTTGGTAGAGGCCATGACACTAGCAGACAATGGCAAAGCCTGCTCCCTGGAAAGAAGGGGCTCCAGGGGAGCTTTAAGTCTGGATTCTCTGTGATGCAGGAATGAGGCAGGACTGAGTTGGCAGGACTTTGTGCTTGTGGCCAAGTAAGAGCAGGGCATAGAGGAACACTGATGAATGGGAACATCTGTTTGAATCCAAACACCCAAATGGGCTTCCATAGTGATAAACCTGTACCACCTTTTCTCAGACATCTGAAACCTTGGTTGGATTTGACTCTTCACTCCTCGCTTCTTCATATCTAAGCTGCCATTAAGTGCTGATAATTGTGCCTCCATTTCATTATTAGTACCTTTTCTTTCTCCCCAAAGGCTTTTGCAAACATGCTAGTTAAGCTCCTGTTGTTTCAAAATAATGTATCATCCACTTAAAAGTTTTTCTCACTCCAGCTTCTGTCCCATCAACCTATCCTGTATGGTACCAGTTTTGTTTTCTTAAAATCTGAAAATCTTTATTGTTCAGTCATGTTATTCTCCTTTCCAACAGTCCCCAAGGACTTGGCACTATCTATAGAATTAAGTCCTTTCATTCAGCTTTTGAGCCATTCCGTGATCTCTTCCCCCCACATTTTTCTCTTTTCATGTCTCAGTCTTTCTTTTTAAAGTTTATTTATTTTGAGAGAGAGAAAGAGAAAGAGAGAGAGAGAGAACACACAAGCACAGGGGAGAGGCAGAGAGACAAAATCTCAATGAGGCTTCACACTGTCAGCACAGAGCCCATCTTGGGGCTTGATCTCAAGAATCGTGAGATCCTGACCTGAGACAAATCAAGAGTGAGATGCTCAACCGACTGAGCTACCCAGGTGCCACAATCTCTCAGTCTTAACAGAACTCTCTGTATTGAGGTTAGTTTGCCCACTATAAATAATTTCTACTAATTATTATCTTACCACTTCTGACATGTGGTGCACATCTTTTGGGCAGCATTACCAGCCTGCACTCTTCCTCGTTGCTCCCATTAACATCCTGCTCACATCTTCTCTGAATTTCCATTAACCATCTTCACCCACAAGGAAAATTCCTAGAATTTCCTGCCTATTCCTTTATTTTGGTACACTTAGTTCCACTTCTCTAGTTAACTTTCCATGTTTCTCATACTACATCCTGGTAGCTAAGTATCATTGGAAATCCTACCTTGTGATCATCAATTTCTACCAGAGCACCTACATCCAGAGAAGGTGAGTAATAAATATTTTCTTAATAAGTGTTCTCTTTTTAAATACAGATGTTTACACACTGTGATGTCTGCTATTACATTGAATACCCACAATGCCGTGATCAGTTCCATTTTCCCTATACACGAGTCGTATTTTGAGTTACATTCCTTCTGGCGGGAATGGATTTGTGTGGATGCATTTACACATTTTCATGAGGTTCCCCTGTGACTGATAAAGTGGATTTGTGAGACGGCCTCTTCTCAAAAGAGGTTTTTGCTTCTTTAGAACTAACTAAACATAATGGGCTTTGAACCCACAACTTTGACTTCTGTAACAGCATGCTTTAACCACCAGAGGCCTATGGGCCCTGGTTTATTTCAGTTTGGTTCAGTTATTTTCTGTGTAAATTAGCCTAATTTATATAAATGAATCCACCATGAGTGTGGGCAATCATGCCCACAAATACACTCAATACAGGCAGACAGCTCATTTCTGTTACTCTATTCTGTATTATTATATTGCATATAGCAGTTCAGCCCCTAAACTTCTCTAGCCCCTTGAGGTGTTCCTTTGTGGGGTGCAGGGTTACAGGTAAGCCGTGAATACCCATGAATGGTAAAAGTCCGAGGAAGGTCAATAAATAACACTTGTTTTCCCCTGTCTTAGTTCTGAACCAATTAAACAGTTAGGTAAAGGGAAATAGCTGCCAAATATCAACTTTTTAAGAACAGGGTCTAGATGGAGAGCTATGAGTCTCATTTGCGGGCCTGTAGGCTTCCTAAGATTTGAGCTTGAATCAGACAGACTCCCACACGTAGTGATGGCCATGCCAGACGGGGGTGACCCTTGATACACTGAGCTATACCGGCTGCCCTGCTAGGGCAGAGACCAGCCCTGGAAATAAATCATGAATATGGGAGGCGATGAAGTGAGCAAGGCAGTTTATTTTTCCCAAAGGTTCTTATCAGGTTAGTCACTCCACCTTCCCTGCGGCAGAGTAAGTGAAGGAGCAGAAAGGATCCAGGAACGTTCTACTCCATAAGGTTCCCCACATGGAGGGAAACGTCAGGTGTAGAAATGAAACACCACATCCATAACAGGGCATGTCCTCATGCCTGCCTGAACCGAAAGTCTGAATCTATCTTGTCCCCACTGAGGTTCAGGACACTCCTAAGACACTTTTTCTTCATCTCCCCAACAATTTGTTATTCACTGAGTCAAGGTCAAAGCCATATTCAGTTTAGGACTGGAGGCTTGGAGAGAAAATACATGCTAGATTCCAAAATAGGGACTAGACAAAAACATGAATGATCCAACAATTCCATTCCAAATTCTGGAAAGCAGCTTATACAAACATATGGCAATAACTCAATAAGATCTCTTGGAATTTGAATCCTACACTATAACTACATGCATGTATACAAAACAGTCAGGCTTTGAAAGTGCTAATTTTGAAGTACTGGAACTAGAGCAACTGACTGTGTCAGCTCCAGGCTGTGACTTAGTGCTAGGCTAGGGTTTTCAGTTTATCTAAAGGCTAAAGCTTTCTAAATTAGTTTGAAGAAGTAGGAAATAGGATATGTATCACTACTTCTTATCCAATCTGCATGTGTGTGTGTGTGTGTGTGTGTGTGTTTATTCTCAGGTGTCTGTGTGTCTATAGATCTGGACATGAGTGTGGTCCTTCTTATTCTCAGAGATCGAGCCCCTCTTAAGTGCCAACCGTTGTTCACTAGAAAACTCTTGAAAAATGAGGGCAATTCCCAGCCGAGCATCATTAAAGAATTTCCCCAAATTGGGGGCTCCTCGGTGGCTCAGTCGGTTGGGCATCTGACTTCAGCTCAGGTCATGATCTCATGGATGGTGAGTTTGAGCCCCATGTCGGGCTCTGTGCTGACAGCTCAGAGCCTGGAGCCTACTTCGGATTCTGTTTCTCCCTCTCTCTGTGCCCCTCCCCCACTCACACTCTGTGTCTCTCTCTCTCTTTCAAAAATAAAGATTAAAAAAGTAATAAAAAAAAAGAATTTCCTCAAAGTCACAGAGCTGATACATGTTAAAGGAAGGATTTAAGTTAATGTCTTACTGATTCCAAACCTGTTTTCTCACCTTGTATGGTCCCAACCCCAAGAACATAAGAGAAAAAGATTGGCCATTGGAGTCCCATCCTGCCATTAATGTAATGAAAGGCTCAGGGCAGATCACTTCTCCACTGAAGTCCTATTTCTTTATGTGTAAAGTCCCTGCCTCACCAGCCTGTTGAGGGGAATAAAGGAGATCATTTATATGAAAGTGTTATAGGAACTGTAAGGAAGCAGAGGAGTGAAGAGATTAACCAGAATTTTCTTCACTACCTGATCCACACACCTCAGGGGGCTGGTTCTGGATGGCAACTCATCAGTTCCTGTGTGACTCTGTCACCTGACTCCTGTTGGCCCCGGTTCTGGTTCCTTCTAGCTCTGTGTGCCCTGCCTTTCTCTTTCTTGCTATTCCTTCTCTCTGTGTTGGCAAAGCAGGTGGGGGAAGGCTTGGCATTTGACAAGTGTTTGACTTGTAGGGGAAGAGAGTGAAACCAAAGATTCGGTACAAATAAATGATCTTAACTTTTCCATGGAAAACGAGTGATATGGGCAGAGGGAGGTCAGAATGGGAAATAACTCAGGGAGATATGACACCCAGGGTAATGAATTCATTGTCCTCATACAAATAAATCAAATATAAAATCCCTCCTGACTTGGGTGTTGGTCAAGTTACTCCCACGTTTGCCTTTGTCCTGGTTTCTGGATGTATTTCCTTGGATTAATTTCCTTTCTAGTTGGGTCTTAAATAACATGTTTCTGATCCTTAAATCCCAGGAGAGAAATAATTCATTTCGAAAGGGAAAAAAAATCACATGTGATAAAAAATATACAGTGCCAGGAAATTCAACAGCACAATGCCTACTGAGTGGCCCTGGGGAAGCCATGTTATTCAGATAAACTGAAGGGTCTCCTGAGGGGAGGCTAAGATATTAAAGGTGACGTGAGAGGGACTGTGAGGCAGATGGTGTGGGACTTCCCCACAAGATGGGCTCAAGCCTTGAAGTAGGAGAACTTCTAAATATCTCAGGTTGTGTTTCCTGTCTGCTTGGTAGGAGGAAGCTGGGAGTCTAAATTAAACAAATTTTGTAATTAAAAAAAATACAGGGTCGCCTATGTGGCTCAGGTGGTTAAGTGTTGGAGTCTTGATTTCAGTTCAGGTCATAATCTTATGGTTCATGAGTTCAAGCCCAGAGTTGGGCTCTCTGTAGACAGAGCAGAGCTGGCTTGGGATTCTCTCTCCCTCTCTCTCTGCCCTTTCCCCACTTGTGCTCACTCTCTCTTAAAATAAATAAATACATTTTAAAAAATACAATATTCTCTGCACGCCTGGTTTTGAGAACTGAGATCCATATCCATTCCACACTCAAACAGAAAATCAGAAGAGTCCCACAATTATTTTAAAATGGAAATGAGCCTGTATGAAAAGTTACATATTATATAAATCAAAGGTGGGATAGAGAAAAGTTCCTTTAAAGACTGAAAATTCTCAAGTGCTGTTTGTAAACAAGGTAGGTATTGAGGGGAGATGCTATTTTTTTGTCTGGGATTTTTAGATTTCTTCATTTGTTTAGTATGATCCAATTTTGCCCGGTTACTGGGCTTCACCTGGTGTTTCTGGCTCTGGTGTTTGGCTGAGTAATGGAGCCAAAAAGCCCCTAGGGGGCAACAAAGAGACCTGGGTGCCATAAGATGTTCTAAAAGAATGGCCATCAAGACACAGGGGTGGGGGCGGGGGTGGTGGCGGTGGTGGGGGTGCTTCATTTCCCTCATCAGTAAATGACAGACTTGGGTTCATTCACGTTCATACAACTGCACCTCAAGGCACAGGCCACCCCAGTGGGAGGAATATTTCATCACTGGCATTGTTTAGAATTACTGGTGCCTGGATAATAAAAAGCAGACAGACTGTTATTCCCTTTTTATTGTTTGGAAGTTCTTTCCAGATAATGTACACCCTTATTGCCCAAGAGGCTCAAACCACTCCCTTTGTCCCCTCTTGGTCCACCCCTGCTCCAGAGACTTTTTCAGTTCCTAAAGTCTATGCTGCTTTCCTTTCCCTCATCAACACGTAAAGGTATCTTCTGTTTCTCCTCTGCCCTCCACCCCCCTCCAGTATTTTCTTGCTGGACTGGGAGAGATAACAAACCAGGACTGTGTGGGTTACCAGCAGACATGATCTTGCAAATTGGCAGGGAAGGAGGCATGCTTTAGCCTGCCAAATGGTGAGTGTTATTGAAAGATGTAAAATACTCCATGACTTTGATAATGTGGAGAAATGGCTTGACATGAACTCTAACTGCCAGCCAAACAGAGGAAGTGACAGCTGATCCATTAGGCCTTCTTAGTTTCCAGGCATGAAGTTTCTTGTTGGTCCCCTGTGGCTTATTCAGAATCTGGCCTGAAGTATTAATTTGCAACCTGCTAAGAGAACAGTGAACTTGGATAAATACAGATAAATACAAGTCAACATGTTTTAAAAAGCTCTTTTCCTTGTTGTGTTGATTTTTTTTCTCCAGTGGGCATAGTATTTCCAAAGAGCTATAAAGTTGTTTCTTGCATTCCTTATGCATGACTTTTACCAGCTCAAAAGCCCCTGAGCGTGTCAGGGTGGTGACACTGAAGCTTTAGCTGCTGAGGCACCAGAGAATGGGGAGTGAAGTGGCCCAAGAACAGAAACCTCAGAAGTGAATGATCTCGTGTCAATTAGCACCCACATTCACCTCTTCTCTGGCCCACCACAGATCCTGGCAATGATTTGCTGAAAGTTCATTGCTTAGAGAAGGGAACAGGAAGAAAAAATGGGGAGGAAAACCCAAAACCCACTCCCCAATACTTAACTTCCCATCTAGCTGTTCTTTCCTGTTTCCTTTTTCATCTTTTGGGCATATTGACATTGTTTGGCTTGGGGGGCTGGTCTCATTTGCCTTCCAGGTCATTCTTAACCCACCTATCTTTTGTCTATCTCTAAGTCCTTACTTTTTTTTTTTTTTTTTTTTTTTTTTTTGCTCAACCCTCATGGTACCTTTCTCAGTCTCTTAACTATCTCAGTCTCAAAGCCCTGAGACACCTTAGAGCCCATGGCAAATACTTTCATGTTACAGTGGGACATCACTGCTGGGCCTGTGATGCCAGGAGCCCAAGGGAAACCTGGAGGATGTAGGATGAGAGTGGAATAAAGGAAAAAGAAGGAGGAAAGATGGAGGAAACACCTCAGAGGGTAACTCCCCTTTTACCCTAGGAACGAAGATTGATGTAAGATGGTGGCTGGAACTCCCAGGAATTTCCACAGGCTCATGTGGTTTGGAGAACAAACAGTTCTTTGGGAAAAGTCTTTACAGGCAAAGAATCTTTACACAGGTAGCATTCATATTCGGTTCATACTTTTATTGAGCTTCCATGATATGTCAGACACCACACAGGCAGAAGGTTGAACATGATGATCACGGCTCCTACTCTCATGGAGCTCACACTATAGTGCAGAGGACAGACAATTCAACAAGCCATTGACTGCAAGTGTGATACATATTACAAAACAGAAGGTACAAGAGTCTGTTGGAGTATATACATTTGGAAGAACATTTGACCTCGTTAGGAGATTAGGAAAAAGCCCTAGAAAGTCCTTCAAGTGAAAGCGTGGGGTAAACAAACGATTTAAATCTCACCAAAGCCACACACTCCATGGCTACTAGAGGCCAGGCTTGCCCTAACAACTAGCCCTTGGTTGGGTCAGTCCTATCCAGAGTCTGGTACTACTTCCATAGTACGTAAGTTCGGTAACTTCTACCTAGATGTCTCTTCCTGACATCCACGTGTTCCCATTCTCCTGCAACTAATTAAACCCAGACCAGTGCCACCTCTTACAATATTGTCTCAAGGGTAGAGGTTGCAGGCAACCGACTGCTTACAAATTCATTTTAAAAAAGTCAATATAAGTCCTGTTTGCGGCATGACATTGTTTCAAAGTAAGTGTCCCATTAATGATTAATTCCAGCAGATGAATAATGAAAGACGGAACCATAGTACTGCTGCTGACTCTCCCCTTTCACAGAATCACAGAATGCCAAAGCCAAAGGGGTCTTAGGGAGCGATTTAGTCCAGTGGTTCTCGCCTGGGGAGGGGTATTCTTATCTGAATGGCTGGCAAAGCTTTTCACATCCTGCCTATGCCCCACTCCAATTTTGATACATTTGGGTTGGAATGAGGGAAGGAGGCTGGCATTCTATTTAGAACATGATCCCCAGTAGATACCAGCAAGTTTCTGATGGTCCCTTCCCTTTGCCCCCTCCTGCATGGAGAACCACTGATCTAATCCAGCTCCATATATTACAGACTATCAAGGACCAGAGAGGTTAAGTGTCTGTGTTGAACTTTATTTAATAGTAAATCTGGAACTGGAACACAGCTCATAATATTTTTATTGTGTTTCCATGCTTGGGGTTCTAAAAGCAGGAGCAGCTCTGAGGCCTGCCATCTCCTGCCCCTGCCAGGCTTGACTGCCAACTGATATTTCTAATTACAACAGTGAACATGGGGGATATTCATGGTCTCCTCAGTGGTCTGGGCCCAGGAACAGGAAGGGTATGATCCTCATATTCTGGCCTGTCTTAATACTGCTGAAGCCATGGGTCTTTGTAGCTGGAGTGGAATGACCACAACCCCTAATATTTATTATGTGCCCTTTTACAAAAAAAAAGTTAAGTTTGCTGGTCCCTGATATACAGAAAAGATTGAGATATAGATAACAGTCATAATGGGAGGAGGGTTTGTCTTTATTCCCCTGAGGTTGGGGTGTAAAGAAGGGTCTCTCTAGTAGGACCCTCAGGTCTAGTCTGTGTGTCTCCAGTATCAACCTTTGCGCTGCATGCTTTTTCCATCTGACAAGAAGTGGTGACATCAGTTTTTACCACTGAAACAAAAGAGAAAGGAAGGCTGTCTTAATGGTCACTACTACACAAACATTAGGCACTCAGTCTTATTGTCAGGAAACAGCCCTACCTTTGCATGAGAAATCCTCAGTGGGCCAGTGAACCGGGCTATTTTGAATATATTCTGATTTTCTGTAGAAAACAGGAGGATAAGCATGAGGATGACCAACTGACTACTTAATTAATCCCACCTTATCTCCAAGCTCTGACCTCCTCACCAATCTTCAAGTCCCTGATCCATCACCCACATATCTCTGTTTAGTGCTGCTGTAATAGGTGATTTCGACTGCATCAGGTGGACCAGAGTGAGCACAGGACTGGGAAAAAGAAGATGCACTTTGACACTATGTGTCCTTGAAAATGAATAACTGCCATTATAATTGGTATTCTTTGTCGAATGACCACTAAACTCGTTATTTCATAAGGATCTGATAAGGCAAGTATCATTAATCTCATTTTAAAGATAAAAAAATGAGGCTGAGAATCATTTAATTTACTATTTAAGATCACCTTTCACTGCCTTCCTAACAAGTGATGGAATCCAGGTTTATTCAGTTCCAAGAACTGTGCTTTTTTTATAAAAAAAAAAAAAAACAAAAACCTTGTTTCCTTTCTGCTCCTCAGTCTCCTTATCTGTGAAATAAGATTATAACAAATTCCTTTCAAGATTCTGTCAGCAAAATAAATTCTGTTGATCCTAAAACCCCTAAAAGTTCTATTTGGCCACTTAGTAAAGCATGAAGAATTTTCTACAGGCTGAAAGAATCCACCGAGATCCTGGGGAAAGAGCAGTGAGTAAACTGGACACCACTGCCTTCATGAAACTTTGTTTAGTCCACGCTGGGTCCCTCCCTATATGCTGTACCGGGGCTTCAGATAATTCTTCCGCCCAATAGAGTAGAAAGAAGTTTTATTTGAAAGCAAATAAAAACACTCATAAAAGAAGAGATGACTCCAAAATTGTACTTTCACTCTTATTAAAAGAATGTGTTCGCTGTTGTATATTTTCTGAGCTTCCAGTTAGGTATTATGCCAGAGGAGATGCATATCCTGCAGGAACCCTAGAAAGCTGGAGACAAGGAAGGGACAGAGAGAGAAGAAATGAAAAGAGCAGCACAGGAATTGGCATCCAGGGGCGGGAGAGGGTTGTGGAAAGCCAAGCTTGCATAAGCACCCTCTGGTGAAGACAACCTCCATTCCAATATGTGTTTTACCCTTCCCTACCTTTCCACTGGAACAACCTTTAAAATAAAGAAGTCAAGGGCGCCTGGGTGGTTTGGTCTGTTAAGTGTCCTACTCTTGATTTCAGCTCAGGTCATGATCTCATGGTTCCTGAGTTCAAGACCCGATTTGGTCTCTCTGCTGAGAGCAAAGAACATGCTTGGGATTCTCTCTCTCTCTCCCTCTCTCACTGACCCTCCTCCACACTCTCTCTCAAGAATAAATAAACTTTTAAAAAAAAGTCAAGTTAATTTACAGTCTCTCTGGAGGTAGGAAAATTGGTGATGGTCTTGTACTGAGTAAAACATAGGTAAAGCTTTGAGGTACAGCAATTGACCATGTAGACACTGAGGCAGCTTTCGTTATTCCCACTGTCTGTCCCTTCTTAAGATGCAAGGGGCCTTTGTCAACCATAAGGCCATAGATCTGTCTTTGTCAACCATAAGGCCATAGAGGCTGTGCCTCTAATATGAAGCAACTATTCTTTAGTGGCCAGGGGCTATGTCACTCTTTCATACCCACCCACTCATAAATGCATTCCCCAACTAGTCTCTCTCTCTTGGAATCAGTCTCTCTTAGCATATTTTTTTCTGGGAATGAAATTCCCAGTAATGGGCAACATGGCAAGTAGATAAATAGGAACATTTCACATCCTGGAATAGTAAGAATATAATAAAAGCTGTGGGGACAGAAAGAACAGTGGGAGTGGCTGTGGAGTGCAGACGAGCCTCACTCTCTAGCACCACTGTCAAATAGAACTTTCTGCAGTGATGGAAATGTTCTGTGTCTGCATTTAGTGCCTATTAAACACTTGAAATGTTTCTAGTACAAATGAACAACTGCATTTTAAAGTTTATTTAATTTTATTTAATTTATAGCTGCATGTGTCCAGTGACTCCCGTATTAAACAGGGAAGATCTAAAGGACACACATTGGACAAATAAATGCCAGGCACCAGAAATTCAGCTAAGGCTTCTAAACCTCAATATTTCCTTCTGTTTGAGATCTAACATGCAAATTCAAACTGGTAAACACAGGGGAACTAAGAAATTCCATTATTTTTGAAGGCAAACAACAGACCCTAATGCCTCTTGCCCTGTTTAAGGATGAATAGCACTAAAAAGAAAATAAACATTAGGTCAAAGAATATATTTTGAGTCATAAAAGCACAAACACATAGTTTTCATCTTGTAGTGCAGGAAACAAAAATATATTTGGAAACTATTGTTTAATGTTGCTTAAATTCTCAATAATGTTCAAGAATAGGAACACTCACTAAAAGGAAAGTTGAAAGATGAGCTGTTGAGACAACAAAATGAGATAAAAAAAATAGGCAGCTGAAAAATAAAGATTGGGAGATAAAAAAAAAGTCATTAGGTGAAATAAGGAAGGATTATAAACCGTCAAAATGCAGTCATAGAACTATAATCTGCATGAGAAGTCCCAAAAGACATAATCAATATTGTAAAAAATCGAAAGAGCAATCTGGAGGATGTGCTTTCAAAGCTCCACATGAGTGTAGGTCCAAAAAAAAAAAATAAAATAAAATGCACAGGGATGCAAGCAACTAAAGTTAAGATGAATAAATGGAACAGAAGCAATAATCAAATACATAATCAGAGGAAAACATTCATAAATATAAAGAGAGACCCAAGGCACAGATTGAAAGAGGCCATTGAAAGCTAGCTAAACAAGTGAAAAGAAATGAAGAGCCACACATACATTTCATAAAAGGTTTGTATTTCAAGAGTTAGAAACTACGAGAGTGTTCAGACAGGTACGTCTGTGTGGCTCAGTTGGTTAAGCCTCCAACTTCGGCTCCGGTCATGATCTCATAGCTCATAGGTTCGGGCCCCGCGTCGGGCTCTGTGCTGACAGCTCAGAGCCTGGAGCCTGCTTCAGATTCTGTGTCCCCCCCCTCTCTGCCCCTCCCTTGCTCATGCTCTGTCTCTTGCTCCTTCAAAAATAAACATAAACATTAAAAAAATTTTAAAAAGCATGTTCAAACATATCTCTCTTTCCCCAAACCCAAAAGAAAAGTGGATGACAAATGAAAGAATGACCCAGTTAATTTTTGTAACGTTCCTTAATAACACCCTTGGTAATCAATTGCATATATGTATTCTAGCTACAGAGCTTTCACTTACCCTCAGTCTTTTCCTCAATATATAGAACAGAATCATTCTTAAAATAATAAAAATATTTTTAAATGTTTATTGATTGATTTTGAGAGAGACAGAGAGAGAGCACAAGCAGCAGGGGAGGGGCAGAGAGATAGCGAGAAGAGAGAGAATCCCAAGCAGACTCTACAGAGCCTGATGCAGGGCTCGATCTTACTAACCCTGAGATCACAACCTGAGCTGAAATCTAGTTGGATGCCTAACCGACTGAGCCACCCAGGTGCCCCAATAAAAATACTTTTAAAGTGATAATTTAATAAGGTAATTAAAATGTTAATATACTCGAAAGGATATTAATTTTTTCTCAATAGTCAGTATTTCATCAATATTGTTGGGGTTTTTTTCCTTGTTCAGATATGGACGGTATCGTATCTTCAGTATTTATCTCGCAGACTATTCAAGGCAATTACGTTTTAAACCCTCATAAAACTACATTTTTACCAATATTCAGAAATTGGTCCAAAAGAGGCTATAATTTTTCATAGTTAATGCCTTTTATGACTGTTAAAACTGTTACACTTTTATGTATCATGATAAAACTAGATCAGAAGATGCTTAAGGTGAAACCATCCATGGTAATCTTGCTCAGAGTATACACATGCTTTACATGTGCTTTGCGCGTAGTAGGAACTTCATAATAATTTTAACATGCCCTTATCATCTGCATTTTCAAAGTAGCAATGCACAGCAATACACTGAATTGTGTTTATTTTCAAATGTCTCTTTCCCTGAAATTCTTCTGAATTTAAGTTCAAATGCTGTGCCTCCGTGACAGTGGTAACCATCTCTCAGCACTGCTTTAAGCTGTCTCCACGATTTGCCCATTCTCCTTCATCCCACAGACTTTCCCTTCTGAACATCAGATCATAGGAGTGAGCAGAGCCAGGCCTCACCAGTCCCCCAGAGACTGTTTATAAAAACATTACATAAAGTGGGGAAGGAGAAATTCTGTGGGGGCTAACAGCCAACTTCCCGCTTCCTCCCCAAAAACAGACCTATGGCCTATGTGCAGCTCCTCCCATTTCACCTGCCCCCCCACCCCCAACACACACACAATGTTACCTCTACCTTGGGACTTTTTCTCAGTCCTGGAGCCCAGGAAGTTCAGCTGATTTAAATTAGAATTCCACCACTTGCCACTAAAAGAGACCTGAGAAATCACTACATAAATAAATACAACTGAAAAAAAAACCTGTACATAAATTTAGATTTTTAAGCTTTTATTGGTTAGAAAGAGGTACTATTGTTACAGTTTACTATCTATTCTGCTAGGCGGCTAACACTGCACTTCCATATTATTTTATAATTATCTGTTTATATGTATATCTCTCTTGGTAATCCATTTCTGTGTAGCAAATTATTCTCATATCCAGTGGCTTCAAATAATCATTTTAACTCACAATATAATGAGCCAGGAATTCAGGTAAGGCTTGCTGAGTGAATCCGTGGCTCCATGTGGCATCCACAGGGTCACTTGGTAGTATTCAGCCTACAGCTGGTCCAGTCCAGCAGGTGCAAACACTTTCACACACAGGTCCACTCTTGGTGGGGATGACGAGGCTCAGCCAGGTTCCTGTTCCTCCCTGAACAGATTCATGGTCTCCCATCGACCACTCAGATCAGACTTCCTCCATAATGGGCCATGCTGCAAGGAAAATGACCTGGAAAGTGGCATTCTGTAGGGCCTGGACCCCAAACTGGCACCTCATGGCACCTGCCATATTACAGTGGTCAAAGCCAGCCCAGATCCAAAAAGGGGGACAGTGTCAAAGAATTTGTGGCCTCTTTTATCCTCTGTACCCAGTACTCTCTGAGCGCCCTGAGAACAATGTATGTGCTTTATAGATCTTTGTATCCCTAGATAAAAAATTAGGCCAGAGACACAAGTAGGAAAGCTAGAGAAGTACAGTCAAAATCTAGACCCTTGAAAACATAAGTAGCTGCACTAGCCCTGGACTGCCCCCCCCCCCCAACTTCCTGATCCATGAACAAGCAAGAAAACCATGTGTTCAAACTATTGTTAATAAAAGATCAGACTGGACTTAATCTTCCTCATCTATATTAGATCTCAGAATACAAGTATACTGCTTAACAATGTTCGCAGTAGGGTTTTCTTGGAGGGGGCAAAAAGGATCGAACTTACCTAAACCATGCTGATTTCTTAATTTCATGTTAGGTAAAATTGATTTTTTAACATCAAAGATTAAGGAAATATACTTTTGAGTATAGGATTAGAAAAAATTAAAACGTATCATTGCAAAATTTAAATTGTATTTAAATTAAAAATAACTAGAGGAAAAGAAAGGAAATACAGCACATGCAACTCAGGGAATACAAAGGAAACACACAAAACACAAAACAAAATGACCTCAAGTTAAATGCTCTGGGACCGCCAACATATATAATGATTTAATTCTTCTGGTAAAAGACAAAGTAAATAAAAAAAAAAAAAAAAGAGAGAGAGAGAGACAACTGAATCCCATAGTAATACACTTTTTATAAGAGACACAACTAAATAAGTAGTGGGGTGGGGTGGGGTGAGCAAAAATAATCAGATAAATTAAAATTAAAAGAAAGAAAAGTGGGACAATTTTCATAATAGAAAACAAAGCCTGACATATTAACCAAGATAAAGAAGGTTAGTTCATAATGTTAGCAATGTTAGAAATATGATATGGTAAAATATAACATAACATAATATCCATGACACTTCTATGCCAAATCATTTTGAAATGCTTTTGGTAAGAATAGAATGCTAAGCACATTTACAAGTACTGTCTTACTGAATCTTCACAACTGTTCTTTAAAATAGGTATCATTATACCTAAGTTCCAGATGTAGAAATCAGCGATCCTGGTCTTAGATGACAATATGGAGGTCAAACTTTGGAAATGCAAATGCTAGATGAAAAAGCACACACAAACCTGGGCAGAGCTGTGGTCATGTTTTGAATGCTGTCCCAAACAAAGGAACCTGCAGGAACAAAGCCAGGTGCCAGCTTTCATTTCCATGGCTGTTAGGGAGGGTGAAACCTTGTTTGAAATGGAATACGGAAGCCCTGAAGGGGACACTCTCATGCAGGTACTCCTCGGTGCAGCAATGTACCCAAGGAGAGGAAGGAAGGTAGAGTGATTTGGACAAGGGAAGACATTTTTCACATAGGAATTTTATGTCCTGCTTTTAAGAAAAAGAAGGAAGATTCCTCTCTACCTCAGCAACAGCACAGTAACCATCACTTGCAGCCAACCTTGAACTTGTGTTCTTCCCCGGTGAACTTTCGTTCAAATCAATTCTCCTGTTTCCTGCTAAAACCTAATAAAAGCTGACCTTCCCTTTGTCTTTTTGGTCTTGCGTACAGTTTGCCATAGTTTGCCTGTCTCGAATTTTGCAATTCCCCTGCTCTTCCGAAATCAATTCATTTTGTTTGTAAAAGAACTGGAGAGTTTATTTTTAAGGTTGACAGGAGCATTCCCTTTCTTCCTGCACACTCCATGGTGGGAAGGATAACAAAAGATTCCCAGGCTGCTCCAGAGGCCCAAGAGCTAGGGCATAGGTGGCTGGGTGGGAAGTGGGCAGCCCCACATGCCCACAAGAGGAGTGCTTAGCTGGAGAAGGGGTGGGTAGACTGCTGTTCTGACCTACTACTCTATTGCTTGTTGCAGGACAGGGTCCCTCTCTGCTCATGAGGAAAATCTCCCAGGTGCTTAGGCTGAGGACCAAAAGCATTAAGATTACATTCTAGTACCAGCTGCTGTGCTGGTATCCTGGCCCCAGATAGTACAATTTGAAACAGCTTTGCTTATTCTTTAAACAGCTAAAAAATAGCTTAGAGCCTTTTTTTCTTTCTTTTTTTTTTTTTTTTTTTTTTTTTTTTTTGCTTCTTACATCTCAGCTACTAAAGCTTTTCTGCTTACAAACCATCAAATAACACTCAGAGGAGCAAGTGGGGTTACACACTAGAGCAAAAAACCATCAATTATGGTTACCACCAAAAGGTGCAGTCTTGTGCTCATACAGCCCAGTCATTGTCTTTGGTTGGTTGGTTCAGTTGTGTCTGGACTTTTTATTGAAGTGTTTGACAAACATCATTAAGCTCAACAGGTGCAAAAAGTAACCAGACGTGTTGAAAGCACCAATAGGAAGAGACATTCCCCATTTGATTCAGATGGGGAAGAAAGTAAAGATAATGCAGGAAAAAATGAAAAGTGAATTTCTAAAAACAGCAAATACCACATATGATTTCGCTTGTGGAAATGAGCCATTGACTGGGCTGTTGCAACGATTCTGCACGACAGAACAAATCGTGCAACCAGCAAGCATATCTTACACAGCAATAACCAGGAAAAGTGGAAAAAAGTGACTGGCCACATGGTGCATTCCTTTGGTCAGTTTGGATGAGTAGGAGTTGTGGGGGGGAGGTGCTCAGTATAAATGTGGGAAGTGCTACAGAAGCATCACTTGTGTGAGCCCCGGCAGCCTGGAGGTTTAAGGTGAACCTTAAACGTTGGGGATCATCAACTCATTGCCAGTGTGCATAAAACTGCCATTTTCTAAGAAAAGGTGCTGGATATGATGTGTACATAAGGAAGGGAGGGAAGTCCCCACTGATGTCAAATCTTTAAAGAGTGGTTTCTCTTTCCTTTTTGTTGGAAAGATGCCCTGGGCTACCAGTTAAATCCTCTCATCATTGCTTAGGGATTACAAACATTTTGGAGCTTGGCATATTCTTCCAGGTTTCTCTTTGGGGCTTGTTTACCACATTCTCAATCCTCAGGGGGAGCATGAAGCATTCTCAGTGCCCGAGCTGTCACAGAGGCTGAGGCGACAGCCTGAACCATTTGCTGCCCTTGCCCGAGCTCTGGTTTGGGAAGCACCAAGCACCGTAGTTCACAGAGTGAGCACAACACTGAGGTTCTGGCTCTAATTCTGCCACTAGTCAGCTGGGGCTTTGGACGAGTCCTCTCTCCTCTCTTTGCCTTATTTTACTCAGCTCGAGAGTTCCAGCTGTATACACTCCAAGAAGTCTACAGTTGGAAGGGGATAGGAATGCCACAAGGAACTGGTCCTAGAGAAGGATGCTACAGCCTGCAGGTGAGGACATGTCTGCGAACACATCTCCGTTCCTCTCTGATTCATTTTTAAGAGACTCTGAGCAAGTTCAGTGGACACATGTTAGTTATGGTCTTGTTAATTACTTCTCCCCATCTATCATCTGTTCTCCGTGTCTGATGGCCATCATGTTTCCAAGATGACAATTACTCCACCAAGTAATGGATGAAAATAACTGGTTTCCTGCCTTCAGCCTCTCATAGAAGTCATTTCGCTTACTTTTCGAACAGGATTAATGAGGTCTATCTAATTTTCTTTTGCCAAAGTTACTATATTTAACAGACTTTCCTCATTGAAAGAGCACATGGATGATCTATAGCTTTCTGTAAATGTGTGAAGAAATAACTCATTGCTCTACTCCACCGATTTGATTTCATCTATTTCCCCAATTTGGGGGAAAGTTTTTCAGAAGGAGAAATGGTAAATAACCCCAAACAATGGTTAAAGTTTTAAGATACTTAGGGTATTGACTGATTCCTTTTGATGTCTTAAATTGGCCTTGGATCTTTCATAAATCTGTCACTACCAGAGAAAATTAACATGACAAGTTATTTTTTGTGAACACCAGAACACATTGGTCTTTAATCAAATAGAAAGCATTTCACTAATGTGTTCGAGAGCTTCACATTAGCACAGATCTGTTTGTCTCTCGGTACAATAAACAGTTATAATCTCTGTGTATATAAATTCAAATACCAATTATGTGATTAGCAATTGTATTTCTAATTAGAACTTTAAGTTTGTGACCATAAAACCCAGCTTTCTATTTAACCTGTGAGAATGTTTCTATATTGTATTTTTAGCCTCTGAAGTACATTGATAGAAGAATTATAATAGCACAGAATGTTACCCACAAAAAGGCCAATCTTTAGGTAGTCATTTGAGAGTCAACAAAAGAGCCTCAGTTAGCACCTATAGGCAGCTGTTATCCACCTGTACCTCTCAGATGCCCTAATTCATCAAGGCCATCCCTGGCAGGGCACTGATTATCAGCAGCTTTGCCTCCGTGGAGGCAGACCTTGCCTTGTCTGTGTGTCTTGCCCTCTGAGCACCTTGGCCAACCTGATCACCCCACCAACAATGGACTGGAAAATAAATCTACCATCTACTCACCACACACAGAGGCAGAGACCCACTAAGTCCTGGGGCAAATTCCCTCAGAAATATAAAGAGAAATCTGAAATAAAGTTGGAGGCATATCTAACTACTTGGTAGAATTTTTTGGCTGTTTTGGGGAACTGGTTCCACTCTTGGGGCTCCTGCTCTGGATGCAGCTCACTTGGTCTCTTTGGTGCTGCCTCTTGGTGCCCTCCCCCCACCCATTAAGTTCTGTGCCTATTCTCTTTCCTGTCTTCTGACTGCATTGTCTCCACATCTGTGTGCTCTCTCCGCTCTCACCCTGGCTTGGCTGCTCTGTCTGGGGCTGCAGACTGTAGCCACCTAGTCCCTGCTGCCAGCACCAGATTCACCCAACTTGGGTTTCCCTCTTTGGAGCCCTCCCTCAAGCACCAGCTGAGGAGCGATGAATGACCTCAACACCTGTTACCCAGTTTGTTGTTTGTTTTTCTTTTCTTTTGTTTTGTTTTTGTTTTTCACTTGGAAAGCTGAATCTCAAATCCTCTCTTTCTAGCCCCTCTCTGGTCACTTTGGATCTGCTCCTTGGTCTTTGCCACACATACATGTTCAGACTGTGCCCTCTGGATAGGAACACTTTTCCCAATGATGCCTGAGTTTTGCAGGGTTGTCTGGAAATTTCATAATGGCCTTTCAAGCAATTGTGACTGTGGCAAGCCTTTGTCATCTAGTCATTCTCCTCAGTCTCTGCACAGACTCCACTGAGACGTAATGCCAGGGTCCCTGATGCCTCATGTGGGAGGGCACCCAAGATGTGATGACCCCACATGGCCAAGGCAAGGCTGCACTGAGACAGGTTTCCACTGCAGACCAGCAACAGTCAGCAACCAGAGGCTCCCTCAGCCTCTCCTTTTCTAAAAGGCCTAGATCTGACAAACTTTGGTCACATGGGATAGAAAGGCTCAAGCAGAGTGAGCTGTCCCTTGCTTTGTTTTGCAGAGAAGGTGGGAATCCATTTGATGGTTTCTTGGTGCATCCAGAGAACAGTAAGAAGCATGGGCTGGTGTGAACTGACCAGAACCAACACCTAACAGGATCATCTCCTAGCAAGCCTACATTGTACGGGCAAGAACAGTGAGGCTTCGAGAAGGCCTTTGCGAGTCTCAGAGTTGGCAGCTAGACCGGAACTAGAATGCTGGTGTCTGAGTCATTTATAGACCTTAGGGGTGGGGGGAGCAGCTCAGAAGATGACCCATAGGCCCTGCGCGAACTCTTGGCTTGTCCCCATTTTAGGTGACACTGGGGAAGGTGAGTTTTCACCTTGTCCTCTTTAACAACAAATTGCTAAAGAAATTTCTGAAAAATCACATTTTTCTCCTTTCCCGGAGCCCTGATTTTACATGAATTCTATTTTCCTGTCCTTCTTTTCCTTCCCTGTCCCCCCAAAATCTAGAACCTTTATGTAGCTACAGTGATTCTGCAGAAGCCAGCCCTCCCTCCTGCCTGGGAAGTAGAAACCAATATAGTGCCTTAATATTCCTAGGGAACATTATTATCATTTGATATGCCAATGTGATAATGGGCAGTTTGCCAGTCTTGTCATTTTAGAAGCAAATTGGCTTAAGTAATCACCTAAAACATCCTCTTCCAAGGGACTTCCCCCTCCCCCCCACATAGCAAATAGCACCTGTCACTTCCAACTGTGAGGCACAGAGAAAATATTTCCCCTCTTAAGTAATACAAGGGATTTGTCTGAAGCTTTTGCAGGCCTTCCATTTAAATAAAGCTCTTTTTTAAAAAATAAAAATTCAATGCACGCTCACAGGATTTCAGTGTTGTCAAATATTCAATTTAAACTCTCCCTCTTATTTACATTCTCCGTCTGAACAACTGGTATTTCACAGGAGAGTTTTTTTTCCCTGCAGAGAGCATTCATGCAACGTAGTGCTGGTGTTATTACCCAAGTGATTCCTGTCTCCTGTATGCTGTGTTCCAAAGCCTTATCTCTATTGTTCCCTTTGTCCCTCCAGCGCTGAGTGGGCGTTCTCCACGACAGCAGACAGCGATTTTCCGTCTCTCAATAGTCAGCCTGATTCAAATGGGATCGATTGGAGGAAGCCACAGCCAGAGAACCACTGCAGCTGTGCTGTGCCCAAGGGTGTGAAAGGTCCCTGCTCCCCGGCCCTGCTCTCACTGCGGCTTCCGATGTGGCAAGTGGCCTGCCTCTTCCCTTTCTCAGGCATTTCCTCATGTGCCTGTCACCAGGCCAAAGAATTCTGCCTCATTTCTTCACAAAGCACTTTGGTGTGTGCTGTTTCTTTCTGACTTGGGGGCCTGGGAGCAGTAACAGAGTATTCTGTTTGGGCCGCGACAGGCAGCCGGTAACGGGATGGCTCTTGGAAATGATTGATAGCAGCTACACATCTGTGGTTTTGATGACACCTAGGCTGCAGAACAGTCTAACCGTCACTGCGTCTGGGATGAGACTTTTCCTCCTGCTGCCCTTGAGCTGCCCATTGATTGGATCTTGGATTCAAGGCTCTTTAGTTGTTTTTGTTGCTAGAATTTTTGACATATTTGGTTATAAAACTAAGGTAGTTCTTTCCCTGTAAGCTGAAGCCAGGGACATATTGGACCATTGCACAGTCAGGAAAATGAAGAATAAATGAGTTAGAGCCATATCATGTGAGAAGTAATCAGAGACACCCCCCACTGCCTCCCAGGCCACCAACCTGTCACTGCTAAGGGCACAAAGTAAAATGCCAGAAATGCTCTGGACATCCCTGGGAGTTTATGATAGTATATAATATGCTGGGCAAAGCAATTGCAAACCCCATTTAATGATACAGGTGACATCCGTTTTAGCTTCATGGGATCTGGTCATCTGAATTTTTCCGAGTTGCTTTATTCACACACCTGACGACTGAAACAATCTTGAAGCAGGAGACATTACTTCATTACGTGTACAAACAGTAAAAATGCAGAGTCATGTTCTTTAGTATTCCATTGACTTCCCCAAGTTATATGGTAATGGGTGCCATCTAGCCCATGCCCATCCCTCCCAAGAAAGCTGGGCCTAGAGAGAGGAAAGTAGCTTCTTTATGAAAGCCTATATTTTTCTCCTGGCAGAATATGGCCAAACCTCCTGCCTCCTAAATTTCAACTCCCATCTTGCTACTGCACATTGGTACCTCCTAATTCATAAAGTTTCAAATTAAATTCACGATTATTTCTAAAAGTCACCTTCTTTAGATAATCAAACCAATGAAACACCTTATATAACACCACGTAAATGCATGACTTCTTTCTCCCGTTCACTTGTCAGGACTATCAAGGTCCCATCCAGTGATGATGAGGCTAACAGGAAGAGGGTTGTAAGCTAGGGATGACTCACTCAGCCAACCAGGACAGCAGGACCCAACTCTTCAAGGGAGGAGTCAGTAATATGAGTCATCAGGACTGAAAGGCTGGTTAAATAAAAACCACTTCTATGTGGGGAATGGGCTTCAGGAATGAGGACAAAGGAGCGGATTCTGGACAGAGCAATCAGTAGCTAGACACACGAGGACCCCGCAGAGAGACACAGCCTGATATTGTTGGAATGTCCAGTCTGGACAGCTCAGGTCCACCAGGCCCCAGGTAGAAAATAATGGTATATTCCCAAGCCTCACTCGCTGCTACGCAGGGCTCTCATTGGCTTGGAGACTGGGTCATGTGGGACTCCTAACCCCATCACGTCCCCAACAGGACTGGGAAAAAACAAAGTGGCTCCCAACCATACAGGATTCCACTCCTCCACTCCCAGGGATGGGTGTTTTGGCTGTGCATTAACACCTGCCTGTGTCTCTAACATCCATGATATGGAGGACTTGAATCATAGGGCAGATTTCGGTATAGGGAATTCTAATCCATTAACAATGAAGAAGAATTTAGGGCACCAAAAGGCAGACATGGTCAGAGAGCTGGCAGATCTTTGAACTTCATGTCCATTGTAGTAAGCTAACTTTTGGAGTGGGGGGGCTCATGTCTAGTAAGCTGATTTATGTAGTGGGTTAGGCTCAAACTCGCAAAGTTTATGACTCAGCAATGTCTGTCTGACATTTATTACCACTCGACAGACTGGCAGTCATAAATCCAGCTTCATTTTTACAGCTAAATAGCTCCTATCATGAGACAAAGGAACAAAGGGAAATAATCCACAGCTGTGCTATTCATCCTGCATCTTATCAAAAAATAGGAAAAAGTATAGAAATGTATAGGTCATGTTGTAATAGTCATATTTATATGCACACATGCAAGTACACTGTGTACAAATACTATATAAATATATGTGCTAAATTACGCCTGATGCTGACGCCCTGCCTATGGAAACATGGTGAGGAGACGCATGTCTCATTTCTCTGTGTTAGAGCAAAGCCAGTCACGGGCTCTCCTTGCTAGCTGCAAGTGTCAGGGTCCATGTGCTGAGTCAAAGCCCAACAGAGGGACAGAGCTCAAGCCTGGGGTGGAGGTGAAGGCACAGGAAGTGAGACAGAAAAAGGTGCCCCATGGGAATTCACATAGCTTCTGGGACACTCTGAGCTCTGCTCTGCTGGGAAGCTGTTCTTGGAGTTACACCAGCAGCAACCCTCTCCCACATAAGGTTCTAGTTCACATATTTTGGTTTTTGTTTTTTGTTCTCTTTTTTCTACAGCACATAATTTTTAATGCTATACAAATAATACATATAAGTGTATATATAAATACGTACTGTATCATACATATTCTCATATTCTTTTTTTAAAAATTTGTTAATGTTTATTTTTGAGAGAGACAGAGACAGAATGCGAGTGGATTAGGGGCAGAGAGAGAGGGAGACACAGAATCCGAAGCAAGCTCCAGGCTCTGAGCTCAGTACCAGACTCCAACAGGGGGCTCGAACTCACGAGCTGTGAAATCATGACCTGACCTGAAGTCGGATGCTTAACCGACTGAGCCACCCAGGCACCCCACATATTCTTTTTTTTTTAATGTTTCAAGTTCTTATTTAAATTCTAGTTAGTTAACATATAGTGTAATATTAGTTTCAGGGGTAGAATTTAGTGATTCATCACTTCCACATAACACCCAGTGCACATCACACCCCATGCCCTCTTTAATGCCCATCATCCATTTAGCGGATCCCCCTGCCCACCTCACCTCCAGTGTGTTCTCTAGAGTTAAAAGTCTGTTTTATGATTGCCTTCCCTCTGTCTCTCTCTCCCTCCCTCTCTCTCTCTCACACACACCTTCTCTATTTTTGAAATGAGAATGAGTGAAATGAGAGATACAGGCAAGACAATTTTACAGGTGTCTTCCAGCTCTCACACTGAATGGCTCTATTTTACATTGAACAATTATTAGCCAATTGGATGGTGGAAAAGAGAGGATGAAATGCAGCTGTAATTTGTTTAATTTTTGCAAAACTATAAGAAAAGTATCATTAGTCCCATTTTAAACATTGAGAAACTAAAGCTCAGAAAACTTACATAACTTGCCCCCGATCGTAGAGTAAATAAATGGCAGAACCATATTCTAAATACAGGTTTGTTTTAAATCAGATATCGTTTCCACAATAGCATACTTTTTGTCTGAAATTTTGCATTCAATAAATAACTACTAATTTAATGTATGCATATATGATAAACTTAACACATACAATTCCTCAGCACTTGTTATAAACTGGATTACTAGAGTTTGCAGAAAAAGATAAATCGGTTTTGGTTTCGGTTTTTCCCTCTCAGGGGTGCCTGTCACTTCTCTCAAAAGAACTTTGGCTAAAGAAGGTCACTGCAGGGGCACCTGGGTGGCTCAGTCGGTTAAGCAACTGACTTCGGCTCAGGTCATGATCTCATGGTTCTTGGGTTTGATCCCCCGCATCAGTCTCTGTGCTGACAGCTCAGAGCCTGGAGCATGTTTCAGATTCTGTGTCTCTTTCTCTCTTTCTGTTCCTCCCCTGCTCGTTCTCTCTCAAAAATAAATAAACATTTAAAAAATTTAAAAAAAGATCACTGCAAAGGAGAAATGATTTGTTTTCTTCAAATCCCAGCAGTACTTCAGAGAATATCCAAAATTGATGAAAAGTAGGAACCAGACTACCTTGTACTCAATATCTATAGAGATAAGGCTCTATGGTGGCTGAGAGACACGATTACTATGCAAAAAGGGATAAGGATTGAGTTTAAGTCCTCCCAGAATGGCTTACCATTCATCTGGAAAGATGGACAGTTTCTGAACCAGTGAGTGCCTTTGGGGGGGGGGGGGGAGTGCCTTGGTTCATTTACACCTCAAAACTATCAAAGAAGAAAATGGCTGATGCAGTCGCCCAGGTGGAATGCTCTGCTTATTACATACCCCCACGGGTAGCTTGTAAAGGGTAGTTATTAGCTTTCATCACAATTAAACTCTCTACACCTAAAGGACACTGAGAGATGGTACCTTTATATAAAGAGGTAGGAGATGGGCTTCTAACTGGCCTTAAACTAAGTGGTAAAGAAGAGGATAATGAAGACAGAGTCTTCAAAAAAGATACCTTGTCAAAAGTAGAAACTTGCTGAAATGGCAAATAGTCTCCATATACTGACTGTATTTTCCCGTTACTAATCACTTTTTAAAAATAGCACATTCTAGGTAAGCAAAAGGGTGGTGGAGAAAAGCACAAACCATTCCAAAGTTCTGAATATGTGCTCCTCAGAGCTAATCAACATGAAAGCCACACAGCAAATCTGACAAGTGACAAGAAGAATTAATTCAGAAGAAGAAAGGGAAAACTTGAACCGTTCATTAATGCTCCTAAAGCCAACTGTGGACACCTACAGGGCAGGGGTGGTCTCTCTAATGTTCTGATAGTTCTGTCTAGAATCAGAGTTCTGTAGATTGCCTTCCTTCCTTGATGACTTTCGTTCCATTGTTTTCAAGCTCAAAGAGATTATGTTTTTGACAAACCAGAGGAACATCCCTACTACTTTGTTTATGCATATGCAACATTAATAATTTCCTTGGAACTAACACCAGGGAGGCTAGTCACTTCCTCCCATCCTGAGCTTCTTGGAGCCAGAGTAGTGGACTGATGGGACATGGGGTTGCCCCAACATGGCAACTCTTTAGACTCTCAGGAATAAAATTATGAACACTAATGTTGTTATGCATGTACGCTTATTAACTCTCCACTTAGCTGTGAAGACGACTTCAAGAGATATGAAAATATACATGAAAAACTTTGATTTCAAAGAACGTGTGGTCACTGAGTTGACCAACACACGGAAATCTTACCTTACAATCATTGGTTGTCTTACAGTCAGACTTTTAATCATTTGAAGAGTGACAATTCAAGTAGAAAATGTGCTAAGAAAATAGCAAGGATGCAAAACAGGAATTCATTTTCGTGTATATCAGTTTCACTTTTATTTCTTTAATTAAAAAAATGAATAAGTTTAGCAGCCAAATGTCCTACATTTGTACATTACTTAAACATTCTGAAGGAGAAACAGTCTCTGCGGATCCTAGTGCCCACCTGTGCAATGAGGAAATTTGAGCGGGACTTCAAATAACCACAGATGATGTCCAAGTTTGACGCGTAACAATAGTTAGACTGTTCTTCAGAAACAATGTAAAGTGTTAGTGATAGCTGGAGGTGGGGTGGGGGTGGGGACAGGTAAAATAGGATTTTTTTCCCTTACTCATATAATTTGAAGATTATAGAATGTGGTTTTTAAAGGTCAAAATGAATTGCTAATTAAGTTGAGGCATTTGAAATTAGCAAATAAAACTGCTACTCAGAATAGTGACTAAGGAGTAATTAATCATACAGGAAAAAACTGGCACCAACCTAGAGCCAGCAGTAAAATTAGCTCTTAAATAGTTGCCATAGACCCTTCAGACAATGTTACTAAGAAACTGTGAGATATTCATTTCTTTCCTTTCTGTTTAGGCTACATCCTTTCAAAAAGACTGTTCAACATTTTTCTAGAAAGATACAAATCAAAACAGATGTCTAGCCACACAACCTCTCTTGTAGGTATTCAGAAATATCTGAACTAGTTTTGACTCTTCCCTCTATGTTTCACTCAACATGTGAAGTAATGAAGGGTTATGTGATCGTAAGCATTACCTTAAACCCACTCTAATTTTTAAATATAAATCACTGACAATTTTTGGCATTTTAACGATTATGATACAAAATTACTTAATACACTCTTAAAAACCAGTGTTGACCACCCCCACCCCCAACCTTTGAGAACACCTGCTTTAAAATCTGCTTAAGAAAAACATTTTGGTTTTGCTTGTAGGTGCTTTTTGTTTCCTTAGGTGCTACATTTGCCAGACTTGAGTTTGAGTCCATGCTGGGACTCTCAGTTTCGTTTTACATCAAGATGTTCGTATATTAAGTTTAAAGCCAAATTTACCAACATGAATATTACAATGAAATACCTAGTTAGTTTGACATGCAAATCTTAAACTAGAAAGCAAACTAAGGCAGCATTTATATAGAGATTTATATTTTTAAGCACTTGACATTTATTTATTAGCTAATCCACACCACAAACCTATGAGGTAGTTTAGCATGACTTTAGTATGAATAAAGTAGGTAAGAAGACAAAAAAAGAAAACAAAATCTGTTCCCACAGTAATATGTTGATCAAACCCTCCTCATTCTGGTCATAAAAAGGCAACAATCAATTCTTTGTACAAGCTGGTCAAACAAACAATGAATATTCAGCTTGGATGGAATGTAGAGAGGGCGGTTATTTCATTTCCTGACAGTTTAGAAAGTTTAGTTTGTTATTGGAGTTCTAGTATTCTGTGCTCACAGTGACTCATCCATAACACCTCCCTCAAAGATCAGCTTTGGAAGAGGTGTGGCCATGGCCCCTCCGCAGGGCTCAAATTTGCCTCTGGAAGTATTAGCATTTATCATCTATCCCTATTCTTCCTCTCTTGGTCTGAATGGTCTAATAAACTCACTTCAGTAGGAAGGTATAAAGACTCTTGCAGTTCCAATTTATGTTTATATGTTATCTAAGAGACAAATGAAAAACAAACCTACACTGGTCTTTGTGGTCAAGCAATTGCAGATGAGATATTTATTACGATTTTTATCAGCAAAAGGGATCACTGCGGTCCTCTGTACTTAGCAGATGGTTTTATGATAATACATATTAGTGCACCGGGCTGTGGAGGTTATATATAATGAAAACTCGTTAATTTGGGTTTCACTACCATGGCATTTGTGGCAACTGGCACAGGTGCTAGCCAGAAGCTGACCTCTGTACTTAAAGAAGAAAAACCCTTCGCCAAGTTAAGTGAATTGCATGACCGGGTCTGTAGGAGTATTTTGTCTCTATAAGAAGACCTAGACAATTTCAACCACCTAGCAAGTATCCATTTAAATACAAAGGAAAAAAAAAAACCCTCTAATATAAGGATGCCATTAGGCTTGTGTGTTATTTTAGTTTTGCATTATTTTTGCCTCATTGGAGCAAAATTTTAATGTCAGTACTTCAGTTGACATTACTCCAAGTACTCAGGAACAGTGAAAGTACTTTATGTACCAATAATTTGGAGAGTCTCTTTCAAACAGATAGGGTTCTCCCCTAGGTCCCTTGAATTGAAGTTTTACAGAAAACCCCTGGACTCGATCTTTTCTCTCCAGGAATCTCTGCTGTCATAGGGTGACTCTGTCAGCGCAGCTCCACAATGGCCAGGTCCCCCTGGGTGTCTTCCTCTCTGCCAGAATTAATTTGGCTATTTGAAAACATTTACCTTGCATCTCACTCCCATCTGTTCATGATGAATTGGAACGTAAGACATGACCTAATAAAACAAATATAGCCGTTCTACTACTACCACTATTGCTACGAATGATAAATCAGAACAGAAAGAACAATAAACAGCTAGCTTTCCAAGGAAGGTTTTTTCCGTCTAAGACTTCCCAAAATATAGATAACATTCATGGGCTCTTCCTGTTTAAAACTTAATATGTCAACTCCATGGTACATTGGAACAATAATTTCCCTTATTTATGCAAAAATAAATAAATAAATTTGAAAACAAACAAGCAAACTCTCTGGCAGGATATTCACTTTCACTTGACAGGTTGCCAAGGAGAAATAGAATTTGGATGAGGAATTCTGAAGTAATCCGATTATTATATCCAGAAGCTGATCTGTAAAGGGTTTGGCATAGCTCCTTTGTATATCAAGAGATCTATGTTCATGGGCTCATCTATATTAGGTTATTAAAAAAAAAAAAAAAACAATGCTTGAGAGTATGAGCTCACTCACTACACACAGACAGAAACAAAGTTTTTTTTTTTTTTTTTAACTTGGCCAGTGCTTATTTTACAGCAGAATAGACAAAACAAAACAAAAAAAAAAGCACTATTTCACACATTCGCAGACAAGTCACCATTGGAGGTTTGTAGCTCTGTTGTGTGCTTTCCAAAATAGATTGCTTCCCATCGGACCCTCCTTCCTTTCCGTGGGACAGCACGTGGCTGGTGGAGCCGCTGGTCTCTGTAGGCACGGAAGCTGGCAACCCGGGTCCCTCCTGAGTGGGCCCTCTCAAGGGAATGGGACCAAATTTCAAACACCTCAATAACAACACTGTGCGTTTCTAAGTCATTTCATTTATTGCTCACTGAGTCGTAACCACCTCAGCTCTCTGTGGAAAAACAATGGATGTCCAGAAAATCCTGACACCAGGAGACCCATTGTCTGCATGGTCACAATGTACAAAGGGCAACCCCAGCCAGATCACTGAGAAGCATCATGAATAAGAAGGTAAATGTCTGGCTTTACGGCCATCCTACAGGACACCAGATCTGGTCACGACAGAGAAGAATGAAACCCAGAGAAGGCTTTCTAATTTACACTCAGAGGCGTTCCCCATCAGAGAATAACAGTTTTCCAGTCTGCCAGTGGTGTTCTTTCTGAAGTGATTGAACCTTGGCTCGGCAAGAGGACTCCAGTGAGAAACAGGAATAGGGAGACTCGCCATACCCAAGGCTGTCAATTCTTCAGAGTTTACTCAGTTCTTCTCAAATTGCCAACACCCCACGTCAAAACCCACAATTCAGGCCAACTTCATAAGAAATGTTCGTTTATTTCCCTCTCATTCTAGGGTTTGTAATTCTTCTCTTGGATGCCTTTGGGAAAACATTTCATCAAGGTCAGCTGCTATTCAGACATTTTTGCCTAAGAGGATCATCATGCAGGCAAACGGATTCTCTTCCTAAGCTATTATTTTGGCAGCTTGCAAAGAGAACTTGGCTTAACCTTGAGAAACTGTTCTTTGAATGATCAGAAAGAAAGGATGGGGATTCTTCCTTTATCCACCCTCTTTATTCTCGTTCAGATGGCAAACCCGGCTCGCAGTTTTGAAGGTGAAATGAAGGAGGAGAATTTATGTCCGTTATGTATCTTCTAACAGTGACTCATTCTGGTTCTGTGCATGTTGCTGCCAATCATGTTCAGCATGATGAACAAATAATGTTTCTTTCTTGATGGAGGTGCTCTACATCTCAGTCATCAAAGATTTCATGGAATATTTATGTGTTGAAGAAATCTAGAATAAATTGGACATTTAGATTTTCCCACTGTCTTCAAGTTTGAATGATGTTCCCACTGTTTGCTATAGGATTATAATTTAGAACATGTACTAAATAGATTATCAGGAAAGAATTTAAAAATCCATCCAGATATCATAACTTACCACAAAATTAAAAGACAAAGAAAGAAAGAAAGAAAGAAAGAAAGAAAGAAAGAAAGAAAGAAAGCTCATTCACTTCCAAAACCAAGATTAGTCATATGTTAATTTGTGAATCCTCATAAGAAATGTTCATTGTTCAAGAGAGAATCCTCCACTGGTAGTTGATAAGCAATTCTCCATGGCAGAGAAATCCTGACATTTTTTTCTCATCTCTTGATTGATGTTTTCACTACTTATTCTTCAGGCTATAAGACAGAAAGGAACACAGTCTTACCTTCTTTCATAATTATGTATTCCAACCTCCCTCTCTCCTTCCTCCCCCCCTTTCTCTGTCTCAATCTCTCCCCCACATCACTTTAGCCATCAAATTAAAGTAAAGCTGGATTTGTATGATGAATCTTTTATATTCTAAATAACCTGTAAATATAATAACTCAATTACCAATGTCATCTCCATGTAGGTACAAGAAAATATATGCCTCAGTCTTGTCAATCCAGATACTACATTCATTCTGTAAGTTCTAAAGATGAAATTAACCAATTGGTTTATATTTGTAATGGATTGCATATACCCATCTTTAAGTTTCAGATAGAACGACCTGTAGAACTCTCTTCTTGGGAGGGGGAACAACACTATAGAATTTGGATTTCAAATTACTATTATAAACCTCATTCTCAATTCATTCAGAATTTTCCCTGATATTGATAAACAGGAGAAATGTTTTCTGGTTTTAGTCTCAAAAAGTACTGATTTAAGTTAAACAGGCTACTAATTCTTAAAGGTTTTGGGTTTTGTTTTTCTTTATGATAAGAAGATACTACCATTTATTTATGCCTACTGTGTGTCAAGAATTTCACACTTATTTTACTTCTAATTTAATCCCCACCTTTAATTTGGATGTCATTTCTTCCCATTTTAACGATGATAACACTGAGGCTTCAATTGGCTAAGTGAATCGCACACGTTCATACAGCTGCTTGCGGGGGGGTGGGGGGAAGGGGTGTTGAACCCCAGGAAAGATCAGAATCAAAAGGCAAAAGGTTTGTTGCCATCCTGTGCAGGGAATTTCTCTCACAGCATTGAACATGTCCTCTGGCTGCAACGAGGCTGCCAAAACAGTCTCGAGCGTGTAGTTTACAATTATCCCTAAAGCTGCTTCTTAGAGGAGATGGTGTCAGAAACGCTGGAGCAGGTTAGAATCCTTGCATAGATTTTCCTATCCCTCTTTATTAAGAGCTAAATATGGTAGTGGAAATCTGGTGAATGAAGATTCACAAGCTACAAAGGAAAATTCTATCACTCACACGGCATATCGTGAAATTTTATTTCAAAAAAAAATGCTGTCATAGAATATTCTTAGGATCCGAATAAGTGTTTGAATGTTGTTGTAGAAGGCAGACCAAAACAAAATGGAAACTACATGTATTTCTGGGTAAAAAAAGATAGCTTTGGAATTTTGCCTTGGAATGACCCTGGTAAGCACAGCCACTTTTAAATGGTTGTTATAAAAAGAAAAATCTTGTTTTGGAATCTCATATTCGATATCTGTGCCATCTGGTCATGACCTGAGGAAATTCTACAATCCTTGTCGTTTTCATGTATTAATGTGACATAAGGTTGAAAGTTTTCACTAAGCAAACAAGTATAATCTCATTTTTATAAACTGCAAAGATGAACACTTTTCAGAATAAAATGAGTTTGAAGTGCAGCACCGCCGTGTAATAGTGCAAAGACCAAACACATAGGCAGCTGAGCGGCCGTAGTTATGATTACATCATTAGAGGAGACTAGAAGAGACGTGGGTGTTTTTTTTTTTTAAACTTATAGTAAAAGTGGTATATTAAGAACTTAATCCCATAAGGAGCAAAAATATCCCCTCTTCCTTTTTATAGTCAGAATAATTATTCAGACCCTCTCTGAACACAGAAGTAATGACAAATTAAAATGTCTTTCAATTCCATATAGCTTTTATAATTATTCATCCGTTACTCTTATTATTGCTGAAAAGCCTCCTTCATATTTTAGTCAGCATCCCATTTGATACAAAAGAACACGGACAATTTTACTGCTATTAATAAATATGCAGCCATCCAATCCAAGATGAAAATTCTTTTTCATCTGAGAGATAAGCTGCATAATTCATGTATTTTCAGAAATTTCTTTAAATAGAAATTGAACAAAGGCATAGGGAAAAAGAATTCATTATATAGTTGCCATTTGTGGTGAGGGACAGTGTCTGTTCTTACAGAGTCTGAGAGTTAATTCAATTTGAAGAGAATTTCAATTGCCCTGTATATGTACCAACATACTCATAGAGCCGACTTTAGTTTTGACATCTATCATCATAAAAATGATATAACATAGCTGCCACTTGACTTAAAAAAATGTAACAGAAGGTTACTAGGTACTTTTCTTCAGGTCTTGGAATGCAGTTAGAAAAACTTCACAGCAATTTGGAATGGGTGCCTTGCTTTCCAAAAAGAGAACTGTCCATGTCAGTGAAGCATGGGGCTCCATCTGACTTCTGTGAGTTCCAGCCCCTGTAGGAAGGAGTTTCTGACACATGGAGATGGCCTTGCAGGGTAGGCCCGCATTCCCAAGACCCCACACCAAATGAGAAGCACTCTTGCAGGACCAGTTAAGTAAAAAAAGCTTCTGTTTGTACTAGTTGCCTTTTTGCCCATTCAGACCTGGAAGGTTCAGAGGGGGTGGTGTTCCAGATTGGGCCTGAGTGTAGCCTTATGTACACTGGTAAGGATTTCTTTCATTCTTTTGTTTTCACATGAAGTATAGTTGACACACAATGCTACATTAGTTTCAGGTGTACAACTTAGCCATTCAACCGCTCTACACATTATGCTACGCTCCCCAGCTCCCCACAGTGCAGCTACCATCTGTCACTGTACAACTATTACAATACCATTTACTATATTCACCATGCTCTACCTTTCAGCCCCATGATTTATTTAGTCCATACCTGGACGCCTGTATCTCCCACTTGCTTCCACCCATCTTGCCCCTTTTCCTTCTACTTTCCCCTCTGGCAACCACCAGTTTGTTCTCTGAGTTTACGGTTCTGCTTCTGCTTTTTAAAATATTTCTTTGGGGCACCTGGGTGGCTCAGTCGGTTAAGCGTCCAACTTCAGCTCAGGTCATGATCTCACAGTTCATGAGTTCGAGCCCCACATCAGGCTCTCTTCTGTCAGCACAGAGCCCTCTGTCTCCCTCTCCCTTTGCCTCTCCCCCACCACACACACTCTCTCTCTCTCTCTCTCTCTCTCTCTCAAAATAAATAAACATTAAAAAATATTTCTTTGTTCATTTGTGTTTTAGATTCCACATATAAGTGAAATCACATGGGGGTATTTGTCTTTTCTGTCAGAATTATTTCAATAAGCAATACCTCTAGGTTCAACTATATTGTCACAAATGGCAAGATCTCTTTCTTTTTACCTAGAAAAGAATTTTTAATACCAAAATTGAACTGTTCTCACTATGGAAGATGACCAGAAACATGTGCAGTCTTTCTGAGATGTTATCAAGGTCAGGGAAAGGGGTGTGGAATGTGTTCTGAGCAGTGTGTATGGAGATGGTTACTGGAGAAAAATTGATGGGACTACCTCACACTAAATGTAAACTATTCAGTAAACCAATTAAAAAACTAAGCAGAGTATCCTTAGTCATAATGAAGCCTGGTTTCTGACACTAGACAGCAAGTTTACAGGGACATAAGAAATGAAATCATGAAATCATGGACGACAGCTTCTACAAAATGATGGGGCCAGAATGAGTTAAGTTTGTTGGATGAGGAGGAGCTATGTTCCAGACATTTTCCACACACATGTTGTTGAACAATCATGACTTTGATATGCTGCCTGAGATGTTCAATCTGCTGCCTGAGATGTGCCATGAATGACATCTGAGCACTGTCAACTTTGCTCAGTTTATCACCATAGGGCAAAGATAAACCAAATTAAACTAGATTTCCCAAATCAAGCCTCCCTCAATTTTGATTCTTTCCTTTCTTGCATTCCCTAACTTGGCGAACAAGAACTCAAGGCGGAAATTCAGTGTCTCCCTGGCCCATTTCTTTTTCTCCCCCACCCCATAACAAATCAACCACAAGTCTTACTGGCCTCCTATTTTACTCTGAAATATGGCATGTCCTCTGCACCTCCCACCCATGGCCTCTTCTGGGCCCTTGACATTACACTCGGCTTCTATCTGGCACCTTTGCAACCAGCTCTGCTGTGTCATCACACTGGTGTTACAGTGTTTCACTAGGTTCCTACTGGAGAAAAACATAATAAACAAAGGTCATTTTGTGATATGGCCAGGGCTTCTCCTCCAGCTCGATCTTTTCATCAATGACCCCGTAATCATTCTAAAATCCCATCACGGATGTTTCTGAACCTGCCACACTGCCATGTGCTTTTACAGTTTGTATAAGTGCTTCCTTCTGCCTGGGAACTCATCCTTCACTCCTAGCCTTGCCCAGATTTCCCCATTCCTTTTAGTGGAAGCATGCTTCCTTTAAATATCCTTCCTCTAACTTACCCTGCCCCAACCAAATGCATTTGGAATATTTTGAGCCGCCACTAGGGAGTAGAGAACAAAACCTCAAGAAAATGCCCAAGCCACAGCAAGTGGTCAGTAAACTGCTGTGACAAAGGATGCAGCGTGTCCTGCTTCTGAGAGTCGTGAATGGCAGGGAATGAGGTGGGTTGGAGAAGAAAGAGGAGAAGAGAAAAAATGTGGGAGAAAAGATGAAGCATGGAGAGAACGGAACAAGGAAAATGGACTTCTGGGCATGGTGCTACCTCTGTGTGATGCCCAAATCTTTGAAATTTGTCTAAACAAATAAAATACTTGCAAAATGTTAGTTGTTAGTGGAAGTTTATGTAGTCTGAGTGATAGGGGTGGGGGTGGAGGGGAGAAGCACTCAAAGTTACAGGGGCAGAAAGATGTAGAAAGACCGTAAGACACCAGGAGTTAAAAACACTGGCAGGATGAATTTCTCCAAATCCTTCTTGGAAAAACAAATCCTGTGTATTTATAACGCACTGAATAAATAAATCATTTAAGATTCAAGAATCAGGCTAATTCAGAGAAAAGTCAGCTATTAAGAACATTCAAGAAACTGTGAATATTCAGAAGTATAGGATATTTAAAATGAATGCAGGTCTATTACTTCCTAATACACATAGACTAGCAAAATTGACAAGAATGATTTGTAATTAACTTACCAAAACACCTAAGAAAACAAGCCTCCTCTGTTTATATAGAATTTGCATTGTTTATATGCAAATGAATGCTCCCGAAGTACTTGAGAACAATTTATTCCCTTAAGAAGGCACATATTCTCTCTATAATCTTGTTTACACTATTCATTTGCTTTGCAAAACATTTTTTATGAAATCACAAAATAATGAAATGTGAGAGTTCGAAGGACCCCAGGGATCATATAGGAAAGTCCAAAGTACTCATTTTATAGATGAAAAATTCAACAGAACCCCTGACACACTCATTTACCCCTAGCATTTCTGAGGCCTGCATGCTCACATCCCAATCCCCCTAATTTGGGGGACTCCATTCTTTCTACGATGGGGTGCTAGCCACAACTGAGGCAGATGCAAACAGAACAAGGACGTTACAAAGTGTTAGTTAGGCTTTGGGGCATCACCAGGACCCATCAGACTCCTAGATCAAGGTGAGAGTCCAGTACCCCTTTTCCATTCACTTATAGATTGGGAGGCCTGGTTAGTCTCAGTTTGCTTCTAAGCCTCACTAAGCTCCTACTCTGTCTCCTGCAAGAAATCTTTCCTGACTCCCGCTTCCCTACCCATCCTAGTTAGGACCCATCCCAAGTGCTTTCTTCTATTGTTTCTGTAACCACATCATATTGCCATCTTGTGTTTACTATCTGTCCTCCTTCCAAAGAAGCCTGGGACTTCTGTATTTTCAATGCTCGCAATAAGTGCTGACAGAGTCAAAGCTTATCCTTCTCCAAAGAAACACATGAGACCAGAGAAGGAATCAATTGGTACATTGGGAAAAAGCCTAACTCCCAGCTACTACATTCCTCAGTTCCTGCTCTATCTTGGGCAAATCCATTTCCAGCTTTCATTCACAGATAAGAAAAACAATTAAGAATTCAAAGCATCTCTATTATCTCTGTCTTCTAGTCTTACAGGTTCGAAGGGCTTGTGATTTAAAGTCAGAAAACTTGATTTTAAACTCCAACACTATTGCTAGTTGGATATTTATGTACTGTGTTTTTACGTTATTAGTTTCAGTTTATCCATCAATAAAACAAAGACATCCATAATATCTTTCCTATAGGAGTGTCATGAGAACTAAATGAGATAATACATATGAATATGTCCAGTAACTACAAAAAATTTAGAGATTTTTCTCTTTACCCTTGCTCCTAATCACTTGAAAATAAATTTCTGATGTAGCTGCTATATCTACTATATAATAAGAAATTGTTTTTTTTTTGTTTGTTTGTTCCAGGTTCTTGGGGTGGAGATTCAAAGCCCTTGGAATTTCCCACTTATTAGGAGTACCTTTGGTTTCTGGTTTTTGGTTTTGGTTTTGGTTTTTAACATTTACAAAGTGACATTTGGCTTTTTTCCCTGTGTTTATTTATTTTTAATTGAAGTATAATTGATGTACAATGTTATATTAGTTTCAGGTGTAAAGCATAGTGATTTCAGCAGTATATACATCACGAAATACTCACCATGATAAAAACAGTTACCTTCTGTCACCACACAAAGTATAGTCAACTAATGTATGACAAAGGAGGCAACAGCATTACGGTGGGGAAGAACAAAGCTGGAGGTATCACAATTTCAGATTTCAAGATATATTACAAAGCTGTAGTAAACAAAATAGTATGTTACTGGCACAAAATATAGACACAAAGAGCAATGGAACAGAATAGAGAGTCCAGAAATAAACCCACACTTATGGTCACTTAATGGCAAAGGCGACAGGACATATAGTGGGAAAAAGTCTTTTCAACAAATGGTGTTGGGAAAACTGGACAGCTATATGCAAAAGAATGAAACTGGACCACTTTCTTACACCATACACAAAAATAAACTCAAAACAGATTAAAGACCTAAATGTGACACCAGAAACCATAAAACTCCCAGAAAAAAAAAAAAAAAAAGCAGCAACCATGCTGACATCAGCCATAGAAACATTTTTCTGGATCTGTTTCCTCAGGCAAGGGAAACAAAAGCAAAAATAAAACAATTGGGACTACATCAAACTAAAAAGCTTTTGCACAGGAAGAAAGCCATCAATGAAATGATAGGAGTGCCTTTGTTATTCTTGGTGGGCTCTGACAGTTCATGCTAATGAGATGACTCATGGTGAGTCCCTACATAATTTCAAGATGAAGGCTGGCCAGGCCGGAAAGATCCACCCATGTGATCAGAGGGGTTGAGGCTTTGAGCCAAATGATATTATCATGACCTCTGCAGAGGGGAGGAGGACTGTAGAGTTCAGTGATGTGGCCAATGATTTAATCAATCGTGTCTAAGTAACGAATCCACAATAGAAATTCTGGACACTGAAGTTGTCAGAGAGTGAGCTCTACCATCAAATGACAGACCTCAAATCCAAGATCTAGCACTTAGTAGCTCTGTGGTCTTTACTTCAGTTTCCTGATCCATTAGATGGGGATGATATAATAATAGCAGAAATTTCACAGGCTGCTATGGAGATGAAATGAGTTAGTACATATTATATACTTGTCCATATGGAACAACAAATCAGTGTTGTCTCTTACTATAATTATTAGTACTAGTATCACTTGGCTACATGGGCCTCTGCATTAGGCTAAGTAGATTTCTGTGTCTTCTGTAATTGGCAGAAAGAAAGGATGTTGAAGTGAGATATGCTTTCTCACTACCTACCCAAGGGCAGCTTTAGTTGAACATGTTTCCAGTTGAGGAATCATGGAAAACAATGGCATATAGCACAAAGATAGTGGGGGTGGGATGAATGCTAATATTTGATGGGTGCACAATGTTCCCTCCTGCCAAAAAAAAAAAAAAAGGCTAAGATTGTGCAGGCTATACTGTCCACTATCATACCCAGTCTACAGGTGACTATTTAAATATAAAATAATTAAAACTGCATACAATTAAAAATTCAGTTCCTCAGTCACACTGGCCACATTTCAAGTACTCCATAGCTACACGTAGCTAGTAGCTACTGCACTGTATAGAATAGATACAAATCATTTCCATCATCACAGGGGATTCTACCAGACAGTGCTGGTCTAGAACCACCAAAAGTATTTGAAATCAGATATGTTTTGAAATACAAACCATATTTCTTTTATATGTTCTTTTATGTATATTTATATATAGATACATATATACACAATTATGTTATATATATTTTATATAATTGAATTATAATTAATATACAGTAGTATATTAATTTCAGGTATACAATACAATTCTATACATACTCGGTGCTCATGATAAGTGTACTCTTAATCCCCTTCACCTATCCATCCATCTTCTTACCCACATCCCTCTGGCAACCACCAGTTTATAATCTATATTTAAAAGTCTTATTTTTTTTGTCTGTGTTTTCCATTGTTCATTCGTTTTGTTTCTTAAGTTCCACATACACATGAAAGCACATGGTATTTGTCTTTCTCTGACTGACTTATTTCACTTATGTAGCATTATACCCTCCAGATGCACCTGTATTGTTGCAAATGACAAAATTTCATTCTTTTCCATGGTTTCGCATCTTCCTTATCCATTCATCTATGGCATTTTTTATTTTTTTTATCTTTTTAGGAACCTCCACACTGTTTTCCACAGTGGCTACACCAGTTTACATTCCCACTAACAATGCCTGAGGGTTCCTTTTCCTCCATAGCCTCACTGACACTTGTTGCTATTGTTATTGTTCCTGTGTTTTTCATTTTAGTCACTCTGACAGGTGTGAGGTGATATTTCATTGTTGTTTTTATTTAATGCTTATTTATTTTTGAGTGAGTGGGGTAGGGGCAAAGAGAGAGAGGACAGAGGATCCAAAGTGGGCTCTCTGCTGACAGCCGACAGCCTGATGTGGGGCTCAAACTCACAAACAGTGAGATTATAACCTGAGCTGAAGTCATATGCTCAACCAACTGAGCCACCCAGGCACCCCATTCATTGTGTTTTGATTTGCATCCCTGATGATTTAGTGATGTTGAGCATCTTTTCACATATCTTTGGTCATCTGCATGTCTTTTTGGGAAAAATGTCTATTCATGTCCTTGCCTATTTTTAATTGGATCGTTTGTGGGATTTTTGGTGTTAATGTAGAAGTTCTTTGTATGTTTTAGATATTAACCCCTTATCAGATATGTCATTTGTAAATATCTTCTCCTATTCAGTAGATTGCCCTTTTGTTTTGTTGATGGTTTCCTTCACTAGGCAAAAGCTTTTTATTTTGGTATAGTCCAAATAGTTTAACTTTACTTTTGTTTCCCTTGCCAAAGGAGACATATCTAAAAAAAAAATGTTTCTATGGCTAGTGTAAAAGTGGTTACTGCCTATGTTTTCTTCTGGGAATTTTATAGTTTTGGGTCTCACATTTAGGTCTTTAATCTATTTTGAGTGTGTGTGTGTGTGTGTGTGTGTGTGTATGTGTGTGGTATAAGAAAGTTGTCTCATTCTTTTGCAGGTAGCTGTCCGGTTTTCCCAACACCATTTGTTGAAGAGAACTTTTCCCATTGTATATTCTTGGCTCCTTTGTTGTAGATTAATGGATCATAAAGGTGTGGGCTTATTTCTTGGCTCTCTAATCCATTCTGTTGATCTATGTGTCTATTTTTATGATAGTATCATACCGTTTTGATTACTACAGCTCTGTAGTGTATCTTTAAATCTGGGATTGTGATACCTCCAGTTTTGTTCTTTTTCAGTATTGCTTTGGCTTTTTGAGGACTTTTGTGGTTCCATACAAATTTCAGGATTATTTAGGTGTGCCTGGGTGGCTCAGTCAGTTAAGCTCCGACTTTGGCTCAGGTCATGATCTCACAGTTCATGGGTTTGAGCCCCATGTCAGGTTCTGTGCTGACAGCTCAGAGCCTGGAGCCTGCTTCAGATTCTCTGTCTCCCTCTCCTTCTGCCCCTCATCCACTCATGCTCTGTCTCTCTCAAAAATAAACAAACATTAAAAAAAATTTTTTAATTTAAAATTCAAATTTCATGATTATTAGTTCTACGTCTGTGAAAACTATTGTTTGCATTTTTATAGAGATTGATTGCATTAAATCTATAGATTGCTTTAGGTAGTATGGATATTTTAACAATATTGGTTCTCCCAATCCATGAGCATGGAATATTTTTCCATTTGTTTATATCATCCTCAATTTCTTTCATCAGAGTTTTATAGTTTTTGGAATACAGGTCTTTCACCTCCTTCGTTCAGTTTACTCCTACATATGTTATTCCTTGGTGGTTCAATTGTAAATGAGATTATTTTAAAATTTCTGTTACTTCATTATTAGTGTATAGTAATGTAACAGATTTTTGTATGTTGATTTTGTATCCTGTAACGTCACTGAATTCATTAATCAGTTCTAGCAATATTTTGGTAGAGTCTTTAGGGTTTTCTATATACAGTATCATGCTATCCACAGATACTGAAAGTTTTACTTCTTTCTTATCAATTTAGATGCCTTTTATTTCTTTTTCCTGTCTGATTGTTGTGGCTAGGACTTCCAGTACTATGTTGAATAAAAGTGGTGAGAATGGACATCCTTGTCTTATTCCTCATCTTAGAGGAAAAGTTTTCAGTTTTTCACCATTGAGTATGATGTTAGCTATGGGTTTCTCATATATGGCTTTCATTAAATTGAGGTATGTTCCCTCTAATCCTACTTTGTTGAGAGAGTTTATCACGAATGTATCTTGTACTTTGTCAAATGCTCTTTCTGCATCTAGTGAGATATTCATATGGTTTATACCCTTTATGTTGTTAATGTGATACATCACATTGGTTGATTTGCAAATATTGAACCACCTTGCATTCTTGGAATAAATCCCACTTAATTGTGGTGAATGATTTTTTAAATGTATTATTGGATTCAGTTTGCTAATATTTTGTTGGAGATTTTTGCACTTATGTTCACCAGAGATATTGGCCTTGTAGTTTTCTTTTTTGTAGTGTCTTTATCTGGTTTTGGTATCAGGGTAATGCTGGCCTCATGGAATTATTTTGGAAATTTTCCTTCCTCTTCTAAATTTTGGAATAGTTTGAGCAGAAAAGGTATTAACTTTTTAAATGTTTGGTTGAATTCACCTGCAAAGTCATCTATTTCTGGACTTTCATTTGTTGAGAGTTTTTGATTACTGATTCCATTTTATTGTCAGTAATCAGTCTGTTCAAATTTTCTATTTCTTCCTGATTCAGTTTTGGAAGGTTAAAGGTTCCAGGAATTTATTCATTTCTTCTAGGTTGTCCAAACATTGACATATAATTTTTCATGTATAATGCATAATCCTTTGTATTATATATAATCCTTGGTATTGCTGTTCTGTTGGTTGTTATTTCTCCTCATTTCTGATTTTACTTACTTGAGTCTTTTCTCTCTCTCTCTTTTTCAGGAGTCTGACTAATGGTTAATCAATGTTATTTATCCTTTCAAAGAACTATGTCCTGGTTTCATTGATCTATTCTACTGTTGTTTAGACTCTTTTTCACTTATTTCTGTTCTAATATGATTTTAATCTTTTCTGATTTTGTTGAGACTTGTTTTGTAATCTAACATGTGATTTATTCTGGAGAAGATTCCATGTACATTTGAAAAGATGATGTATTCTGCTGTTTTGGATGGAATGTTCTGAATATATCTGTTAGATCCATCTAAACCAAAGTGTCATTCAAAGCTATTGTTTCTTTGTTGATTTTCTGTCTAATGATCCATCCACTGATGTTAAGTGGAGTGTTAAAGCCCCCTACTAAAAGTATATTACTATCAATTTGTTCTTTTATATCTGTAAATGGTTGCATTTGGGTGTTCCCATGTTGGGTGTGATTGTTATATCTTCTTGTTAAATCGTTCCCCTTATTATTGTGCAGTATCCTTCTTTATCTCATGTTACAGTCTGTTTTAAAATTCATTTGCCTGATATAAGTATTGCTAGACTTATACCTGGGTTTCTCTTTGCTTCTATTTGTATGGTAAATGTTTTTCTATCTCTTTACTTTCAATATGCAAGTGACTTCAGGTCTGAAGTGAGTCTCTTGTATGCAGCAGAGATGAGTTCTGCTTTTTTACCTATTCAGTCACCTCTGTCTTTTGAGTAAAGCATTTAGTTCATTTACATTCAATGTAATTATTGATAGGTATGTACTTACTGTCATTTTGTTACTTGTTTTATGGTTGTTTTTGTAGTTCCTCTGTTCCCTTCTTCTCTTACTCTCTTCCCTTGTGGTTTGATGGCTTTCTTTAGTAATATGCTTGGATTAGTTTCTCTTTATTTTTCACATATCTGTTATAGGTTTCCAGCTTTTCATCTGTGGTTACCATTAGGTTGACATATAACATCCCATGCATATAGCAGTCTATATTAAGTTGATGGTTGCTTAGGTTTAAACCCATTCTAAAGCCCTACATTTTTACTCTCTCCTCATGTTTTACATATATGGTGTCACAATTTCTATCCTTTTATTTTGTGAGTCCTTTGATTGACTTTTATACATATAATTGATTTTATTCCTTTTGTGCTTTAATCTCCATACTGTTTTTAAAATTTTTTTTAACGTTTATTCACTTTTGAGAGACAAGAATGCAAGCAGGGGTGGGGCAGAGAGAGAGGGAGACACAGAATCCGAAGCATCCTCCAGGCTCTGAGCTGTCAGCACAGAGCCTGATGCAGGGCTCAAACTCATGAACCACAAGATCATGACCTGAGCCGAAGTCGGGCACTTAACCAACTGAGCCACCCAGGCACTCCTCCATAGTGTTTTTATAAATCATTAATCTACGACTTTTAGTAAGTTTGTATTTACCTGTGAAAAATTTTTTCCTTTAATAATTTTCTCTTTTTTTAAGTGTATTTATTTATTTTGAGAGAGAGAGAGAGTATGTGTGTGTGTGTGAGCAGCCAAGGGGCAGAGAGAGAGGGATAGAGAGAATCCCAAGCAGGCTCCACACTGCCAGCACAGAGTCCAATGTGGCCTTGAACTCACAAACTGTGAGATCATGACCTGAGCTGAAACCAAGAGTCAGACACTTAACTGACTGAGCCACCCAGGTGTCCCCCTTTCATAATTTTCTCACTATTTTTCTTTACACTCAAAGACTTCCCTTTAACATTTCTTGAAAGGCTAGATCTATTTTTCTATTCTGAACAAGAGCCTTATTGGGTGAAATATTTTTTGCTGCAAGTTTCCTCCTTTCATCACTTTTAATATATTATGTCATTCATTTCTGGCCTGCAAAGTTTCTGCTGAAAAATCAGCTGATAGTCTTATAGGGTTTCTCTTGTATAAAATTATTTTCTTTTCACCCATTGCCTTTAAAATTCTTTTTCATTACTTTTGTCATTTTAATTTCTATGTGTCTTGGGTGAACCTTCTTGGGTAGGTTTTGTTGGGGCTCTCTGTGCTTCCTGGATCTGGATTTCTGTTTCTCTCCCCAGGTTAGGAAAGTTTTCAGCTATTATTTCTTCAAATAAGTTTTCTGCCCCCTTTCCCCTCTATTCTCCTTCTGGGATCCTATAATGCAAATGTTATTATACTTGATGATGTAGCTGAGTTCCCTTAATCTATTCTTGTTTTATTAATCTTTATTCTTTTTGTTATTCAGCTTGGTTGCTTTCCATTACTCTGTCTTCCAGGTTGCTGATCTGTCCTGCTTTCTCTAGTCTACTAGTTATTCTCTCTTGTGTATTCTTAATTTCAGCTATTGAGTTCTTCATCTCTGATTGGTTCTTTTTTATATTTTCTATCTCTTTGTTGAAGGTCTCACTGAGGTCCTCCACTCTTTCCTCAAGTCCAGTAAGTATCTTTATGACCATTACCTTGAACTCTCTGTCAGGTAGATTGCTTATTTCCATTTCATTTAGCCCTTTGGTGTGATTTTGTCACACTCTTTCATTGGGGACATATTCCTCTGTATTTTCATTTTTTCTAATTCTCTGTGTTTGTTTCTATGTATTAGGAAAGTCATCTACGTCCCCGATCTTGGAAGTAGTGGTCTTATGAAGAAGAGGTCCTGTAGTGCCCTGCAGTGCAGTGTCCCCTGTCCACCAGAACCAGGTGACTCAGGGGTGTCTCATATATTTTGTGCACCATTATGTTGTGATTGAAATGCTTTTGCCTTCAATCCAGTCATCTGCAATGGCCCCCTTTGCCTGTTGCAGACCGGGTTTGGTCCTTGTGCCTTAAGAGACCAGTCTGGGTCTGCCTTGGTCTTGTAGTTGGGTCAGATCAGATGTCTTCCCTCAGTCTGTCTGTTGGGGTTGCAGTGACTCCAAACTACAGGGTTCTCTTATTTCCCTGTCCCCTGTGAGGTTTTTGTTGGTGGGAAATGCCAAAAGTGAGATCAGATGTCTGCCACTAACTCATTGCTAGGGGTACAGTCAAACTGATGTATGTGGTTACCTTCCCCCTTTCCTAGGGCAAGAATCATGTTGGAGTAGTGCTGGCCACTATTGGGGCTGCTTGTAGAATTTCAGGTGCCATCTTGGAGGGACTCCCACCAAGTGGGGCAGGTTGGATGGGACAGATCTACAGGAGAACACACAGGCAGGGTAAGCTGTTAGCAAGCTATGTGTGAGTGTTTGCACACTGGTTCTGGCAGGTTTCCAGATATCTAGGCTGAAGGTTGGGGGGGTGAGGAGAAATGGCACCTGCTAGCTCTTTTGTTCTTGGAGAAGTTTCATAAAGATCCTCCGCATCCAGTGCACGTTCTGAGATCAGTAAATAAATATCTTTCCAGTATACCCCAAGTGTTTTCAGCTGCTGCTTCTATGCTGTATCTTCACAGGATTGTTTGTTATGCTGGCTGTTTAAGTGCAGGGACTCAGTTTCCTACTGCTCTGTGGCTCTCACAGAGCTAAGCCTGCTGAAATTTAAAGTACTCAGAGTTAAGCCTCACTCATTGTAAAAACTCACATAGTTAAGCCCCTCTGGTTTTTGATGCCAAATATTATAGGGACTCATCTTCCCAGTAGAGGTCTCTCCTGTCTGGGGTACAGGTATGTGGTCTGCTCCTCACCCTTCTCTGTGCTCTTGGTGTCCCTCCTGTCTGTGGTTGGTCTCACAGGGAGTTTGGCTCCTGAATGTGTCTCTGTTCCTCCTACCATTTTTGATGTGGTCTCCTCTCTATGATTAACTGCAGAGAGTCTGTTCTGATAGTCTTTCGGTTATTTTCTGGGTTAGTTACACTGCTGTGGCTGTGATCTAGGTGTACCTATGGGATAAGGTAAGCTTAGGATCCTCCTACTCTGCTATCTTCCCAGGCTCCCTGCCAAATTCATTTTTTTTAAAGTCCTACAATCATGTAAATTCCATTAATTTTTCTCAAAATGCAAGATAAAATGAAAAATAATGGAGAGAATGCCTGCTATTATGCTCAAATAATGTGTAGCTTCTCTCAAACATTTTAGTGACTGTAAGTTTAGGAATTAGGAGAGAGGAAACGTCCAAACCCTTGAGATGCTGTCCTCCTTTCCTTCCACTCATATGCAAATGTCCTGGGGTATGTACCTTTTGAGAACCTGGAGGCCAACAATTCCAAATGACTCTTAGTATGCCCAGGTCATCAACTGTAGAGGTGGAAAGCCACTCCTCAAGCTGGCCCTTGGGCAGATAGGAATTGAAGTCCGTGAAGCAGAGTAGTAGAAACAAAGGAATGAGCTGGCAGAAGCATGTGTTGGTGGGGTATGTAGGGAGCTCATGGGAAAGGGAAGGACAGGGGACTGAAATGATAAAAACAGAAAAGAAATACTGTGTGAGGCTGATTGCTAGGAAGGAGACTGGGAAGTGTGGTGGGATGAGATGTAGCCAGTTTTCAGGGAGAGACGCCAGGCTGGGATGGAGAGGAAGAGGTCTAGAAGCTGACAGAGGAGGCATGGGGTCTGTACCAATGCAAGAGTCACTGAGGGGCCAGGGAGGACTCAGGTACCCTGACTGGCCTGCTGGTGGTAAAAATAATACTACAATGATAATGCAATTTTCATACTAGTTATTTGACAATTATTATATTATTATCAAAACCCCAAAACAAGTGAACTCAGAAAGAGCCTTCAATTTAAAATCTAGGCCTGGAATTACCACTAAATGGCTACGTTGAAAGTGTAGCTTCATCTGGGAAACCTCAACTTCTTCAGCTATTCAATGGAGAAATGGGCAAAGCCATTCTCCAGGATCTTTCACCTCCAACATGCTGAAATCCTGGGGCCAGGCCAACGTCGCTGCCATGGAGACAGACTCAATCCTTTAAGACATTCAATTCCAAGTTCAGCAGTTTTCTGTCAGCTCATCTAAATTATAGCAAACTCCAAAATGACAAATCCACAGATAAAGAGGATTCTGTACTAATTTTCTTTTCCTTTCTCCCCTCCGCCCCCTTCAGGCTCAGAGTTTATTTGTTAACCAGCACCAACTAGAAACAGTCAACCCTTTCAGAAGATGCTCAAATCCACTACTGAAAGTTGTCAGTACATTTTGTAAACAGAGCAAAACTCTGTCTTATACATAGGCCAAAGAAGAGGATCAAGAAAGTCAGCATGTGCTCACAGAAAGTCTCTGGGAAGCCGTGGCCTGATGCAGCATCCTCCAGAGCACCTGGGTTGGTTCTGGACCAAAACAACAAATCACAGACTACAAAAGTCCTTGCAGTGTCTATAATAGGCAAAGTCAATGATGTAGAGAGAATTGAGGCACATGTAGAAATCGTCCTAGTGAAAGGATCCTCCCATCATGATCCCCACTCCAAATAACTATATCCTCTATATTGTCCCTGCAGGACTTCTATGATGCAGAGTGGGGTACACTGGGGTAGTCTGGAGTCCTGGTGCCATGAGACACCATCTAAATCATGCAACAGATATAAAATGACTCATCTTCCTTGAGCCCCAGGTCTCTATTCTCTAAACTGAGGTTAAGACAACTCCTGCATAGGACTTTGGTGACAAATAAATGGATTAATGAAAGCCCTTTGTAAATGGTAAAATTAGTGGAAAAACTATTCAAATGTAAATCATTAGAGTTATAACTTTATATAACCATATGACTTTAATACTCTTTAAAGTCTATGGTGTATTTTTTAATTGAGATAATGTAGTGGGAATAGCATATTAGCTAACTATAGCATTGTCAATGGTTTGCTTGTAAGATGAATCTATCACTACACACCTCTAAGTGTCCAAGGACTTGAATCTAATACTTGAACTATTGGAAACAAGATATTTGTCAGACTGGGGGTTCTAAAAACATAGGAACTACAAAGGGCAATGAAGTCAGAGGGGGTGGAGAGTGGGGGGCGGGGAGAAGAGCAGGGAAATGCCACAGGGAGCATATGTATTTATTCCCAGGGTTTGGGGAGAGGGACGGCTGTTAAAGTACATATTCCACCTGACAATTTTGTCTTGACCAGCACTAATGAACTTGGTGATCTTGCCCAGGAGTTTTTCAAGCTGTGTTGCAGCCTCTTCTTACTGCTTACAGTAAACTGCAAGAGTGACAGATTGATGGAAGAACTGTTACACAAAAAGGAGCCAAGATTTGATGATTTTGAAAATTCTCAGCTTCTCTAGATAGCAAAAGATGCTAAAATTAAGAAATGGCTTCCAGGTTGCCAGGAAAATGTGGTCTAGAAATAAAGCTGAATGAGACAGCATTGCCCTTGGTTAGGACTTCAAAAAGATCGAAGGATCAGACCATTAGTGGATCCCACACAAGGGGCTGCTGAAGAGAGTGAGGGCACTACATACAAGTTGTCTCGGGAACAATAGGACCCCTGGGAAGTATGAGGACTTTTGTTTCAGCCTTCTCAACAAAATCCAAACTAGAGAAAAGCTTTTCTCTAAGAGATTTCAGCATGTGACTTTTTTTTTTCTAGTACAGCAAACCCCAATAAGATTCACAGAAATCTCTCAGAGTTTTTGAGAAAATTAGATCAGCAGAAACAGTGGTATTTTGGATTGAAAGGAGTAGAGACAATAAAAAATGAGGTCGGCCGACCCTAGAAAGTCTACTGGCAAGAAGCAAGCCCACCAAACTAGCTGGATACAAACGTGCACAGGCTTTCATGAAAAAGGACGGCCCAGAGGGCAGACCAAGGTAAGCAGCATCTGATGGGTGCTCTCCAAAGATCCTTGCATCCTGGTATCCTTGTCCTGTTGAGATCCCCTCCCTTTGAGTGTGGACTGGATCCAGTGACTTGCTTCTAACAAATGGAATATGGACAGTATTATTGCTAGATCAGGTCATAAAACACTGTGATTTCCATCTTGTTACCTCCCACACTGTCTGTTGCCGTGTTGCTTGTTCAGATTGTTATGAGCTGTCCATGCCCAGAAATGCCTCTGGCCAGTATGTCATAAGGAATGGAGACCCTCATTCCAACCACTCACCAGGAACCAGATCCTGCCAACAATCACCTGAGTGAGACTGTAGACAGATTCACCCCTAGGGCAGGCTTGACTAAAGCTTTAGAAGAAACCCAGAGCTAGAGAACCTAGATAAACCATGCCTAGATTCTTGTCCCTCGGTCATTGTGAGATAGTAAATATTTAGGGCACCACGTTTAGGGATAATTTGTTAAGCAACAACAGATAAAAATGGTCAGTGTTATGGACTGAATTATGTGATTCCCATTCATATGTTAAAGATCTAATTCCCAGTATTCAGAATGTGACCTTATTTAGAAAGAGAGTCATTGCAGATGTAACTAGTTAAGATGAGCTAATACTGCAGTAGAGTTAATCTAATCCAACCTGACCAGTGTTCTTCCAGAAAAGGGAAATTTGGACACAGTTATGTCTATCAAGAAAACACCATGTGAAGATTGGCTTTAGGCTACCACAAGCCAAGGAACTATCAGAAGCTGGGGGAGAGGCCTCAAACATCCTTTCTCAGTACCTTCAGATGGAGCAGGGTCCTACTGACACATTGAGTTGGATTTCTAGCCTACAGAACGGTGACAGAATAAACTTCTGTTTTATAAGCCACTCAGTCTGTGGTGGTTACCGCAACCTTAGCAAACTAATACAATCAGTAAATGGGAGAAGAAGTGTTATGGAGTGCCAAGTAGAAAAGAAATCAAAGAATGCTTTGTTCTGATTCCAGTAGTCCTCTGTGAAACACTGACATACCCTCACTACATCCTGGCAAACAGACAAACAACAATCAATGTGTGCCTATTCAAATGCCATCACCATAGTCTTTTCCCCTCAGAGAAGTTATGGGGATGCAATGAGTCACACTCATGTGAACATACCCCTGACATCACAACCTCCTTCACCCACCTCAGAAATGTAAACAGGGTAGAGTAACTAGTGGAAAACAAACCAGAGCAAAGCCCTGAGGCACACAGTAAGAAAGAAAGGTCAATATAAGGAGAATCCACCTGTATCTCACCTCTGATATAGATTTGTTCCTTTAAAAAATAAATAAATAATGAGAGAGGATTCGACTCTCTTTTGTGTAAATTAATTTACAGCACAAGTTAACCCATTTAAAGAACCACACAGTGAATCACTTCAACAAGAAAAAATCATCTTCTAATGTACCTCTTACATAAGTTTGGGCTCTATGGAGAAGCACACGCCAGCCGGGTTCTGAATGTGAATGAGTAGTCTCCTAGGGTCAATATCCAGCAATTCTAAAACCCTATACATATTGGCTTTCAATTAATAAACAAAAAGCAATTGATTATGGAAAATTCAGGGCTGAAAAATAGACATTGTGATTAAAATTCATGCTGACTGCTCTCAATCAGGGCTGGCAAGTCCTGATGGGGAAAAAAATCTTTTTTTTTTTTTGTTGACTTTGTTAATACCTGAGAAGAAAGACATGAGAAATGAATTACATTCCAAGGGTCCTAAGAGGGAAACACTGATTCCTGAGGCAGCATAATTATCTGCTTCCAGCCCCTGACCTTTACTCCCTGATGACTGACAGAGAGGGAAGGGAGAAGGGAGCAGGGCTCTCCGGGGCTCTGTGTGAGGAAGTGCCAGGAATTGCTCTGCTTCTAACCGATTGCTATAGAAATGTAGGTTATGTGCAGCACATAAAGCTGCATTGAAATATGGTTCAATACCGTTTCTGCCAGATCCTCCAAACAAACTCAGATGCATCCTGCCACCAGGGGCTGGTGTGAGTAGTGTATAATTTCTAAAAGCATTTCATACACGCACCAAACATGGAAAAAATATGGAAATGCAATCATGATAAGGAGTGACATTTCTCAAGGTGCGCCATTTGCAATATTTTGATTAACTCCCATTTCTGAATGGCAAAGCAGCTTCTGTTAATAAACAGCAAGCTTCAGTTAGACATCTGTGAATGCAATCTACGTGGAACTCTTGGCTGGCACGTGTGTGTCACCAGTTTTCCCACAGCCAGTGTGCCTGTGATCCAGACTGGGGGTGGGGAAGGGTGTTTCCAGCGATCTCATGAAGTGCTGGGCATTTCACTCCTGTGAGCATGGAGAACCCCTACGCTAGTGTTGATGTCATTTCTTTCCTTTCTTGGCCTTTCTCACAGTCTGACTCCCTGACCAAGAATTCAGAGTCTAGAGAGTGGCCATTCTCTGAATGGAAGCCATCCCCTGATACTAGGAAAGTATTTAATTAGCAATTTGGAAAGGAAAGAAGCCACAATGTGGAGAAAAGAATGTGGATCCTGGGGCCAGACCAATCTGTGTTTGAATTTAAGGCTTCACTGTGTAGTGATCATGTGACCTGGGAAAATGATCTCAGTGTTCTCAGCTAAGTCACCCCATCTATGAATGGGGATCATGAAGAATTGGCCCTTTAGAGCCAGGCACTGTTGCAATGTGATGATCACACCGTGGGAAATCAAAGCGGCAAAACTCCATGCCTTACAGTTTAGTATGAAAACATTGGCAACACATTAAAATAACGAAATTGCACAGTGCATGGGAAGGTGATAAGGACTATAAAGAAAAATAAAACAGGGCAGAGGATGTGGATGATGTGGGAACAAGAGCTGCAATTTTGAATGGAGTGGTCAGGGAAATTGCCATTTGTGTGTGCTAGGAACTTGCCAGGTGACAGGTGGTTGGGAGGAAGAGGGATCAGCGAGCACAAACACTCTGAGGCCAGAGCACTGCTGAGGGCTCCAAGAGCATCAAGGAGGCCAGTGTGGCTGCAGCTGAGGGAAGGAGGAGGAGAAGCTGGAGGAAGCAAAGAAATAACTGGAGGTAGGAGGGTTTGCTGTGGGGGGGCCTTGTAGGCCAATGTGCAGGCTTGGGTTTTTATGATGAACAAGAGGGACAGCCATTAGTGTGTTTTGAACTAAGAAGTGGGCTGATCATTAAGGATTCTGTGAATTAAAAGAAGATGAAGATAGGGGAATGTGGGTGGCTCAGTCAGTTAGGCATCCAACTCTTGATTTTGGCTCAGGTTGTGATCTCACGGTTTGATGAGTTTGAGCCCCATATTGGGCTCTGTGCACTGACCACTCAGCCTATTTGAGATTCTTTCTCTCCCTCTCTCTCTGCCCCTCCCCTGATCATGCTCTGTCTCTCTCAAAATAAATAAATAAACTTAAAAAAAAAGAGAAGATGAGTGGCACCTGGGTGGCTCAGTCGGTTGAGTGTCTGACCCTTGACTTTGGCTCAGGTCATGATCTCACAATTTGTAGGCTCAAGCCCTGCACTGGGCTCCGTGCTCACAGTGCAGAGCCTGCTTGGGATTCTCTCTCTCTTCCTCCCCCTCAAAATAAGTAAATAAAGTTTAAATTTACTTTAAAAAAAAAAGAAGATGAGATAAAGATGAAGAAGAGGAGAAGAGGAGAAGGGGAGGGGGAGGAGGAAGAAAAAGAGGAGGAGAAAAGGGGAAGGAAAAAATGCTATGAAGTACTTTGCACATCTCCCAGGGCAGGTAGTTTTAAAAATGAGATCTTAAGCCCTTTTCACGTCCCCCAGAGAATCACACTGATCTTTCTTTCTCTTCTCCCTTGCCCCAAGATTGTGTGATTTATGCATACAATTTTGGTTGGCAATTTTTATGTTGCCTGAATTAATGGCATGAAACGTAAATAATCAGAAGGAGGTCTGGAAGCAAAGCACATTGTTCTATCAGAGATTTTGGCGATTTCTGTTGGTGATTTCTGCCCTGCTGGGACAAGGAAGTCAGATACGTTTGGCCATCCATCCACCAGCAGCTGTCCAGATATAGGGGAGCTCTTGACCAGTGTCTGCAGATTCACTCCACATATCTGTTTGGAGAGTGCAAGGCTGTGTTCTCCCAAAACAAAGAAAGACAAAGACAAGGATGGGGCTGATGGAGTACCTGTCCATTTGGGAGAAATTAATTCTGCAATTTCATGATCTCATAGTTGTTACATTAATCTGTAGCTGTTTTTCTCTTTACTAACTTCTGCTCAGCAGACAAAGGTCAAAAGGGAGACATAGATAAAGAGAAGCAAGCTCACTAACACCCTCTCCTTACAAGATTTGAGGCAGTCGGCCAACTGTGCTGTGTCATTAAAATGTCTCCTGAGAAAGAAAGGCTCACAACTCCCCAGCATGCATCTCAAGCCTTGAGTTCTCGTCTCAGCGCTGGGTAAGACAGTGCTGAGAGACCTCAAATGCCACACTGTCCAAGACATTTTAGCTTCCCAACCAGTGTCTCTTTACACAGTCCTTAGCTGAGGGAATGGCTCCTCTGTCTAGAAATCTGGGAATCAAAGACTCCTCCGACATACTTGGTAATTGAGTGATCTTCATTCTACTTGTCAAGCAACTCCCTGAGCTAGTATTTCTGATGTGGCTATGATAGTTCGGAATATAAGTTGTTTCACCTCCTCTCCCTGTTTCTTATCATATCTTCTAACCTATCCACTGATTTATTAAAACCTGATTAGGTCCCTTCCTTACTTAAAATTCTCCAATGTCTCCTCATTGCCCAAATCCCTTAGATTTACACACTAGACTCTGTAATTTGGCTACTGACCCTCTCCAGTATTATTTCTCAATACCTGCCCTTCTTGCTTCCTCATTTCCCCAATCAAAATGCACCTTACTCTCCAGCCATTTTGAGTTTGTTGTTCTCCTAAAGTGTACTAAGCTGCTTTAAGCAAATCCTTTGTTTAATCTATCCTCTTGCCTGGAGTTCTGGCCTCACAGTGACAAGGTGCCTCCCAGACCTGCAGCTACAGGGAACAGTATCAACCAAGAGAGACAGAGATGCAAGTTCTGACACTGAGCTCTGATTACTTCTCCTGGGCTCCTCCCAGACCATGCCTGAGGGCAGCAGAGATGAAGGCAGATCTTTTCTGGAAGGTGGGGAGTTCTTCTGAGGCCAACTTTGGCTCCTTTTTCCAAGGACCACACAATGGTCTAGGATACTTCCACCTGACTTTCCCCTCCCTCTTTCCCTTACTCAGGGCCAGACATGTGGTCTAACAGCTTTCCCAGTTTCTTCTGCATCACATTGCACTTTCTCTTTCACTTCTTTCCCCTAATGATGTACTTACACATTTAATCCTCTCTTGGCAGCTACATCTCAGGGGATCCAGTCCCAGACTAATGCAATGACTGTCTGGTGAAAGCCTACTTTTTTTTTTTTTTTTAATTTATTTTTGAGAAAGAGAGAGAGACAGAGACAGAACATGAGCAGGGGAGGGGCAGAGAGAGATGGAAACACAGAATCTGAAGCAGGCTCCAGGCTCTGAGCTGTCAGCACAGAGTCCAACATGGGGCTCCAACTCATGAACCGCGAGATCATGACCTGAGCCGAAGTTGGCCACTTAACCAACTGAGCCACCCAGGTTCCCCAAGCCTACTTTTTATCTGACATGGTTCTCCTCCATCTTATGACCCCTAGGCAAAATGATATATCATATGTAATAATAGTATATTATATACTTAACTAATAATGGCACTATTAAGATTAGAGATGTAAATATTCATACATCTCCACTGTATCCTACCTGAAATGCCATCACATCTCCTGTTATACTGCATTTTTCCATTAGAGTGGTGGTGTTTTACACAACATCTCTGCACCCACAGAGCCAAGCACAGTGGCTGGCTCACAACCCACAATGGTTCATCAGTGACTAGAAAAGTGCTTAGCACATAGCAGATGTTCAATAAATGCATGTTGAAAAAGTGAATGCATTTTACTGGCTAAATGAAGGAAGGCCTGGTTGAATGGCACACAGGCCTGGAGGGCAAGGGTAGAAACCAAAAGTCTTAGAGAGACAGGAGGGAGAAAGAGCAAATGTTTTTTTTTTTTTTTTTCCCCTGAAGGAATAATGGTGAATGAGCAAATCCTTACAGATAAGGTTTATGAAAAAGATATCAAATTGCTCTACTGACATTTTAATTAAAAGTGTAATTATAAATCAAGTATTTGAAATTTTGTAATTTTAGGTTGCCCTGTTTGAGTACTTAGGCTGTCATTAGTTGTTACGTAGTGGAAGATGCATTGGGATTGGGTACAGCCTGAATGTTCAAGAAAGGTGGGCAGTTTGCTGTGGGAAACACACAGCCTCATCTCTGAATGAGAAAGATATAAATGTGCGGAAGAGATCTGAAAGTCATCACCCTCATTTTGAACTGTGTTGTCAAGAGCAAGGTACTCTTCATGGAACAAGGCAGATACCAGTCTTTTAGTTAGGGAGATACCACGTTTTAAGAAATATTTTTTAATCCCTGATATGTCTGCATTTGCAATTTCTCATTTAAGAAATGAAAGCTAATGAAGTTTAAACAACTTGGATTCAAATCCCAGTTTTTCCCTTTGCTACCTGTGTGACTTTGAACAAGGAACTTAACCTTCCAGAGCACTAATCTCCTATAAAAGGAGAATAATAATTAAACTTCCCATACAGTGTTTTGGAGGATTGAATGAACTGATAAATGTGTATGCCACAAGAACAGCATCTGACACACAATTGCTGCTCAATAAATGCTGGCTGAATTGACAGCCAGGGCTGTGGTGGCATCTAATGCATTTTAAATGTCTGAGATGAATTTACAGCTTGGTATTTCTCCAAAGTTGAAATCTACTTGGAAAGGTTTCTCATAATAACCCTCTCTTACTCTTGTGAACCCACTCACTCTTTCCGGCTGTATTCCCAGCTCCGGTTCTGAGGAGAGAGCTCTTCTTTTGCAGGGTCTGAGGAACGTTTTCAGTATCGTTACTACTTTTTTAGGTCATCTGTCCACCAATCGAGCTGCTGCTGCTACTGCCACTTTTCAAAGAGTTTAGTCCTCCTCAGGCCTCATAGCCCAGCTCTCCATAAACACATGTAGTTGTAAAGCTGTGCTTTTAGGGGCTAATTCTCTGTCCTTCTCCCACTTGGCCGCTCCCCCATCCCTGTACTTACTCTCCAAATCCTCCCTAGTCTACTTACTAAAACCCATCTCCTGGAAAGGATCAAATAAGCCATTTACATTAGAGATCTTTCAATAAATTGAACTAATATTTGTATTAGAATAAGTCTCCTCATGCTAAATGTATCACTGACCAGTAAGGCAGCCACACACTCCGCTGATGCCCAAGGGGACTCCACATGATCACTCCTTGACTTTGACTATGAAAAAGTGTGGTGGCTTTAAAACACATCCACAGATTCTTTCACATTCCTCCTTTCAAGGGAAGGAGACTAGTCTCTACCCCAACTCCCCCATTACTGTGCCTGGACTTAACTCGCTTCTTGAAAAAAAATACAGTTAATGGTGTGTGATTTTAGACACTTGGTTGCACAAGGTACTGTGTCCCCCTCCTTGTTCTTCTTGGATTTCTCACTCTGGATGAGGAAAGAGCCCTGTGGGAGGAACAGAGGCCTCTCACCAATAGCCATGTGGGTACACCCTCTTGAAAGCACACTCTTTAGCCCCATTCAAGCCTGAAGATGTCTTCAACCCCAGGCTATGTCTTGGTATTCCTGATTCACAGAAACTATGAGATAGCAAATACTTGTTGCATAAGCTACTTGATTTTGGGAAAATTTCTTATACAATAGCATATAGTTAATACAGAGGAAATCTGGATGTTCTGATGTTTTGCAGTTATAATAGGTGATACATTGCGTTTCAAGATAGCTGCTGAGTTTCTTGTGCCATCACAGAAAAATGGGGCCTGAAAATGCTAAAACAAATTCCAAAGCCATGATGTACTCTCATCCTAAGATAAGAATGCCTTTCAGGTGGTTTTAAGGACCAAACTAATGGCACCTTACATTTAGGTAGCATTTCATGTCTGATCTCATTTGATCCTCACAATAATCCCATTGGGAAAGTAGGAAAATTACTATTTTACATTTGGTAGATGACTTAAAGTGAACTGCTTAAAGTTTCATAGAAAATGAGTAATATGGATGGCATGAGAATTCAGGACCCCTCAATTTCAATCTAACATCATTTCTTCTATATTATACTCTCTGCATGAATCCATTCCCACACCAGTGACTGTGTTAGCTAATATGGGAGAGAAAAGAAATACTTCCTGATTATTCATTCTGTGCCAACGTGTACACCAGGTATTTCACACACTTCATTTCATATAATCATCATATCCAATTGCACAGCACTTGTTAACATCAGTTTTCATAGGAGGACACTTGAAAGTGAGGGAAATTAACGAAAGCATTGCCGATGGCCACTTCTGCCACTCAGGGGTATAGGAATTACAGGTGTTACATATATCAAAGTCACTACTATCCCATCTTAGTATTTCATTCCCTAAATTTCCTTATAGTTATATAACCTGACATGAGAAAAGGTGGGATCATTCCTAAGTAATTTTGTCACTTAAAGGCTTTCATAATTGGGTAAAAGGCAAGGATAGAGCAGGCTTCCATTAGAACTGCAATCAAACTACCAACTTCTGCCTCTGCATTCAACAATTATAAACCCATCACTGTCTTTTAAAACAAACAGAAATTAACTAAACAAATGAATTGAGATTTTGGAAATACATCAATGAGAACATTAGACATAAACTTCTGCCTCCACAGAGCTCACTTGAAAATGTTAAACAATCATAAATACACTAAAATCTTTGGGGGAAATGTTACTCTGCTTCATGCCACTTCCTCATCCATCCCAGCTGGGTTACCAATAACATTTGCTTATCTTTTTATTTGTTCTTCATCAACTACCTCTCAAATCCTTCTTAGTCACCACCTCAGATATCCCCTGCAGCCTTCATGATCAACAGTGACAACAATAGCAGCAGCTAACATATACTGAGAGCTTGCCTAGATGGAGCACTGTGCTTAGCTTTAGGGTAATGATCTTATTTGATTCTCATAACCCGATGAGATCAGCACTGGTATCCCCATTCTACAGATAAAGAAACTGAATCTTAGGGAGGTTAAGCTACTTTCCAGACATCACACAACTAGTGAGTTATGTGACAACTACTAAGTGTCAGAGCATGTGTTCTTTAGAATGAAATATACAGCCACTCCTTCTAATCAGTCCTTCCTCACTGATTAGATGGAACTCATGCAGCTGAAACTCCCCCTGCCTCCTTCCCTCCAATAAATAATGTACCTATGATCCCTCTGTTCTTCCTCTAGTCTCAGAGTGTGGGGCCCTCCTTCTACTGGAGGACAGGATCTTCTCTTTCAAGCCTGGAGCTCTCTGGTCCTAACTTCTCTAGATTTTCTCACACTCTTTGAAAAGTTAAGTCACCCAGTGAATACTCTATTCCCTCATCTTCCCTTTCTCACCTCTCACTCACCCTTCAACACTCCAGTCAATCTTCTTTCCTGACCACTCCACACGTTGCGTTCCCTAAGGTTATCAAAACAGCACACTCCAGACTATTCAGACAACACTTAGACTGTATCTTACCAGATTTCTCTCCCTGCATTTGACTCTGCCTATCACTCCCTCCTTCTTAAAATCTGGCCAGTGTTCTGAGATACTAGCCACATGACTCCCCTACCTCTATAACTATCTCTTTCTGATCTCCTTCACATAATTTCTCCCACCCACACTTAAAATTTTGCTATTTTCCAAGGTTTCATCCTTGCTTGCCTTTTATTCTATATGTCCTTTTATTCAATAGTGCTTTCGCTCATCGTTTGAATGAATACCTCCAAGAGGATTCCTAAATCTGTATTTCCACTCCTAATTTTATAACCCTCCTGTCCCAACTCATACATCCAATTTTTATTGGAAAATCTTTCTCAATGCTACACAGACATCTCAAACTTACCATGGATAAAACTGAATTCATGATTTTCCTCTTTCTCTCAAATCAACTTTTCCTCTTTTATTCAAGTGATGCCACCAGTCCATACCGCTCAAGTCTGAAGTCCAGGCCATTGCAGAGTCCACCTGCAGGTGTCCTTCCTTCACTGCATGGCACCATTAATGTCTTAGATGACCCCCCCAGTCCTTCTTCCACCCAGTGCTCCAAACACCCTTCTACCTCAGGAGCTTGGCACCTCTTGCCTGGACTACCTTACTAATCTCTTAATTGTTCTCTCTGTTTCTAGGCTTTTGCAATCTGCTGTCAGAGTAATATTTTTAAAATCTTTCAATGTGGGGACACCTGGGTGGCTCAGTTGGTTAAGAGACTGACTTTTGGTGCAGGTCATGATCTCACAGTTTGTGTGCTTGAGCCCGCTTTGGGCTCTATGCTGACAACTCATAGCCTGGAGCCTGCTTCAGATTCTGTCTCCCTCTCTCTCTGCCCCTCCCCCATTCACACTCTGTCTCTCTGTCTCTGTCAAAGACAAATAAACATTTAAAAAATTAAAAAAATAAATAAATCCTTCAATGTGATTCCACTACCTATAAGTATTGTCTGTCTGTCTGTCTCTCTCTCTGCCTCTCTCCCCCTCATTCTCATTAATGACATTTAGGACCACTTACTCGAGCTCTTGTCTCCTGCTAATGGCTCAGGCCTATTTCTCTCTCTCTCCACCAGGCTCTTTTCTAAAGATCCAAGTCAGCCTTTACATTAGTAAAGTGGTGGTGTCACTTCTTAGACCAACATCCTTACCTTTCTTGTACACCTACTCATTAAAAACTCAAGTCAAATACCACCTCTTCCAGGAAGTCTTCTCACAGGCTGGGTTGGCTGCCCCTCTTGTGCTTCTATAGCACTCTCTGCCTTCCCTTAACATGGCATTTCCCATATTATAATAAATTTATCTGTCTCTGTCTTTAACACTAGAATGCAGTTCAGGTTTTCTGTGTGCTGGTTCCTTCTAGACACTGGAGATACAGCAAGGAACAAGATCCAGAAAAATCCCTGCTCTTCTGTAACTTTTATCCTATTTATGAAAGCATATATCGATAGGTGGATGGATGAATATATATATAGAGAGAGATGATAGATATAGATACATAGATTGATAGATAATAGAAAGAAAGAAAGAAAGAAAGAAAGAAAGAAAGAAAGAAAGAGGGAAGGAAGGAAGGAAGGAAGGAAGGAAGGAAGGAAGGAAGGAAGGAAGAAAGGAAGAAAGGAAGGAAGGAAAGAAGGAAGGAAGGAAGGAAAGAAGGGAGGAAGGAATAGCAGAGAGGAATAAGTGCTAGGTAGAGAGTTAAAATAGAATTATGTGACAAAGAACACCTAGGAGACATTTAAGCTTAGAGTTGGTTGACAAGAAGGGGTTAGTCACATGGTGGTTGGTGGAAAACACATCAGGAAGAGATTCCAGCTAGTAAACACAAAGTTAAGGCAGAAAAACATTTGGCTGTTTGAAAATCAGAACAAAGGCTGGTCAGCATTCCTAGAGCACAGTGGGCAGGAGGAGGTTGGTGTGAGCTAGCACAGAGAGGTGGGTAAACATGAGATTGCACTCAGCTGTGTGAGCCAGCAAGAGGAGTTTGGATGCACTTCTGAGTTCAATGGGCAACCTTCAGTGGATTTTCAGTGGAGAGGAATAAAATCTAGATTGCATTTGTGAGAGCAGGCTTTGGCTCCTGCAGAGGAATGGCACAGAGAAAGGAAAATGGGCCCACAGGCAGCAAGTTAGGAGGCTGATGCAGGGAGGCCAGAAAAGATAGAGACCAGAGGCTCAGACGTGGAGGTGGAGGGATGAGATACAGAGGCAGTGTCACAGGACTGGCTGATAGATCTAACATGTAAATGGAGGGAAGGAAAAGGATCAAGGTTAGTTTGCAGACTTCTGCCTTGAGCAACTGGATAAATCGTAGTGCTGTTTAGAGATGTGGGGAGCCTAGAGAAGACAGAGATATAAGGTCATGGAGGGAAATCGAGTGTTCTCTTTTTCATCATGTTACGTTTGAGATGCCCGACTAGAGAGTCTGGAGTCAAGGCTGGATTTGACGGTATGTATCAAACGGGTTAGATCTTTTCTGGAAAGTGTGATGACAGAAAAGAATAGAGCACCAAGAAACGGTCCCTATAAGCTCCTCTGTGACCAAACCCTTTGGTCATCTTTCCTAGTCATGACTCGTAGAGGTGCTGGGCTGGGTGACGACTCCATATCTGTTGTAAGGTTTATACATTTTAATTCCCTGATGTTTGTCCAACTCTCCAATTAACTCTTGTCCTGGTGTTGGCCTCAGTAAGTGGCCTCCTGCCACTGACAACGTAAGTGCCACCTGATGCATCTCCAGCCCCACCTATTACAAAGTGGTGAAGCTATTTTCTTCAGAATGATCTTTCACAACCCTGTCAAACTTCACACACATATATAGAAAGTAAAATAGACAATTTCACGAAGGAAATTGGATATTTTATCATAACTTGTTGTCTTGAACACATTATATAAATAATAATGTGTCCAACCACAGATGGTCCATTTCCCATGAAAGCTCTGCAATAAATCCCTAAGCCATAGCACTAGCAGAATTTTCTTTCTGCTCATCAATGAGAAAACAAATCATGGTATCTCTCCCTTCAAATTAATCTCAGTATGCTGATAAAATCATGTATTCTCCAGGTGATATTTTAATTTTTTAGTATGCTGGGTATAATTCATTCCTACGTGGATATCAATTTTCTGACACATGTGAGTCTAGAATATTTTCATTAAAGGCATATGGTTCAGTTAAAAAATAAAAAGAAATGGTCTTCTCATTTATAATTTTTATACGTAGCTAAAGCAAAGAGATTCAGAATGGCACTCATTAATAAAACAAGCTTATCTTCCTGAGAAAACTGGAAGCCTTTGAAGTCACTCTAGTTTTGGTTTGTTTAATTTTTTTCAAAGAGAGACAAAATGACTTGGCACTTAATGTTTTGGTCTCTCATTTGGCATTTGACTATTGTGTCTTTTATTGTTATGTAGCAGTTTTCTTAGTGTGCCGTGGTGATTTTGTAGCATGGCTACAAAACACATGTGCTGCAGAGCATGGCTAAGCTGAACGGCGTTTCCTGGGATTCCCTTCCCTGTCCATTTCTAGTTTTGTCTCTTTACACTCGGAAGGTCAGTGCTTCTGTAGCTCACACATGTAAGTGTCACATCCTCCTGCAGAACATTTGCTCCACTGAGGTCGAAGGTGGTGAGCATTAACATGGTTTCTGTCCCCCCATACAGTTCCAGCTCCTGCTTGGGAATTCAAGTTTGGCCTCGCTCTTCCCCACTTTATATCCATTGCCCTAACAGCCTGTCCTGCATACTTCAGGCTCTAGCAGCAGAGGTAAAGGCAACAGTTTTAGATAGTGCTTAACCAGCTCCCACAATTGTCTAAGGTCAAATCCCTGTGTGTGTGTGTGTGTGTGTGTGTGTGTGTGTGTGTGTGTGTGTGAGAGTGTATGTGCCAGAGTATGAGTCTGTGTGTGTGTCTCTCTATGTGTTTGTGAGACTGTGTGTGTATGTGTCTATGTGTGAGTGTGTCTGTGTGTGTGTGAGAGTGTGTATCTGTGTGTGAGTGTATGTGTGTGTATGACAGAGGAGGGCAAGGGCAGAGGGAGGCACCTCCTAGTGGTTTTGCTTCTCCGATTGAATCCTGGCGAATACAATGTCCATGGTGCTGCTTTTTCTTTCTGCCCTTTCTCTACTTTGGAGGATACACCTATTCTCCAGGCTTAAATTTCACCTATCTAGCGGACTCCAAAATCTCCATTTTTAAGCCCTGACTTGTATCTGCATACCAAGCTTGCTTCAGGACCACCCTACTTGGATAAAGTACCATTACTTCAAAAGCAATGTGTCTAAAGCTTAACTCACTAAGGCTCTTCCAGTCTATCAGAATCGTGTCCATACCCCAGGCTGGAGACCCTTTCCTCTGTTGTCCTGTCAACAATGTTATTAAATTGTTCTTCAGACCTCCAGAGAACAGTAGGGCCCAGGGGAAAAGTTTAGTGGGTGGTAGTTTTGACCCTACATGTCCACTTCTAATAGAGCTCTGTTTTTATGAAATTCCACATACTATTTATTTTAAAAGAGGGTTCTTCTATT